>NC_080419.1:38794130-39116380 GCF_029873635.1 Malania oleifera
ACTTCGAAGTAAGCTTCATCGCCTTGGTCATTCAAAAGATTTGATGGTGAGGGTGAGTTTGCGTGTTTCTTCTGTTGAGACACTCATAGAGTTGTTGATTACCCTCACAAGTCATCACATAATGCCTTGCCCTTGCAAGCTTCCATTGTAGATGGGGACGCTAGGATAGCATAAGGATGATGTGGAAACCCTGAGCATGGGTGCAATGCGGTTACTCAATTCATTGGAGAGGCAAATGAAAAAATTGAAAGTTACCCTAAAGGGTTAATGTTTGTGGATTTGCGGATCAATGGGAAGAGCACTATGCTATGATGGATACTAGGGCTATCCATAACTTTGCCTTGTTGAGGGAAGCACAAACACTCAAGTCAAAGTTGGAGAAGGAACTAGA
This sequence comes from Malania oleifera, assembly GCF_029873635.1. Lineage (NCBI taxonomy): Eukaryota > Viridiplantae > Streptophyta > Magnoliopsida > Santalales > Ximeniaceae > Malania > Malania oleifera. The sequence goes on from NC_080419.1 coordinate 38,794,522, forward strand.
GCGCATGAAAGCAATTAACTTTGCAGCTCAACCTAGCAAAGCAAGAGTTTGTAGGTTTGGACAATGGTAGGACATCACAACCATTTTGATGGATGATTTTCAAGTGATATATGGAACATGGAGTTCTTAAGGGAGATTAGGTAGTATTGATGTTGTTTGCTAGTTCCCTTTGTCTGAATCAGTTTAATGGGAGATTACCTTTTATGGTACAAGCTACTGCGGTGAAAAAAGGATAATGACTTGAGGAGAAGTTCCTCTTAGCCAAGCAACTAAAGAAGAGATTGAGAAGGGGTGAACTGACATATTGTGCCTCATAGGTGGTGGATGAAGATGCAGCACAAGAGTGGGTGCCTACTGCAATCCAAGATGTGTTGGTACAAAGTTGTCATGTTGAATAAGCTACCACACAACCTCCCTTTTCGATGAGGTGTATGGCTTGGGATTTAGTTGTTACTAGGGGTGAAGTCTCCTATGAAAGGTCATACTAGATTGTGCCTCTAGAGATAGCAGAGTTGAGGAAGCAACTTGATGAGTGATTAGAAAGCAGGTTATATAGTCCTTCCATAGCACCGTTTAAAGCAACAATGTTGTTTTAGAGGAAACATGATTGGAGCATGCAAATTTGTGTAGACTACTGTGCACTCAACAAGGTGACAAAGGGCAACAAATATACCATTCCATTGAGTGCTAATTTGTTTGATAATCTAAGTCATAGCAAGTACTTCACCAAATGTGGCTCATAGTCATGCTACTATCAAGTGAGGATAGAAGATGGTGATGAGTTGAAGATTACTTGTAGGACACAATATGGGGCGTATGAATTCTTAGTGACATAGTTTTAAATAGCAACCACAACCGTTATTTTACGTTATTACGTAACATTGTTTTTTTATATTCCTAATAATGTTACACACTACTAAATTGATGGGAAGAAAACTTGCAGCCATGACGACCATTATGAATCACCGCCATTACATAACAGTTGCTATAGGATTGTTGTGGAAAAATTATATTTTATATTTATTTACTTTTTTATTTTCATTTTTCTCTTTTTCCCTTTCATAAGTCATTCTCAATGAGCTATGTGAAGAGGGAACAAAAAAATTAAAATGAGGATGATGATGCTACAAAAATTATTTATTTTTATTAGTATACACAAACTATGCACTGATTTAACAATTTGATATGAAAATTATTTTTCTTAAAACAATGATTTGTTATAATAATATTAGTAACTTAATATTTCGTTTCTTCATTTTTTAACTTCAACCTTCTTTTCTTTTTTAGTTTTGTCATGTTCAAGCTGTTAGTACTTTTTATTTAATTAATGATAAATCTTGCAAATTTATGTATAATAATTTTAAAACTTATGTTATTGTTATAAAATACAGCTCATAGCTCAAAATTTATTAAATTTTTATTACTTTAACAAATAAATTAATTGAATTTGTTTAATTTATGGTATTATTTGTATGTATTTTGTGTCTAATAAATTGATGTATCCAATTCTATTAATTAATTTATCACATGTATGATTAATGAAAAAGTAAAAAAAATATATGATCTCTTTGTTGATAGCGGTTTAAAACTAGTAAAGCATGATATACATTGTTGGCCCACAACCTAACAGCTTAAGCTTTTAGGTAAAATGGTAATCTAACATGGTATTAGAGGTGGTTACCAGGGGGTCTTGGGTTCTAGTCTTGTTGCCCACGTTTGTTTTGTGGTATTTAAAAAAATATTGTATTCCCTAATCCCTATAATGGGTGATATTATCATGTCTTTATATCTCCACATGTTGTCGGGTTGCACGTGGGTGGGAGTATTAAAGTTTGATATACATTATTGGCCCATAACCTAACAACTTAAGCGTTTAGGTAAAGTGGTAATCTAACAATTAACACATGTAAAATTTATTGCCTTACTGAAAACCTTAGTAAGTTAACTCTTTGTAAGAAGGGTTTTATATCTTAAAATATGTGAATAAACCAAAATACATAAGATTGTGTGCTTGAAAAAAATTTAGTTACACCCACTTCTTGTTATTTAACATCCTCTGCTCTTGCTTCTCACTGCACTCATTACCATTACATATATCACCCACTACCTCTATTTAAAGCCATGTTTGGTTATGCCCATGGTCTTAAATTTCCACAAAATTGTCGAAATTCCATCAAAATTTCTAGTTTCCAACACCCTCAAAATCGAAATGGCAGTTGATTTTCTTCTTGTATAATTTCTGTTGAAATCTCAACGAATCATCCGAAATGAATTGAAATCTCAAAATTTTAGCAAAACTAGTCGAAATTTGAACTATGCAATGAAATTTTCTCGGAATTCAAATGAGAGATTTAGGAGCAAAGTGAATATTTACATTATTTATTTTGATCGAAACAAAAGATTGTTACAAGTGCTTTTGAAATTATATGAAATAATAAACTTACAACAACATTTTATTTAACCATTTGTGTCTAAATTATCATTATTTGTATAATAAATAATATTTAAGTAATTTATGAATTTTGTATATATTAACTGATTCACTAAATATGTTTAATGTACATTATTTTACAAATATGTTTGAAGCGCATATTATGTTACAACTTCTACACATCATACACAACATAGATGTATTTACTTGAAATATATTAGTCCTAAAACTTACATTATTATGTTTATTAATCATTTCTAAAGTTTCATGAAAGAATTTCATGTTTTACTACTGATTTCCATTATTTTTTCAAATCGAAATTGAAACTTCTGTTGAAATTTTTTGTACTTCTCGAGCTTCTAAATTTAAGTTGAAATCTAAATTTAAGACCTTGGTTATGCCCTTTGGTTTGCCAACAACTTTCTCATGAGTACCTTGACAAGTTTGTCATGGTATACCTAGATGACATTGTTGTCTCCACTTCTACTCTGGAGGAGCATGTAGAGCATCTACAAGAAGTGTTCTAGACTAAAGAGGAATAGCTTTGATGTGAAGAAAGGGAATTGCTTTTTCATCTAGAGGAATATCAATTCCTAGGTCATGTGGTTGAACAAGGTCGTATCTAGATGGATATGGATAAGGTGAGTGCAATTTGAGATTGGAAGTTCCCGATGTTAGTCAAGGTCTTGTGTTCCTTTCTTCAATTCACCAATTACTATTTTAAGTTTGTGCTGAGGTACTCGAGGAGGATTGCCTCATTATCCGAATTGCTTAATAAGGATCATAGGTGGAACTTGATGAAGGAGTGCTAGGGAGCCTTTGACAGTTTGAAGGAAGCCATGAGCAAGATCCAATACCTCCTCTTCAAAATCATCAATCCCTTCAAGGTACAAATAGATGCATCAAACTATGCCATTTGTGAAGTCTTATTACAAGTTGAAGCTCCTATCGCGTACGAGGGTCATAAGCTTAGTGAAGTTGAGCGGAAATGCACAACTTAAGAGAAGGAGATGATGGCAATGATTCTTTGTTTATGTGCAGTGGTGACATTACCTACTTGGGCCTAAGTTTGTGGTGGAAAGAGATAAATTGAGTCTTAATCATTCTTTAGATAGCTTATATTATCCCCAAGTGCCAGGCCGATTGGCAAGAATTCCTGGTAGTGTTTGATTTCTTTTTGAAGCACAAGGCATGGCGGATGAATCAAATCATAGATGCATTGAGAAGGAAGGTTGAGCTTGCGGCCTTGCAAATTTTGATAATAAGTAAGCTTACCAAAACAATGTAGAAGCATATTAAGGAGAACCCTTTCAGAGATCCGGTTGCTCAAAACCTTATGAAGTTGGTGGAAAAGGGCAAAGCGTGCTAGCTCTGGTTAGAGGATGGATTGCAGTTGGCACATGGTAAACCAACTCTTTCTCCGTCAAGCTAGTGACCTAAGGAAGGCATTGTTTTGAGAGTTTTTTTAACCCCATGTGGACAACCCACCCAAGATGGCATTAGATTGCAGCATTGTTAAAGTAAAGGCATTACCGACCATTTATGCATGATGAGACGGTTGAGTGTACTTGGGCTTCTCACATACGAGCAAGACAAAGTCAAGAGAAAGAAGACTATAGGGCTATTGGAGCCTCTTCAAGTTCGAACTAAACTATGGGATATTGTCTCATTTGACTTCATCATGAACTTGCCCAAAATTGGGGACGCAGGGTTCGTATTCTTGGTTTTAGACAAGTTTACAGTACTTTTATTTTATATTCACACTAAAGCACTACTTGATAAAGAAGATAGCACAAATTGGTTCTTCAAGTTCTTAGTGAATTATTGGGGTGTTTCCCAAAACATCATCAATGACCAAGACACAAGATTCATAGATAATTTTTGTACAAAACATTTCAGAATCCCCAAGTCACAACTTGACATCTCTTTGAGCTGCCAATCACAAATAGGTAGATTGAGGGAGAGATTCAACAAGCTACCAAAGGAGTACTTGAGCTTTGTCACTGCCAACAAGAGGAATTGGGTGCAATTCCTCGAATCCAAAAAGAGGTCAGCAACCAAAAAGAGTCCTTTTGAGCTTCGAACAAGCTAGATAACATATGAGTTGTACGAAAGAAAGAGTCCAAGAGCATACATCTTTGCCAAAGAATGGAGATAGAACTTGGAGATCATCCAAGCCTACTTGGAGAAAGCTTCAAAACGGATGAATAGGTGAACATATTAAGGGAGAAGACCATTGCACTTCTATGTGAGTGTTTGGTGCTTGTTAAGTTCTATTCAAAACGTGTCAATCACTATAGGGTCGAGATAGGAGATTACTTTGCAAATATAAAGAATGAGTCCACATCTTTGCCAAAGTCAGGATGGTCTCTTAAAAGGTTGATCCTCTAGTTTGGATGAATGGCTTGAATGCCTCAAGGCAACCCAATGCACAAAAAGTTGAAGATATCCTTGTAGACAAAGAGTTCACATCATTAAAGAAGAAGCGGCACAAGTTCTTAATGAAGTGGAAGGGCCTTGGAGATGAAGAAATCAACTATGTTAAAGGAACACATGGAACTGGTCGTGGATAAAGTTGAGGAGTACTTAGTGTCAAAGTCTACAAGGATGTCAACCAAATAAGTGGGAGAGAAGGTCATGAGTCAAGCTTGTTCAAGGCATTATGCCTCCCTCTAACTGCATGTCTTCTGTGTATGGGATGGTTAACTATCATATAAATAGTATTGTAGGTTTTGTTCTTTTAGTACGATGATACTTTAGTCAATAAAAAGGAGTATGACTCTGTCAATTTGATGTTTCCTAGTGCCAAAGGTAGAATAGCGTAGAAAGCTTTTTAGGGAGAAATTGAGTCTTCATCCTTCATTGTAAAATCCATTAGCTGTTGTAAACTTGTTTTCTCTAATTGCCTTCCTTGCTAAACACATATTGCCTACTGCAGTGGAAAAGAAAGGGGGGGGGGGGGTTTGACTTTTGAGTTGTTAATTCTCATCTCTGGGTCTTTGTTCTACTTCTCCCATTGACATAATTTTATTTTTGTTCTTTTTTCAAATGTCTAAGAATCCGTCTCATCCACTTCTACAACCAGGGGCATGTCTTCCCTTCTTTCTCCTCGTCCTCCATTCAGGAACTCTTCAATTTCTTTATTTTTATGTGGAATCTGGTGGGAATAGATCTTAGGACAGTCTCTTCAAGCAGGAAATTTAGGTGACTAAGTATGCATGGAGCTTGCCGGCCGAAGCCAAGGTAGTGGATTGCATGGAGCTCCTTAGCTTGGGACTCCCTTAGAAGCTGACTGCATCCTCACTGTAGAGAATGTGGTTAGGTTGGGAAGGAAGTACCACATCCTTGATCCATCTCTGTGTGCCTTCTTGAGCCCGCTTAAAGGGCCTGCTACTATCTACTGGGCAGCTGTACATTTATAAGGATGCTTTGAAATTCGAGCTTGCACTTCCTTTTCCTAGAGAGAGCAGTGCATCCCTATGTCCATCTCCTTCCATCAAAGGTGTCTTAAATTTTGATTTCGACCAAAATTTCAAAGCTGCAAAAGTACAGAAACTTAGATAGAAATTTCGGTTTTGATTTCAATTTTGATTTTGATTTGAAAAATGATGGAAATTAGTAGTAATGCATAGATTTCTTTTATGGAACTTTAGAGATGGTTAATAGACATAATAATGTAAGTTTAGGACTAATATATTATAAAATAAATAAATTTTTGTTTTGTATGAGGTGCAATAGTCGTAATATAATATATGTATTAAACATATTTGGTTAATAGAGTGCAAATAAAGATAATTTAGATATGAATGGTTAAATAAAAATGTTGTTGTAAGTTTAATTTTTCATATAATTTCAAAAGCCCCTGTAATACCGTATTTTTTAATCAAGAAATAAGATAGATTATGAGAGAAATTTCACTTTGCGTCGAAATCTTACATTTGAATTCCAAGGAAATTTCATTCTATTGTTAAAATTTCGACAAGTTTCACTAAAATTTCAAGATTTTGATAAATTTCGAATAATTTGTTAAAATTTCGACAGAAACTATGCAAGATGGAAATCGAATGCCATTTTGATTTCGAAGGTGATGGAAAGCGGAAATTTCAACCAAAGTTTCAACAGTTTTGTGGAAATTTAAGACCATGCTTCCAGCTTCCTGAGCCAACTGAAAGGGCATGTAACTTGTGACTATTAGCTCTGCATTTATGAGGATGCCGTAAAGGCTGGTTTCAGAATTCCTTTTCCTGACTTTTATGTTCAGCCCCTTAACCATATTGAAGTCTCTCATATTCAGCTTGCTCCTGATTATTGGCATAGCTATTTTGGCTTCACTATGCTGATTAAGGAACAGGGTTGGCCCTTGGACTTTAGGTACTTCGACTACCTTTTTATCGTGAAAGCAACCTGCAACTGTATGTTTAACTCAAGATGTTCATGCTTGACATCATTTCTTCTGTCCATGATTGGAAAGTTAGGTGTGTGTTTGCTCTTTGTGGGGATCATTAGTCCATTGGGATGAGGTGGTGCGAACATGCTGAGGATTGGCATTTCAGCCCCAAGCGGAACCAACTGCAAAGGGTCCACCTGGTGGGGGTTCAGAAATTGAGCATCCCCACTTACAGTCTGATGCTCACGGACGGCGCCTGAAACCTTCAATTTCTGTTAAGGGAATCCTCAGCAAATCCTCAATCTTAGATGCATTCTTCTCAGGTTTGATGGTGACTATGGGAAAAAAGTGAACTCATCTTGGTTGGGGACAGCACAAAGGGGCCTCTCCTTTTAGGCCTTTCAGGCTGAAATCTGATAGATTTTCCAAGTGACTACCACAGTATCTCCCTTGGAGCTAAATTTAAGGCCAAAGCAGTTTGGGACCCCATCATCGAAAGATTTTAGATGAAGCTGGTCAGCTGGAAAACAATAATTTTTCTAAAGGTGGGAGACATACCCTCATTCAGAAAACCTCATTGGATCTCCTTTTATTTTTTTATGTCTTTCTTTTCTATCCCTTGCTTACAAGGTTGGGGGGAACTCAAAAAAAGATTCTTGCGCGGGAGTTCTAAAGGACGAATTCAAGTATAGCCTTCTCAAAATAGGGGCTGTAAACATGGTTTTAACTAGTGGCTGCAACTGTTGCAGGATGCCATTTCGTAAGAGTTCTTTGGGTCCCTAATACTCTTACACACCACTAAATTGATGGGAACAAAAATCACCATTGTAGTGGCTTTTATGAACTGCTACCCTTACATGATGGCTGCCATGGCCATTATGAAAGTGCAGGAAAAAGCATTTCTTTAATTTTGTTGTTTTTCTTCTCATTTTTTATCATTGTCCCTTTCATAAATTATTCTTCTAAAGTTAAGTGAAAAGAGGGGCAGAAGATTATAATAAGGATGATAATGATACAAAATTATTTATTTTTTGTAATATTCACAAGAGATGCATTATTTAACTATTTGATATGGATACTACTTAGTTTAAAGATTTTCATTTTGATAATATTAGTAATTTGGTATTTCTTTTGTATATTTTTGAACTTCAATTTTTTCTTTTCTATTTTTTGTCATGTTCAAGGTGTTAGTTTTTTATTTATTTAATGATGAAGTTTATAATTATATGTAATTTTGAAGCTTAGGTTATACAATATAGCTTGTCGTCTGAATTTATAATATTATTTCTTAATAAAACTGTAGAACTTGTTCAATTTATTGTATTATTTGTATGCCTGATGTGCCTAACAATTTTAATGGAGTGTGTAACATATTTCTGTCAAAAGTAGTCTAAGATCAAAGTGAAATTTGTTACCCTTACTGGAAATGTTAGTAAGATGAAATAAAGGATATAAAATATGGTAAAAATATTTTGAAGAAGGGTTAAGAGCTTAATATGCAAGGTACCTCTATACACAGGTTGTGTGTACTTGAAAATTAATTCACAGCCGTACGTCCACTTGCCTCTATGCGACTTCCACTACTCCATTCATGCTACACTCTTTACTGTTACACTACGCTGCACACTATTTAAAACAATGCCTGTAAAACAACCTATCACATATGGAGGCGTTGGAATCAAATCTATCTCTATCTTCAACAAACCCCTCCTCAGAGAAAGATCAAGTGAGGAATGGGAATAGTATTCTCTTTTGGCATGATATCTTGTGTGTCCATTCTCCGCTTGAAATTTCTGACCAAGGGATTTTCTGGAACATTCCCCTTGATTAGAAATGCTTTTGAGTGGGAAATTGACCATCTTACAGATTTTTATGGATGCCTGTACAAATTCCAAGTGCAGAATGCTACTAATTATCCCAACCGAATCCTGGATAAGGCAGATTTATGGTCAGATCATATTGTAGGAAACTCACTCCACCAGCATGAACTTGGAGTAACTTTCTCTGGAAGTCCATCTGGAAGACTGCAGTACCTACAAATTTTTTTTTTTTGCGTGGGAGGCAACTCTTGGGAAAATTTTTAGCATGGATAACCTGCAGAAAAAAGGTACTGCCTCTTGTTAACAGGTGCTTCCTATTGATCACATGCTCTTACTGTCTTACACTGGTTCTGGGCCAGAATCCGTTGGGACTTGGCCACTTCTCTGGTCAGGCAGCAGCTCTGGGTTACTGGCAAAACAGTGAAAAGAGTTATGGGCCTGGAAAGGCACCCTTTCCAGCTAGAACAGGAAGAAAGCTGTGTCCCCCTTTCCCCCTTGCCATCTTTTGTTTTGTGTGGAGGGAAAGAAATAAGAGAGATTTTGATCATCCATGCCCCTGCATATTTCTAAAAAGAAGGCTTGATTGCTACAGTGACCAGATGGCGGAGCGGTGTATTTTTGTTACTCTCTGGTAATTCTTGATTTTTTTGACACCCTGCAGTGTTTAGTCATTAGAGTTCACACCACATGGTACACAACTCACATAATAGACTGGCCTATCTATTCTCTCCTTTTTCTCTAACATAACATTAAGAATAGATTGTAGATTAGCTAAATAAATAAGTACTCACCTTGCTCCTTTGCCAAGGAGATAAGAAGAGATCCTAAGAAATTCTTTAGCACTTCAAAGGCGGTCTAGCATTCCTTTGCCCATTTGGCATCTTTTTTAGCACAAAAAATATGGCTGACATTTATTTTCAGTGTGGGAAATGAATCTGAGGCCTGCAACCCACCTTGTGAGTTCCGGCATCTCTTATTTTTATAGGAAGGGCCATGTGTAATATGGTTGGATCCTTTTCAGGTTAGCCTTAGTACCTCTTGTTGTCACTATAAACCACACAAACTTGCCTGAGGACCCTTTGAAGTTACACCTGGATGGATTCAACTTGATTGAGTTGTGCTTCAAGACCTCCAAGGATTCATGGTCCCCAACCAGCTTGCTTTTCACTAACTTCTCTTCATTGTAAGCTTGTATATTCCTTTTGTTTTGATTGCTTCTATGTTCTTCATCCGAAGCCCAAAAGGCATCACTTTTTAAGAGTGTGTTCCCTTTTTAGTGATGAAAGAGGCCATCTCATCATTCTCCAGGCGTATAAGGATCTAGCTGTAGCAGGAGAATGCATCCACAGAACTTTACAGCTTGTGTTGTAGGTCACGTCATGGGATGATCAATCTTTGGGAGAGGGGAGCTACCCTTTAGACAAGCCTTGTTGAGGTCTATGAAGTCAATATAGACCATCTATTTCTAAGTTCCTTTTCTTTATAGGCAACATGCTGGCAAGTGAGTCTAGATAATCCAGCACCTTGACAAATTCAACCTTGAGAAGCTATCTCCTTATTGATGGCTTGGTTGCACTCTGGGGAAAAGTTCCTCTTTCATGAGCATGTACATGAGACCCACACTCAGTCGGTGGACAATCAATCTTAGATCAATTCCCAGCATTACCTCTAACCAGTAAAAAAAAGTTGCACTTTCTTGCTCAACCTTTATGACCACTGCTCTGTTTTGCCTTCCAGGCTAGAGGTGATCCAGGTAACCTTGTTCAAGTTGGACTTTAGCAAGTGAACCTGTTCTAACTCTTCCACCGGCAACCAATTTATCCATCAGCTGAGCTCCTCATACTTCATCTGTTTCCTGGTATGTGGGAAACTTCATTAGCAGATACATTCGGGGAGTAACTAAGCTTGGGATACCAAAGGACAAGAGTGCGTGCAGAGGGGATCTTCATCAATAAATCAACCGTTGGGTCGGTTTCCTGGGGTGCTGTTTCTACATGGAAGACAAGGCAATTGAGCCTTGAGGTTGAACTGTATCCCCTGCAAATCCATGTCCTCGCTTGCTCCAGGTGCTTCAAGATGATCTTCCCTCTCTTAAAGGTATCTGGAATAAAACTTCGTGGAATACAAGGATCTGTTAACCCCATAGTTGGCCATCATCAGAGTGACCACCGGCACATTATATGGAACAATTAGATTCCTAGTAGCCTGGTCATTTCGGGGAAAGTGGATTGTTTATGATGAAGAGGATGAACTTCAAGAGAATGATTCAGAGTTCTTGCAGAGTGGAACCATGCAGTACCAGACACAAGATAGATCTTCCAAAGAACAAGGCTTATTTTGAATAAGCCAATTCATTTGGGATCCTGCGGATCCACTCATTTTTCCTGTTCAAAGATCAGCCCTTTGTCTCTGCATTTTCACATCAAGAATTCTTTGCATAGGTTAATCTTCTATTCAGTGCCTGGCTGCAACTCTGCCAAGGGATCCTGTCCAGATCATGGACATTGGCATTCTTTAAATATTTGCAGGTCTCTGTATCTTGGCCGTGATTGTAATGGAGTTACCAGTACTTAATCTTTGTTTTTTCTTTTGCCTCTGGCTCTCATTTTCTCCAGCCATTAGAGCCTTGGTTCATCTCTAATTTACACCAACGTTAATCCTGGGTAGGTATTGAGAAGGATGGATAAGGATTGGGTAGGGGGTTGTTCTCAAACCATTGACCAGACTGCAGAACCTTCTTCCGTGGTCATGTCTTTTGTCATTCCACATTTCCACCTATCTTTTTCCTGATCTGGAGGTCCCTTCTCTGGTTTGTCCTTCCTTTCATTGTGACTCTTCTTTTATTCTGATTCCCTCCTAGCCATGGCTTCTTCAGCATTCATATACTTCTGTAGCTGCTTCAGGAGCTTGAGCAGAGATTTGATGACCTTCTTTGAGTGAGAGAAGCAGAAGCTGAAAGGCTTCTATGGCATCATGGCTACCACAGTGATGCTTTTGTCCAGATCCTGCACCTTGAAGTTTCTCGCAATGACTCGTCAGGGTTAGGTTGGCCATCAGGCTGGTACAGGTCTTGCAACACCTTATGGTACCCTCTTTAACTGTTAATGAAATGGTTGATGAAGATGCTGCTGAACTGTTTGTAAGGAGCTCATGGAGCCTGGGTTGGGATCAGAGTACCAGTTGTAAATTTACTTCCACATTGTTGTGTTAAACACCCTGCACATAATGGCCTCAAAGTTTGTGGCCAATTTACTAGGTTTGAGCTGCACCATACTCCATTTAGGGCATCCTAAAATCAGATGGCTCAAGGATGATTGCCTGGCTAAATAGGGTAGTTTTAGAGATCTAATTTATCTGCAGAATGTGGCTAGCTCCCTCTTCTCAATACTCCTGATGAGACTTGGGTGGTTCCCCCATCAGTTCTTTTATGGTTCTTGGGAGGACAGTCACTTTAGGAATTTAAGCTGGTCTTATCCTCACTGGCATTGTGTTGAGCTCCTCATGGGACTGATCCTACTTGAGCCTGTGCTGCTTAGTGAGATGGATGAGTGCTTGCATTGTCTTGAGGTTCCTTATCCCCAGTTACCTTTTCTCAATGTGAAGATTGTCATTTTGTAAGATAGAATGATTTTATTCTTAGCAAGTTTCATTTTCTCCTGTCATAATTTGTCTAAAGAAATGTGAATATAGCCTGGAGAGATTCATGGAAATTGCCTGGAAAAGCACTGGATGATTTTGCCATGGGGTTGAATGGACAATCCAAGAATGAGAACACTGATTGCGTTCATTATCAGCACAAGACCCCAAGAAGTGGTTCTGGTTATTGCAGGGGGAACTAGAACAAGTCATTGCTTCTTTATCTTATTCCAACAAGATGGCGCCAAGCTGCCAATTTGTTGACAACGAAAAGGAGATGAAACGGAAATCTGAGGTTGTAAGTAGCGACTGGATTGAGATGACCCTACACACATGGGAACAATGGAGAACTCTCCATGCTTTAAGATGGTAAGAGGTTCTCAGGAAGAAGAGAGCAGTAGATCAGGGTTTGAACTTTGAAGGCTGTGGAGAAATGCAGTTTTTGCCATGTTATGGGGAATTTGGGAGAGGAATGTGTAGCTTCTTAATAGAAGTAGTTTTGTCTTTATCCTCTACTTTGCATATTTTTTTCTCTCTTAATGAAATCAATTTTATTGTCATTAGATCGAGGATGACAGCACCAATACTTTTTTTTAAGTTGGGCCGGAGAATACCTCAAGGAAATTTTCAAAGGCCTTGTGTCAACTTACGCCCATAATGACCATGAATATGTACAAAATGGTTACAACTAAGATATCGAGAGGGTCCACCAGTAATCTGGATGAAGATAAAGGTAAAGGCTAAATGGAAGTATTGAGTACCACGACTTGGGAAGCATCAGATTTTATGCAATAAGCTACTGCAAGAAAGTTCCTTTGATACTTCTTTGAGGACTATCATAGAGAATGGGCAATCATAAAGAATAATTAAGGCTCAAAGAACTTGCGTGATTTGGATGGAAAGCTTTACATCATTAGTATTCTGATGTCATCAAGTTCTTTTTTTTTTTCTTCCTTTTTGGCTAGAACAATGCCTTACTCTCCTCTTTGTATCTTCTTGCTTTCTTCTTTTAATAAATTTCTCTGTTTAGAAAAAAAATGCATGATTTTATTTTTAGCCATCCCAAGGTTTTGTAAACACAAGTAGTTTAATGAACGATACCATCTTCTCCAAAAAATATGTGGAAAGATAGTGAAGCAAAATACACATTCTCATTATCAGAATTGTCTGAACCTTGAAATGGATTTATTATGTAATTATAATTTATGAAATGCTTAGTTGTACGTGATCTCATCACCATTTATTTATTTATTTTTTTACTTTTTCACGGATGAGCCCAAGCTCCTTATGAAAAATCAACAATGAGCCAAACAAAATATTTGAATTCAAGAGTAGAAACAAGATGCAAAGGATCCATGCATCAATTAAAATTGGAATAAAACTACCCTTCTATCCAAGCTTGGGGAAAAAGATAGTGCGATGTTTTGCAAGCTCACATACATGATACATCACAATGATGAGTAAGGGAGCTTTTGGTTCACAGAATTTAATACTTCAATGAAGTTTCGAATTACTAGAATCTAGAATTTCAATAATCAATTAGCATCTATGTTATGATTCCCACATTTGGTTCATTAGTTATGGTAATATTAAATTCCTAGGAATGTAATATTCCTATGTTTGGTTTGACGCAAACATTTTGAAAGTGATACCAAATTTTATTGTAATTTCCAAAACTACCCAAATACATTATATAACAAGAATGCAGCATTCCTATTCTTCATTTAACTTGTGTAAACCTCTAGATAAATAATTCTAGCGTATAAAAAATACCCGAAAAATTCAAACTTCAAATTCATTTGCATCCATCTCAATGGCTTAAATAAAACTAGCTCAAATTTTATTAAAAAAAAAAAAACTAAAAATATTAATACCTATAAAATGTAACAACACAGTTGTAATAAAGGGATAGTAGCTCAAAATGTTTTGAAAGCAAGTGATAACAAAATCCATCTCAATAGCTAAAAGTTCCTAAAGTGATATATGGAGCTGATCAAGCTAAACTTTATTTTGAAGCAAATTTATCATTGACTTCCTAAATCGGCCATTCAACATAAAAAATAGTGTCTTGTGAGCCTCAATAGTAACAATGTCTCCTACCTCCAAAATATCATCATCATTCAAGCCCTCTATTTGTAGAATCTCATTATGCTCCTTCGTCCTTCTTTTTGTTCCTTTAACTTCATGCTTAAATTTAGCAAGAAGAATCCTCATGATTTCCATTAGCTCTGTTATAAAGACTGCCCAACTGAAGGATTTTTTAGAAGAAGAATAACCATTCTTATTGAATTTCAAGAGACACGATTACAAGATAAATAGTAGAGGAAGGCCACAAAATCAGCAAATCAAATCACCACAAAATCAGCTAATCAAATCAGCAGATCTCTAGGCTAGAAAACAGGAAACTGATACTACTAGAAACTGAAATAGTAATTTCAGATTTTAAAAACTGAGTGAATTTCTCAAACCAGGCTCTTGGTGACTGTTTTAACCTCTTCAGTTTATGCACCTTTGTGCCAAACTTTTCACGAAATCCTAGAGGTGCATCTATGTACACTTCTTCTTCCAGGTCTCCATTAAGAAATGCATTTTTTACGTCCAACAGTTGCAGAGGCCAGTCACGATTAGCAGCAAGTGACAAAAGAACTCTTATAGAGTTTAGCTTTGCGACTGGGGTGAATGTCTCCAAGTAATCAATTCCATGGGTCTGAGTGAATCCCTTGGCGACCAATCGAGCTTTATACCATTCTAGAGAACCATCAGATTTATACTTGATTGTAAACACCCATTTGCACCCTACAGTTATCTTTCCTCTTGGTAGATCAATTAACTCCCACGTGCGATTTTTTTTTTCAAGAGCTTTCATCTGCTCGAAGACAGCCTCCTTCCACTCAGGTACTTTTAGAGCATGCTGCACAGTATTAGGAATCTCCATACAAGACAATTGTGAGGTAAAAGTACAAAAAATAGGTGAGAGATTTTCATATAACACATAATTGGACAATGGATGTTGGGTGCAAAACTCCACACCCTTCCGGACAGCAATGGGAAGTTCAGAATCATCGAACTTAGGATTGGAACCAGACTCAGGTTCAAAACTACAGGACTCGGAACTCGAAAATGAAATGGACTGAACATGAGGTAAAGGCTCGATGAGGACATTACGTGGAGGGTTTATGGATTCTGGACAGTGTAAAGGATTGGAAGACCCTTTCTTTCGAGTTGTCCTCTATTGTGAGTAGACAATGTCAAATGGTACCAACGCTGTGGTGTTTTTTTCTGTTTCTCCTTTGTTAGTGATTATAGGATCATGAACATCATGAGATGGCACTGTAGGAAGACCGGCATTTTTCAGTATCTAAAAACTTGACTCACTTTCTCTTGGTATAATAAAGCTTGGGTTTTCAAGTTGAATAATCAAAGTTGGAGAAGGATCATTTTGCGAGTCTTTAGTTTGGAAAAAATCATGAAACACAGCCAAAGCTTTGTTTTGGTTCCCCCCTGAAGATGAGGCGTAAAATAGGAATGTAATTCAAAGAATGTAACATCCATGGTAACAAACAATTTTTTGGAAATAAAGTCAAAATATTTGTACCCCTTTTGAGTGGGAGCATAACCAACAAGCACACATTTTGTGGCTCGGGGTTCAAGTTTTCCTCGATTATGACTATGAAGATGAACAAAAGCGGTACGACCAAATATCTTTAGTGGCACGAAGAAGACAACCGATTTGTTGGATAAAACTTATGGAAAACATCGAAAGGTGTTCCAAAGCTTAAAATCTTATTAGGCGTTCTATTTATGTGATATGTAGCAATAAGAACAGCTTCACCCTAAAGATATTTAGGTACCTGATTGGTAAAAAGCAATGCCCGAGCTATTTCCAATAAGTGTTTGTTTTTTCTTTCAGCCAAACCATTTTGTTGCGGAGTGTCGACACAATAGCTTAGATGAACAATTCCTTTTTCAAGAAAAAATTGGCCCAAAATGTTTTTGAAATATTCTCGACCATTATTACTTTGCAATATTTGAATATTTTTTTGAAATTGTGTTTGTACCATGGTGTAAAAATTGGCTTGACATTGATGATCAAAGGTAATTTTATTGATGGACACCAAATTGCAAGACAAATTTGGAATGTGGAGCACATCATGGAGAGTTAACAATGAAGTAAGTTTGATAGCTCCTATCCTGGCAATTACTGAGAATGAACCATCTGCAATTTTGATCGTTTTATTGCTTGCACATGGACTATAGGATGAGAACAATTTGGAGCAACCAGTCATATGATTAGTTGCACCAGAATCAATTATCCAAGAATGAAAAGAATTAGGAATAACACCTAAAAGCACAATAGAACAAGACAGAGTTAAGTACAGTTTTGGAGATTGAAATAATTTGTATAGGTGCTCTAATTGCTCCTTGGTAAAAGGGACTACATCCTAGTTGGTTGAAGGCTCTTGAGTCTCTTTAGCAGTGGCTTGGTAGGCATGACTGTCACGTTTGGATTTTGGCTTCCAATTTGCTGGTTTACCACGAAGCTTCCAAGTTATAACACGTCTCCTTCGTATGCCATGGTTTTTTGCAATGCTCGCACCATGGTTTCTTCCGCCCATTGAGTTTTGTAACCGTGAGATAAAGGGCAACAATTCTGGGAATAGTAATTAGCAGATATAGACTTAGAAGGAATAGTGGGATTGGGTGGAATGGTTTCGGAAGTACCGGAAGAGCCGGTAGGATTTCTTTGGGCGCCGCTCGTCGCCGACTTACATGACATCATCGGAAGGAAAGAGCACAAGGCTTTAATACCATGAAGGATTTTTTAGAAGAAGAATAACCATTCTTATTGAATTTCAAGAGACACAATTAGAAGATAAATAGTAGACAAAAGCAACCAAATTAGGAAGGCCACAAAATCTGCAAATCAAATCACCACAAAATAAGAAAATCAAATTAGCAGATCTCTAGGCTGGAAAACAGGAAACTGAAACTACTAGAAACTGAAATAGTAATTTCAGATTTAGAAAAATATAATTTCCTAATTTATTCCCTAGAAATCTGATACCAACCTACCTATCTAACCCACCAAGTTGATCAAGACATCTTCAGTTCTTGCTCTTTTCTTTGACTTGCTTGACATACTTGATTTGGTGGTGTTTGTAGCAAAATTGTTAGTACTTGTAGAGGCATCTATGTCTTTCAGGAGCAAATAGAATACATTTCAGGAGTATTAATACCGTCACAAATAGAACACCTTTCAGGAGTATTAATACCATCACATGAATTGTAAATGCACGAATGAGATCTACCAAAAAATTCGTGGTCCCTAATGGAATTAGGCACCTTCCACTTCTCCACTTGTTTCCTCCTCACCTTCAGCCTCCTCCCTTTCTATATTTTCTACATGGTCAACAAGGCCTTCCACATCAAGTCCATTCATTTTTCCTGAAGGCAAGACTGTCATATAAGGAAAATTCTTATTCGTCAATCCAGCAGCTAGAAGGTGGCTTTACAATTTCAAATGCATATGATGAGTCAGAGTTAAGATTCAATCTATAGAAAACTATTCAAGAACAATAGAATGAATATTGCTCAGAATTAGGATCAATCTTAATGCATACTCTTGCACAATTTAAACATTAAGCAAAGAATCACATACTCCTGCACAATTTAAAAATTGAGAATCAGTTTATGTTTAAAATTCATAGCATATTATGAAACTTACATTCACCCATTCTTCAAAAATGGGAAGCTCGCACATTACACACTTCAATCTATCATCCCATCCAAACCCGCTCTGTGTAGGTCCTAAGATCTCAAGAATGCATTGGTATTGTCTCTTCAACAATTTCACCCTTGATTCAGTGTGGGTTTGTGCTCTAATGTTAGTACCAGGTATCTTTTTAACACCCACTTCTCCAATCACTGAAGATAACCAGTTTCGTATGCGTCGTTGTCACTTTTCCAAGTAGGTCCCATATTTAGACGTTTCTGCAAGACATTCTACTAGCTTAGTATCCTTTTATTGAGGCTTATTTCTCTCTCTAAATGCCTTGAATATGCCTGCCCACAAGTAAGTCTTCCCAAGATCTGAAATTTTACAACCATAATTACCGCTGCCATCATCATCATTAAGAGTTGATTGAACAAATCCAAGTATGGTGACATAGCTATAACCACTCTTTTCTTCGTAGCCATATGAGTACATGTCATTGGTTCTAATAGACACAATTAAATCCAAAGCTAGAAACAAATCACAATAAAATTTACAATTTAAATTACTGCTTTCAATATTCAAATATAAAATAAAATTTAAAATAAATATATATATATATATATATATATATAGGTCACCACGAGAAAGCGCTGGAAAGCTGACAAAAGAACCTAGTTGAGCTTTGAAAGGAGGAGGGAATTAAAAAATCTTGGGAGAATATATATATATATATAGATCACCATGAGAAAGCACCGGAAAGCTGACAAAAGAACCTAGTTGAGCTTTGAAAGGAGGAGGAAATTCAAAAAGCTAGGGAGAATGAATGGGATGCTGCAAAGGGCATACCAGCAGTGACAGTTGAGATACAAAATTGACGGAGCTATAATAGAGGAGGATATCAGAATTAAAACTTATACATAACTATAAAGTAGGAGCTAAGAGTCATGTTTAAGACAAGGATGCGTTTGCATTTTTCTTATCCTCAAAAACCACAAGTAAAGCAAAGGAGAATTAAATTGGAGGGTATTATGCACTCATTTATTTAACATAGTGTCAACCATATAGATCTTGCTGTTCAACCAAAATCCTCAAGGATTTTATGGTTTAGTCAATAAGATCATTCAGCTTATAGGAAAGCCCAGAGCTGCAAAGAGTTGAGGCTAATAATGAAATATAAGCAGGACAAGAATCACTTGCATCGTCTTTTAAGTTTTCTTGAGTTTCTGCTACCAAGAAAAATAGACTGAGTCATTATTTTTTAAATTACGATCAGACATAAAAATATTTATCCAGAAGTTCCACAATGTATGTATTAGTTAGATCAGTAGGACAGAAAACATTTCGGCTACTTAAACCCATTTAATGTGAATTGATTAAATTTTTAGTTTTAGAATGACAAAACTCCTCTGATCTGTTTGTGTGCATGTAACCTGAAGTATAACTATAACAACCATTATCACAAAACCATGTATTTCTTTTCTCGATTTCACAGTCCCAATGTATGAACATGCAGAAAGACCAGCAGTCAGTGTCGCAGAATCAAAATATAGCAAAGAAAGCAAACCCAGTGCTCCCTCAAAGTTGTCTGCCTGCAAGTACCCAACATATATGATATTCCTAAAGATAATATTCAACTCAACACCCTCACTCTCTTCCTGCATACTTTCAAATACTTCAAATGCACTATTGCACATACTCTGGGAGGCATGACCAGCAATTTATGGTCCTTAAAAACACTGAAAAAAAAAAAAAAAGTCACTAATTCAGACTGCTTTTGTTTGTGCAGAAACTTGTCTCAAGAAATAAATTATAGGGGAAAAGTTCCTGTCGAAGTTATGTATTGATCGGAACATTACATGTGAATATATACAACAATCCTAGCATTCCTAAAAGGTAAATTAATAAATCAAATCCCATGATTTATGGGACACCCTAACAGAATAGGAAACTTAGCTGTATAGGCCTAATTCTAAGGATACAATCTGTTATTAAAAGAATATCCTAAAATAGCTAACTAATTATACATGGTTTTCTCACACTCCCCCTCAAGCTAGTGAATAGGTATTCTCCATACCCAGTTTGGAAACAATAGTTTGGAATACAGAGCTACTCAACCCTTTGGTAAGGACATCAGCAAGTTGACCATGTGTAGACACGTAAGGTGTACAAATCAATACACTCTCCAACTTTTCTTTGATAAAGTGTCTTTCAACTTCAATGTGCTTCGTTCGGTCATGTTGTACTAGGTTATGAGCTATGCTGATTGCAGATTTGTTGTCACAATAAAGTCTCATAGGGTCATCCCACTTAATCTTCAAATCTTCAAGGATGATCTTCAGCCAAAGTAGTTCACACACACCTTGAGCCATTGCCTGGAATTCAGCCTCTACACTTGACCGAGCTACCACACTTTGTTTTTTACTTCTCCATGTCACAAGATTCCCACCGAGAAAGGTGCAATATCTTGAGTTTGATTTTCTATCAATAATTGATCCAGCATAATCAGCATCAGTGTATGCCTCAAGTACCAATCCTCCATTTCTTATGAACATGATACCTTTCCCTGGTGTTCCCTTGAGATACTGTAGTACTCTATGGGATGCTTGTAAATGAACTTCCTTCGGGCTATGCATAAAATGACTAATCACACTCACTGCATATGCTATATCTGGTAATGTGTGAGACAAATAAATGAGTCTTCCTGCCAGGCGTTGATACATTTCTCAGGTCTTCTGTGACATCCTCCTGAGCTTTTCCAATTTTAAGATTTGAATCCATGGGAGTACTTGCTGGTTTGCATGCTGTCTTGCCAGTTTCCTTGAGAAGATTTGTGACATACTTATGTTGAAAGATAAAAATTCCCTGCCTAGAGTGAGCAACCTCAATCCCGAGAAAATACTTCAATCTCCCTAACACTTTAATCTCAAACTCTTTAGCCAAATATTGACTCAAGACCTGTTTCTCCTTAGCATCATCTCCTGTCACTATTATGTCATCAACATATACTAGAAGGACTATAACCACACCCCCCCCCCCCCCCCCCCGCCTATTTAATGAACAATGTGTGATCCCTTTGACTTTGTATCCCATAGCTAACATAACTATTGCAAATCTCCCAAACCATGCTCGTGGTGATTGCTTAAGGCCATATAGTGCCTTTTTCAATTTACACACAATGTGAGTAGCCAAATTCTTCCCATATCCTGGTGGAACCTGCATATAAATCTCTTCCTCTAGTTCCCCATGTAAGAAAGCATTCTTGACATCAAATTGTTGCAACTCCCAACCATAATTAGCTGCTAGTGATAATATTACTCTAATCATGTTCATCTTTGCAACAAGAGCAAAGGTCTCTAAATAATCAATCCCATAGGTTTGAGTATACCCCTTGGCTACCAACCGCGCCTTGTATCTCTCAATCGACCCATCTGCCCTATACTTCACCGTATATACCCACTTACAGCCAACCGGTTTCTTTCCTCCCGGTAACTTCACCAACTTGCAAGTCTTATTCTTTTCCTATGCCTCCATCTCCAGATTCATAGCTTGTCTCCATTTTCCATTGGACAAAGCCTCAGATAATGTGGTAGGAATGGTGATGGTATTTAGGCTTACAAAAAAGGCTCTATGGGATGGTGAAAAATTCTTAAACGACAAAAAATGTGCAAGAGGGTACAATGGTTGCTTTGTGCATTTTCGAGTTCCTTTTCCTAATGGCAATTGGAAGGTCCTGACCATCATTATCAACATGAGATTCAGTTTCATCTTGCAATGGATGGTTAACAATTGTTACTTCATTCAAACAATCTAAGTTGGACTCTTGGACCTGCATTGGTTCAGGAACAGCCATCTTCCTTCTTGTGAACACCTTGCCAAATATGGTATTTCTAGTAGCAGAATCGGTCTTTTCTTTGGGTTCATTTGGTGTTTCAGGCATAGGGTCAGAAGAACTCTCAGGTACATGGTTGGAACAAGATGAACAAGGAGGTACAGGTATAGGGTTCGAGGTTTTAGACATATGAATTGATGGCAAATCAAGCAAAAAATCTTTATTATCTTCCCTAGTTGAATTCTCCCCCTAAAGATAAGGATTAGTGAAATTAGACTCTTGTTCATTGAACGTAACATCCACTGAGACATTGGATTTCTTTGACGGAGGGTGGTAACACTTATATCCTTTTTGAGTCGAAGAATAGCCCACAAAAACACATTTTCGAGCCCTCGGGTCTAATTTCCCCCTGTTGTGACTATGAACATGGACAAATGACTCACACCCAAAAATCTTAGAAACAAGGTTGTTTGTAGTGGTTAGGTTTGGGTAGAATATGGAAAGTATGTCCATAGGACTATTGAAACCCAAAACTCTTGAAGGCAAACGATTTGTCAGATGAGTGGCTGTCAGAACTGCTTCCCCCCAAAAAACCTTAGACACATTTTTTCGAAACAACAAAGCTTTGGTTTTTTCAAGGAAATGGCCATTTTTCCTCTCTGCTATCCCGTTTTGCTATGGGGTATTGACACAAGATGACTCATGTACTATTTCTTCTGTCTGAAAATATGGGGTAAGAATTTGATTGAAATAGTCCGTGGCATTATTTGACAAAAATCTTTTGATATTGACCCCAAATTGGTTTTTGATCATGGAATAGAAATTTGGGAACACAATACTAACATCAGACTTATGTTTAAGCAGGAAAATCCAAATAACTCGAGTGCAATCATTAATGAAAGAAACAAACCATCTTGCCCCAGAAACATTAGAAACAGTAGATGGACCCCAAATATCACTGTGAATAAGATAGAAACGGATTGAGCTTCTTTCGTAACTAATTGGAAAAGGTAGACACTTGTGTTTAGCAAGTTCACATACCTCACACTGAAAGTTTTCAACATCTAAATCCTTAAACAAGGAAGGAAACATAACTTTAATAACCCTAAACGATGGATATCCAAGACGGCAATGATGAAGTAAAATTTTTTCTTTATTGGATAAGACAAACTCTGACATAAAGGAAGAAGATAATCTGTCCTTGGTCATGTGCAATTGACTTGGTGTTTCAAGATAGTAGAGGCTATTCCTTTCCCTAGCACGTCCAATCATCTTCCCCGAATCCTTGTCCTGAAATATACAATTACTACTGTAAAGAATCACATTACAACATAAATCTTGAGTGAGTTTATGTATAGAGACTAGATTTGTGGACAATTTAGGAACATGAATTACATTTTTCAAAGTTATTGATGGTCTTATTTTCACATTCCCAAAACCAGCTACAGTGGTCAAGGTTCCATCTGCTGTGGCTATTTTCCTACTACTTGGGCATGGAGTATAGGTTGAAAAATATTGGATAAATGGGTCATATGATCGGTTGCTCCTAAGTCCATGACCCAGGAGTTGGTAAAGGTTTTATCTGAGACATTTAATCCAATAGAAGACGGAAGCTCACTTGAATTAGCCAAAGAACAAGTACCTGGAGATCCTTTAGGTTTTCCAAGACTGTTGATAAGTGATCTCAGCCTCTCAATCTCTTCTTTGTTGAAACTACTCAACTCCTGCAATGTCGATTCACCTTGTGGTCCTGCAGCAATTTGGACTTGTCCATTGTTCCGTGGTTGTTCTCCTTTTTGGCCCCATTCTTGGCTTGGAGGCTTTCGATGAAGTTTCTAGCATTTTTCATGGGTGTGACGAGACTTCTTGCAGTAAGTGCACCATAATCCGTCACGATTTTGGGTTTTCGGTTGGCCACCTTTTTCTCCTTCAAGTGTTGCTCCTCTCCCCATGTTTGTGGCTAATTTATTGTTACCACTAGCCACCATAGCCGAACTATCTGTGATTTGTGATTCAAGCATCAACCCTCTTCTACTTTCTTCACTTCGGATTATAGCCACTACTTCATTAAAGCTTGGAACCTCCGGATTCCCAAAAATCTATATCCTCACTTGATCAAATTCTGGATTAAGTCCAACTAGAAAATCATACACCCTATCTTGTTCAATACAGGCCTTTAGAACCGTTGCATCGTCGGAGCATTTTTTTTTTATCACCCGTTAGTGATCCAATTTTTGCCGCAAGGATTTCAGTTGATTTGCATATTCAGTGACTGTTTTATTCCCTTGTTTTGCAGCCATAGTTTTTACCTTGACCTCGTACACTTGTGCCGCATCATTAGCTTTGGAATAGGTTTGCTGAATTGCATCCCAGATGTCCTTTGCAGTAGCCAAAAACATGCATGTGTCACTTATTTCTGGAATCATGGAATTCCACACCCACACCATGATCAAAGAGTCTTCTTCATCCCATGCTTCAAACTTAGGATCCCCTGGTTTAGGACCTGTACCCGTGAGATGGCTAATCTTTCCCTTGCCTTTCAACATTGTGCAAATGAGTTGAGACCACTTAAGGTAGTTCTTTCCATCTAACCTGTAGGAGGCATGAATAGTCTGCATTTCTCCTGCTTGTTGGGGTCGGATTACCTCTTCTGATTGGGCTGTAGTAGTAGTCTCCACGATATCTGACATCGTAAAGGCTTGAACAATCCGCTAATCAATGATGATGTCAGCTGGAAGTAGAAATGATGATGACGACTAGGCCAAAGTGAAACCCATAGAAGAGAAAAATTGGCAATGAAGGCAAATAGAAGGTTTTTAAGGCTTTGATGAAACAAGCCCTGTTTGGCAGAAATAGAGGTGCACGAGCTCAAAAGATAGAGTAGAACAGAGGTCTGCAAAGATGGGAAGAAACCAGCAATGAAGGCTGGAAATATCAGCGATGAAGGATGAAAAAAATTGAAACCCTAAGGAGCCTAATTTGGCTCTAATACAATGTCGAAAATTGAAAAGAGTTATGTATTGATCCGAACATTACATGTGAATATATACAACAATCCTAGCATTCCTAAAAAGTAAATTAATAAATAGAATCCCATGATTTATGGGACACCCTAACAGAATAGGGAACTTAGCTGTATAGGCCTAATTCTAAGGATACAATCTATTATAAAAGAATATCCTAAAATAGCTAACTAATTATACACGATTTTCCCACAGTTCCCATAGAAAATATTATGCCATAAATTTGTTTCCTTCGAAACAAGAGAGAGGAAAGGAAGAAAGAATTACTTATGCAGATACCTCTAATGTGTACAACATCAACTTGAAAGTGAGAGAGAGAGAGAGAGAGAGAGAGATGGGCATTTGTAAATCTGATGTAGAAACGCATCAACAATGCATTTCATAGAACATCAATCAATGCCTAAACTGCATCAAAATTAAAACAACAACAAACAGAAATCATGCAAATTTGCTTCAATCACTCGCCAATAAAACAAATTCAGTTCAAAGAAAGATTAAGAAAGAGAGCTTCAACAAAAGTAGTTCTGGTGATGAGCGCTCTTCGAAGATCTCTTCTGCAAGCCTCAATGGCAAATCCACCGCAGGAAAAAACCAAAGAATATGAAGCTTAGAGAGAGACAGAGAATAACTCTAGAGGGAGAGAGAGAAGGAGAAAGAGGATGCTATTGAGAGAGAAGCATCTCTTCATGTTTTGAAATCCTCTACACAACAAAGATCTACAAATCAAAACTCTAGATTTGGAGAAACATAGAGAAAGATGAGGAAGGGAGCAACTCTTACCTCACTGGTTTGATGAAATGAAACACAAAAAATGGTGGGGGTTGGGGAGAAAGGCTGAGGTTATCTTGGCCATTTTGGTTTCTTTGCGCATTATCCCATTCCTAGAAAGTTATAATATCCCCTATAATTTGGTAATCGCATTCCCACATTACGTGGACAAATGACATAAACTGGTAATCTAAGATGATTGGATTCTTACAACTGTATTGTGAACCAAACATGGCCATGTTTTTACATTACCAAAATATTTGTATTACCGGTGCTCACAATTTGTAAGCCAAACGCCCCCTAAGAGAATAAATATGAGAAGAAACTTTGCATTAAAAAAAATGATAATGTTCATACCTTTCGTGCAAGGGCCAAGTCTTTCTAGAATGGCACCTTAACTCTTTGATGGATGGTGTTTTGCTAACAGAGGTTGTCTTTTCAAGTTGGGATTTAGAAAGTAAGTGCAATTTCTTTCTCCACCATTGTAAATCATGCATGTCACAGATCCTAAAAATACAATTGGTATGAAATATTGTTACGTTGCAATTAAAAGATTTTAGAAATTTATAACATCTGAAAAGCAGTGGACATTAATAGCATAATGGAGATTGAACCTTTCCATGACATCGATATGTGAGGGGACCATCTGCTATCCTAATGATTACTGGCTGAATATGTTTTCTTGATGAAAATAAAGTTGATAATCTCAACATATAATCAAAAAAATATAGGCTATAGCAGGACTCTTTATGTTATATGTTTGTCTTGGACATCTATGCCCTTCAGATACCTCTTGGATTCATGTTATACGTTCCTTCTACATGTCCATGGTTTTAGGACATAATTATTGATCTTTTACACTTTTCAGGCTTTCTTTAATGCTTCCAATGCTCTTTAGATGCAATAATGGTATATAAGGGTTTGAGTTTTCTTTTATGTTAGATTACTACTTTACCTAAAAGCTTAAGTTGCTAGGTTGTAGGCCAACAACAACATATATCAAGTTTTAACACTCCCCTGCATGTGCAGTCCAACAGCACATAGATAAAAAAATGATAAAGAAGACCCATTACAGGGAATAAAAAATAAAATTTAAACATCACATAATAAATTACGGCAACAAGACTTGATCCTAGGAGCTCTTGGCAACCATATCTTTGATACCATGTTAAGATTACCATTTTACCAAAAAGCTTTAGATGTTCGGTTGTGCCAAAAATGTATATCAAGCTTTAGTATTTAATTTTTATTTATGGAAGACTATAGGTTAAAAATTTGCAGATGTATGGATTGCTTAAATTTTTTATTTAACTTACCCTTTTTTACAATAAATGAAGTAATATAAAATAAGATGAAGGGAGAGAAGAGGAAAGGGAAAAAATCTTATCTCCACAAATGGATTGTTTTGATTAGAATGCAAGCTGCTCTTAAAACAGGAGAAGGCTAAGAAGAATATAGATCATGTTTATTTGAAAGGATAATATAGTTATTAATAATATTATTAGAAATATTACATTTATTTAGTTCGTATAACTTAGATGCCCCCCCCCCCCCCAACACACCTTTTCCTCTTTAAAGCGTGTAGATTATTTGCCAGGGATTGCTTTAGTGTGCTAGTCTTATTTATTGACTATCTTTAATCTTGCTCCTTAGTATGGCTACCATTTTGCCATACATGAATTGGTTCATATGAAGTGGCTGGGTCTCAACTTCCATCATGCTTTTACGTCTGTTTGCTTGTATTAATCTTTTTTTTTTTTTTTGGCTATTTACTTTTCCCACCGCAAAAGGGGGGGGGGGGAGATGAGAGTGAGGCTGCATCAAAGTTTCTTTTTATGCCTGTGATAGGTCCAATTTACTAGGATACGAAACTTGTTGCCATTTGTATGCTGACTGTGATAAGATTAGATTTTACGTTTTTTCTTTTTCTATCAGAGGCTCTAACTTAAGTTTGATCAAAACTACATTATATCAACATTTTTTTACATCTTTGTTCGGTTTGTGATGGATCCAAATTTCCTAGGATACAAAAATTGTTACCATTTGTATGTTGACTATGATAAGATTAGATTTTATTTTATTTTTTTTCCTCTCAGAGATTATAACTTAAGTTTGATCAAAACTACATTATATTGACATTTTAAAACATTTTTCTGGGCTCAATTGTAATTATATATAATTCATACTGCCCCTATTTCTCCAGGTGACTGAATGCGAATGTGCTTCACATAGGATTGGAGAAATGATCTTTCTAGAGGGTGATAGTGATCAAAAAATAAGTTCATATCCATTAGTACCAACTGATTTCTTTGAGGATTTGGAGTCTTCATGGAAAGGACGAGTGAAGAGGATCCATTTAGAAGAAGCATTTGCAGAGGTGCAAAGAGCAGCCGAGGCCTTGTCTGTAGCGGTTGGTCCCCATGACTGAACAGTTTTTGTCATGATTAAATACATTGTTGCTTTACTAAGACCGTTAAATGTGATCTAGGAGACTATATTGCCCTCATTTTTTATTTTCTTGTCTATGGTCTATCTTAGTTATTTTACCCAATGATTTTAGATCTTCATGGTCGTCTTTGTTAACTATGTCTGTTGTACTGCTTGCATATTCATTGCCTTTAAATACAGCGATGTTACAGAGTTTTTTGTGCTACTGTTTTTATGTTCGGATGTTTAAATTATGTTATAATCTTGTTCTAGTGTGCAAACTTGAATTTTATTTTTTTAATATGCTATATTGTTTTCATTGAATGGTATTAAGAAAGATGCCCCCAAAAGAATTATGAGTTGTGGTTTCACAATCTAAAGTATCATGTCCTTGCAATTGTCTTTTCTGGAAATAAAATTAATAAATTTATGTTTGAATATCATCTCTGTTCATAATATCATGCTTGTTAGTCTGCGAATTGGCAAGCTAATCACAGTAACAACTTCGATTTGTTTCAAAGCAACTATAATATTGCACAATATTGCCAAGCACGTTCAGCTGGCTGCAAAACTGTTTATTCTAATGTTGTAGTGATTACGCTGTAGAATTGGAATTCCTGATAGCACACACCATCAGGTTCTTGGCAATAAGATTGCCTACCTGGTTTTTTAATGCTTAGACCATACTACGAAAGTCTTCTTGTGATTCCTCAATGGAACCCTGCTGTGTTTTATAGGATCCCTCCAGAACATCAACACGTTCTGCAAGTTGGCCATCTCTACAGCCACATTGTTTGCTGTCTCGGCCTACACCTCTATTGCATCAATTTTTTTGGCGTTAGTGCACAGTATGGTTCTTTTACTGATGCTTAACACAATCCCACAATCCGAAGGCAACCAAATCTCAGTGCAATTAACCAAGCTTTGATACCAACTGTCATATGCCAAACTCTTCACACCTTGTGAAGGGCAATTTGGCAGTAGTTGTAGCACCATTGCTTAACTAGTTAACCAAAAGTAAAATACAGTTTCACCATATGAACAAATCCACAACAATAAAATGCAAATGAAGAGTAAACAGTGAGCAAATATTTGCAAACAAGAGTCACGTGGTAAACTATAAAGCAACACAATTTATTATTCATACCTCCATGAGCAATGTGTGTTCAGCAGGGGAAGAAAGTAGGCTAAACACGTTTACCATTCCTGAAAGAACTTTTATGTTATTCTTACTTTGTCAATAGTAAACATCAAAATAACCAAGAACTCATGCTCATTACTTTTACTAAGCCATTATCATGAAGGAGGTAAGGGTTCTTTGGTGGTTTTGAAGGCTGCAAAGAATGAGAGGGATTTGCATGAGTTGATTAGGGTTTAAGTCAATATCTTAAATTTTAATTTTAGCTTAAATTTTAGGGCTTCAAAAGTACAGAAGTTTTGGTTTGATCTAAATTTTGATTTCAATTTTAAATGATAGAAAATTGTAGTAAAGCATGGAATTCATTATGAAACTTAGAAATTAATTGACCTAATAATGTAAGATCTAGCGCTAAAATATTATAAATAATATACAATAAGGACATAAATGCTGTCTATGACATGCAATAGCTGCAATTTAATATAACTGCAATATAATAATTGTTAAAGCTTGATATACATTGTTGGCCTACAACCTAACAGCTTAAGCTTTTAGCTTAAGTGGTAATCTAATGTGATTTTAGAGCTGGTTACTAGGAGGTATTGGGTTATAATCTTGTTGCCTATGTTTATTGTGTGGTGTTTAAAAAATAATTATATTCCTTGTAATGGGTATTTATCTCTCCATGTGTTATCAGGCCGCACGAGCGGGGGAGTTGTTAAAGCTTGATATACATTGTTGGCCCACAACCTAACATCTTAAGCTTTTAGGTGAAGTGGTAAGCTAACAATAATTATATGAAACATATTCAACTAATGTAAATGAATTTCATAAACCAACTAAGTACTATTTAATCTACAAATACATCTAATTTTTAGCCATACGTTGTCAAATAAAATCTTTTAGCTAATATCCATGGTCTCAAATTTCCAAGAAATGGTCAAATTTTCCATCAAAATTTCTGCTTTTTGCCGCCTTTGAAATTGAAATGGAATTTCTATTTTTGCAAAATTACCATCAGAATTTCCAGTAAATTTGAAATTTATTGCAATCTTGAAATTTCAGCAAAATTTATCAAAATTTTAACTATTGAATGAATTTCCTTGAAATTCAAATTTGAGATTCAAAGCCTAACTTGGACTTAATTTTTCTTTTATTGAAACTAAACTTGAAGGATATGAATACTTTTCCAAGTTTTGAAATTATATGAAAAAATAGGCATAGATATTAGTCATAATGGTAATATAAACCCAAAAAAGAAATTTTTTTTTCTATATTCTTTCATATTCTCAAGAACCAAATAGGCTGTGAATTTTAAAATTTTGTCATTCTTTTCCATAAATAAACATTAACAAATAATAAGAATTTTTTATAATTTTTTTAATAACTCAATAAAAGTTGCAAACTATTAAAAAATGTTTGAAGAAAATGAATACCATTGGTGATAAGAAAAAAGAGAAGGTTCTATGTGCATTTGCTTTGCAAAATTGTGTCCAAGTTCTGATTTGATGAAGTTGTGTGGGCTAGGTGCATAGTGGACAAGACAGTAGGGGAAGATTTAGAAACTTGTTGGGCTTTAAAAATTGTGGCTAGAATGCTAGATTTGAATTCAGTTGGGAGTTCTTCACTATTTTGCCCAACCATCCTTTCCAACATAAGTCAATCCTCTTCTATTTCTATCATCTCCTTTGAATTCGTTCTCAATAACAATACTTGTGTCAAGGTTGGTTTAAGTTACCATAGATGGAGAAAGCAAGAGCAAATTTGTTGGCACCTAAGATGTAGTCTTCGAGATGGTATTGAAAGTCTATGACAAGGATGGGAGTTGTGAGAAGAGAGACCTTGAGCAATGGTAATGACTTGCCACTTGTTAGGATCTCTTACATCCTTGACTTTTTGTGGTATCTTTGTCAAAATTCTCTTATTGGGGCTTTGATTAAATTATAGTGTGATCTCCAACCAAATAGGAGGGGTTAAATGACAAGCTTAAGATATACAAGCAAATATAACTGGTCCATTTAGTTGTGTACTAGTTTAGAGCTAAGTGTCATAAGGCGACAGATTTCCAAGGAACCGCACAACATGTTTCCCTTGCAACAACAAGACCACGCCATTAATTCCCATCCGGCCTACTTATCCAAACACATGGAGACACTCATGGATCCAACTCAGTGGTCAAGTCTCATGGCATGATAGTCCTTGTCCCAATTGAGTAGGTTATCGAGGTACTATGACTCAAATAGTAAAGGTGTTGAACTCTCATTCCATAAGCATATGGTTACTTCTATTCCTCTTGTAAGTGAACTTGCCACTAACCACTGATAAGTCAGAGCTAAGGGAGGTGACACCATACTTTGGTTGAGACAAACATATAAAGGATTAACATCCCTTGATAGTTCAATCTGGTATAAGACGACACTGCCAAAGAGTAGCCCAAGGGCCAACACTATTGTGTGTCTCAATCGTCGAGAGTAGCGTGCGACCTTGTTCTTTGATAGTCATCCATGGGGGCTCTCAAATCCCACACAAAAGCCCAAGATGCCCCTCAAGGATGTCAAGAGCTCATCCTCGAGCATTCCTTAAGATACTTAGTGGGAAAAAGAACATCGGGGGTGGTAGGACGCTCACCTAGTGTTCCCCCTAGAGATACAATATTTCCATCACGTTCTTGCATACCCATGAGTTACCATCTGTGGGTCTAAGAATCATACAATATTTTTCCGATGATGCCACCTTGATGACTATTGAGATCCACTACAAGGTCATAGCAACATTTAGAGTACATCCCATGACATCCCTGTAATCGAATCCAAGTTCTCAATCGTCGAGAGTAGCGTGCGACCTTGTTCTTTGATAGTCATCCATGGGGGCTCTCAAATCCCACACAAAAGCCCAAGATGCCCCTTAAGGATGTCAAGAGCTCATCCTCTTGCATTCCTTAAGATACTTAGTGGGAAAA
Source organism: Malania oleifera (assembly GCF_029873635.1). Taxonomy (NCBI): domain Eukaryota; kingdom Viridiplantae; phylum Streptophyta; class Magnoliopsida; order Santalales; family Ximeniaceae; genus Malania; species Malania oleifera. The sequence continues at coordinate 38,826,656 of NC_080419.1, forward strand.
AGAACATCGGGGGTGGTAGGACGCTCACCTAGTGTTCCCCCTAGAGATACAATATTTCCATCACGTTCTTGCATACCCATGAGTTACCATATGTGGGTCTAAGAATCATACAATATTTTTCCGATAATGCCACCTTGATGACTATTGAGATCCACTACAAGGTCATAGCAACATTTAGAGTACATCCCATGACATCCCTGTAATCGAATCCAAGTTTACCATAGTTCCTTCCAAGGCTGCTCAAGTCCGTGGCACAAAGCCTCTCTTTACAGACTATTCAGCACTAACAATTGAAACTTTCATGCAAAAGACTCTTGTGAGGGGGTGGGGTGAGCCTTGGGATGGAGAATGAGCGTTTGCAAGATATTTGAGTGATTGTGATCACTTGGTTCTTGAGAAGTGGATTGTGTGCGGCTAGTGGGTGTAGGCAAGTTGAAAACCTCCAAAACATGTTAATTCATGTGGGTTTGTCTTGATTTCTTGTTGCTTGGTTGACCTTCCTGCAGGGTGTTCGGCATTCTGTCACCACATTAACTAAATAAGAAATTTGAATTAGATATACTAGATTAACTGCAAATTTAGTGCACTTCCATAGAGCCTGCCTTCTTCCAAGTCCCTTAGGACAAAAGTGACAAGAACATTCCAAAGATAGTAGGGAGTATCGCTTTGTACATCTGACCTCTCTAGACTTTGTTGAGCCGTGGTGCACTATGCTGCCTAATCATCCATCATCATCATCATTTTGTCTCTACCTTATGGTTACGTTTCACTTATGAAATTTGAACTGCATTTGAAATGTTATAAAGAATAATCTCATTGAGTAGAATAGGCTCCTACTTTAAACTAGTTGTGATTTGTGAGCTTGCATCTTTTAAAACATACATTTGATGTGTGATTGAGTGAGGGGGACTTGCACCTGTTGAGACCCATAATTTGGACTTGCATGCATTGTCATAATCATCTCACTGCCCCCACCTGTTGGATTCAGGTCATCCTTTTCACTAGTGACAACTAATTTCAGTGTTCATGTACCATTCTGGTGGAGCTTAAACAATAGCCTTCATCAATTGCAGGCTAATACAGATTTGGATAATAGATTTTTTAAGCATGTACTGAACTAATGGTACATCAACTGGTTGCAGTTTTGAAAATTGGTGAAAATCATTTCCTTTACGAGTGTTGTATATGTTCTCTGTAATGTAGGCCAGCAAGTTCAATTGCCAGTGTTGATTAAATTTTCATTTTCATATGCTTTGCAGCTTATGCCCGACATTCTTTACCTACCAGCAATGACAGAAAACGCGAGCACAAAGATTCTTTCTTGACAATGGATCCTTGGTTAAACACCAAATTTTATGACGTATTAAAACTGCAATATCTTTGTTGATTGATGATATGACAAACATAGAAGAGGTTACAAACTTCCATTATTAAAAAAGGTTATGGAGATGCCTAAGAATCTTGGAATTTTGTGACCTTTGACTTCACAAATGATTCCTAAATATTCATTTTATGATATGTAAAGTTACAAGTTGTCAACGCCAAACCTGGGTGGCCCGTTTATTGCCAACTAGTTTGGTAACCATTTTGAAAAATAAGATAAGTCAAGAAAACCAAGCCATATTTCTCCACCCCACCCTTTTTATTTTGAAAACAGAGTCGCCACTTTATATTATTTTTAAAAAGGTACAATAAAGAAAAACCTTTTTCAAAGAGTTTTAGGTTCAAGAGTACCATTGTGAATTAGGGAGGTACCCATTAATTCTTTACAATATAAATTTAAAGGCTAGCATCCTAAAACACCTGTTCTAAGAACGTTTACTGCTCTCTCCTTGTATGTGTGTATCTCCCTCAAAAAGATTTAATTTTCTGAAACCAAATTTTTAAATTTTTTGCAAAAAAATAAAAAATGAGAGAAAGTAAGGATCAGTCGGCCGCCATCAAAGGTTGGCCAACCATGCCTTGCTCTCGGGTAAGATCAGCTGACCGTCTGTTGCAGGCTACCACCCTTTTGTTTTTTTAATTCTAAAAATTTATAACTATCTCAACCCTTGGAAAAGGCTTTCATAGAGTCTATGCAGAGGCCTATGCCCCATGAAGACCCCATTTCTTATTGTGTTTTCAAAACGCCAAAGGAAAATGAAAAATGCATACAAGAACATAAACAAAGAAAAGATTTTTTTTTTTTTTTTTTGTGTTTTGTGAAGTTATGATTACATCTATATTGGGATAGACTACTTAAGTATCCTTTTAAAAGAGGGATCAAGTCAATTGTAGTCCCCGAAAACATTTTTAAATTTACTTAAAAAAATATTTTGGAGTTTAAAAGAAACCTTGAACTTTTGGGAAAAAATCAATATTTTCTAGAAAACTCTTTGAATTAACAGAACCTTGAAATCATTGAAATTTTAAAAAAAGTTCATTTTCCATCCTAAAGCTGCGTCATGGCCGACGACTTTGAAAAGTAATTTATTTCTTGAAACAAAGTTGAGTTATTGATTTTTTGGTGGGAGAACCACATACCCTCCTTGAAAACATTTGAATTTTCTTCATTCTAAAAAATGTCCAAATAGATGCATCATGGACATTTATTTCTAGAAAAAACCTGTTTTTTGAAAGAAACCCTTGAAAAATGACTTTTTTTTAAGGAGAAGACCATAAAACCAGCATCATTTAGATATCTAGTAGACTCTACCAAAGAGTGTATAAACAAACCAATAATCAAAATCTCCGAGAAATGTCCAGAAAAATGGCAAAAAAAAGCCTCTAGGCTAGCTAGTTAACCGGGCCTTAATGGTCGGTCGACTGCTTGTAGAAGGAAAACCGTTCGACTGTGCCCTCGAAGTCAGTCAAGCACCTGCATGCAATTTTCATTGTTTTACAATTTTCATGCATGTTTCTACAAATCCAGAACATGAATCTATCCTAGATGACATGTCAATACGAGAAATCAACATGCATTACATGGGAAACTGGGTAGAAAATATTTACAAAATATTTTTAAAATTTGCATTCTTTTAAGAATAAATGATACCAAAATCAATTTGATCATGAAACATGGATGTTTTACTTTATCAAAACACCAAATTCATCACCTTTACACAAATATGAACTCTGAATATTGAACTACATGAAAAAACCACAACAATGTGCGTTTATGCATGCATATGTGAAATGCAAACATGAAATTTAAAAGAGAAAGATGAGAAACCTAAATCATGAAACTCTGTATGCTAGCGGGAAAAAAAACACTCAGAAAAGAAAGAGCATAAAAGGTAGGAAATGAAGAATAGAGAGAATATGTGATATCCCTAAAAAACATAAATCTCCTTCACCTAGCTAGGTTTGCTCAAGTAGTAAGGGCGAAGTTGGGCCTTGGTGATCCCAATATCTCAAACTCAATTCTCCACTCGTGGTTTGCCTGGTGAATTATTAGGGATGTGTCAATGTGCAAGCATCAATGTTTTCAACCCCCTGGTTTGGTGCCGCCTATGTGGGTCTAAAGGGCTCGCCCAAGTAGGAGTACCAAGTCATTAAAAAAAAGGTATAAATCTCCTTCTAAAAAATGCACACATTTTAGTGTTTCTCATGCTAAAAAATCCCCCCCCCCCCCCCCCACCCCCACTATGGCATGCCCAAAATGATCCCATGCAAAAGGAGGGAAAGGAAGTTGACAACTACCAGCTCCTTGGCTCGTTGCTTAACATGTGACAAAGGTCAAGACATGGCACACCCAAATCCATCAGCCAATCAGAAGAAATAAAATTCAAAATTTGAATTTCAATAGGACCAGACAACCGCCCTATGGAAGCTGGTCAACCGCTATTGGGTTGGTGCCATTTCCTTGACGCATGCACAAAGGAATAGATAAGGGAATGGATGCCTGTCGACTGCCATGTAGAATGTTCATTCCTCTTTTTGATTTAGCTTGATTTTCACATTGTTTAGCTAAGTTATTATTTGTTTGGTCAAAAAATGATTATCGAGGCAAGTGTATTCTGATATTTATCTAGAGCTTCCTTTGCTTAGGATTGTCATGTGGCAGTGTCTCCTGTTGAGCATATGCATTAAATTTACTAATTAATTTTTTCATTTAGGTTTCTGAAGATTTCCTGCCTATCATTAATAGAATAAAGGCTTCTACAGCGCCACTTGGAGGGCCAAGGGGTGAAATATTATATGCTCGTGAGCATGAAGCTGTTTGGTTCAAGGGAAGGCGCTTCGCACCGGCTGTGTGGGGTGGAACCCCTGGGGAAAAGCAAATTAAACAACTAAGACCCGCTGTAGATTCGAAAGGCAGAAAGGTTGGGGAGGAATGGTTTACCACCATGAAGGTGGAGGATGCATTAATGAGGTGTGTTTTCATTCCGTGGAAATAAATCTCTTGATTCTCCCTTTTGAATTGATTGAATTCTGTCTTCTGATGTAGTGTCATGATTCTTTTAATTTTTTTAAAAAAATTCTGCTGCAGATACCATGAGGCAGGTGCCAAGGCAAAAGCAAGGGTCTTGGAATTGTTAAGAGGACTCTCTGCTGAGTTACAAATGAAAATTAATATCCTTGTCTTTGCTTCCATGTTGCTTGTCATAGCGAAAGCATTATTCTCTCATGTGAGGTTGGTCAGACATATTTATTGGGTTTCTAAGATTAAGATATGATTTGGTTTTATGCATCAATGTATGTCTTTTTTATTAGTGTGCATGCACATGCATGCACAAAACTAAATTTATAATATGTATTCTGTAACAATATATGATTTGTCTATTGTGCAGCAATGCTGGCTGCACATGTTTATGTGAGCTTTCTTAAACATATATGATTCCTGATGTTAAGTTCTGTTTTGTTTAATTAGAGATCTTAAATATATGGGTAGGTTTATTGTGTTTCTGATACAAAACGATTTTCCTATGCATGAAGAGGCAACTGTCTATGTTTTGATTGTGTTATCATCAATTTTAAACCGAGGGTTAGGCAGTCAATATTTGAACCAACCTAATCCAAACTATGAAAGGATTCACCAAAGCCAAGGATCTATTATGTGAGAAAATTATAATTAACTAGGCCTGTTATTAATAACTAGACCAAATGCAAATAAGTTTGCACGTTCATCTTGGGGATAAAAATTGTATGCAAATCATAGTAGTGCCTCAGACAAAAAATTAACACCCTGCATTTTCCTGGTTTATTGACCAAGTACCAACTAGTGTTAAGAAAATCCACCTGCTCAAGTAACTTCGATTGGATTTGCTTCATTCACAGCAAAAGCTAGAAGGTGAACAGAAGTTAATTAATGTTTGATTGTTATCATAAATAATTTGTGGCATTTAAGTTATAATATTTTGATTTTGTAATATAAAAATAAATGCAATGAATAAAAGAAAGACATGTTGTGAAACTTCCCTTACATTGTTGTCCATGAAGAATCTCACAATATTTTAGAAGGAAATCTGAGTTAGGATGTTATCATATGGTTTAATGTCTTTCAATTGTACATGTTCTATGCAGCTTTTCTGCTGAATCTGATTAACCAAAGAGGACGAGGATTTGAAACTGTTTTTGTTTTTGTTTATATTTTGTGTGAGTGTGTGTGTGTGTGTGTTTGGAGGGGGGGTGGGAAGGAAGTTTGTTCAATTTTCATGATCATATGGAGTAATCAAGTAATCATTTTCTCCAATCTTTTATAATTTTTGGGCTGTTTGAGCAGTTCGCACTTGATTCTTTTCTGCAGGTTATTGTCAAATTACTTGGCATGGTAAATTTGCAAGGTAGAAATTATGTTGTCGTTGAAACTTCAAGCATATGCTGCTCTAGTTGTTGCTGTTTTGGTGATGAAGCAAGAGACAATGACATCACTCATTTGATGATATTTTTGGATATTGATGTGGGCATCCTAATATTGACCCATAGTCTATAACCTTCTCTGCTGATGCCTAGAGTATTGAATCCCTTGCTTGAACGAAATTTGATGCAAAATATATAATTAGGTGTCAGATTCACAGCTTTTTTTATTGGGTTTGTCCCTCAATAAATTAGAATAAGGAGAAGTTATATTAAAATACTAACTTAACCGCATGTTCAAAGATTCATTGAAATTTGGGTTTGAAGACCAATGTAAAATTATTTTTATTTTTTTGTCTGTATTCTCTTGATATTTTTATGTGCTTTTTTTTTTTCCTTTTGCAAAACAATTAGTGCTTTGTTTTTCATCATTTTGGCATGTTCATTTCATGAAAATTTTTCTGCTTGTAAAATTGTAATATCATGCTTGAACCCTGCTTCAAAGACAACTTATGAATTCTAATATTGACTTTCATTGACATTTACAGTGAAGGGAGAAGAAGGAAATGGGTTTTTCCCACTCTTTTGGAGTTCCATACTACTGAGGTACTGATAGTCATCCTTACCTGATTCCTTCCAGACCAAAAATTATACACACTGATCTTTTGTATCCTTACATCTTATGTGGAGTTGATAAGTGGTTGTGTTTATTTTTGATTAATCTCAACTGTCTTGGGTGTGATCCAAATGTCTGATCTTCATCTCCATTTGTTTTTACTGTTTGATTATTTATAAATGCATCCAAAAATATGGTGCGGTGCATTATACAAGTTGACAACCTTGTTCATGAGTCTTTGAACTGATTGCATTTTGTTGACTAGGTCATTACTGAGTTTATTTAGATGTGGACCATACTTCTAGACTATGGGATTATATTGAGCCCAAGAAGTAGGTGAGGACCATACTTCTAGACTCTATGAAGCGAAGAAATGTGGCACACTGCATTATACAAGTCAACAACCTTGTTTGTCAGCCCTCGAATGGATTGCATTTTCTTAATCACTACATGACCGTTGCTGAATTTATTTTGGTTTGGGCCATATTTCTAGACTCTTATGGGATTAAATTGTGCAAGTTTAGAGTATGCTGGCCTTTATCCTATCTTCTAAAATGGGTTATTCATTAGGATTAGACTTATGATGAGAGTGGTTGTTTACCTTCTCTGTTATTCTTGTGAGGGCTTGAGCCATATTTAACAACAAATCGAAGAGTTTGTCAGATTATGACAATTAAACTTCTTGTTTTCTTATGAAAGTACAATAAGACCATCAGAGAAGAAAATAAGGGATAGCCGGATAGGAGATGCAAACTCGTCCTGCCAACTCACCATAAAATGTTAGTTCAAGGAACAACCTCTTGGTCAACTGAGTCAATTTGCTTACATAACTGAAGAGATCTATGTTAGTGATCCCCTTCATGAGACAAGACTAGGCTCCATTCCAGAGAAGAAAAATATTCAAGGATTAAACATTCTAGAAAGTCATTTTTTTTTTCCTGAATATGGCCAGCAATGGCAGAAGGAACGAAATACCTTGTTAATTTTCTTTGTAGGTAAAATCCAAGGGATGAATTTTACATCAAATCCAATGGAAACCCCCTTGAAATGGATCATGAACTGCAAAAGGCAAATTGAGAAGCAAAGCAGCAATAAATTATGGGATTGTTCGCCAGTTTTTCAAAAATTCAAGGCAAAATACAAGTTACTATAACAAGCAGGAAGAAACAAGCCTCTTCTATTGGACTAGATTTTAGTTCATCTATAGTAGTCAAAAGTGCGTCTAGGCGCGAGGTGCACGGAGGCGATGGGGCTAGCGCCTCACTAGTGCTGAGGCAAGGCGACCTACATGAGACACAGTGAGGCGCACATGGGTGCAAGGCGCAGTGAGTCACGCCTCAGTAGATCTGACCTTTAACCTTTTTTTTTTTTTTTTCACCTTTTAAGAAATTATTTTACTTCGAGCCAGAGCCAGCAAAAGAGAGCCTAGCTTGGTGCAAGACAGAGCCCTTCATCTTCAAGCCTTTGAACTAGCACGACAGAGCCTTCGTCTTCGAGCCTTCAAGCCTTTGCCAAAGCCAGAGCCTTCTTCTTCTTCTTTGATGACATAGATCATTATGATGAAGATGAAGAGGATGAATGATGTAGGACAAAAAGCAAGACCTTGGGAGGATCCTTGCTGGAGAATAATATTCTTTGATTCTCACTGTGAATTTCAGGACTAGAACTCGGGGGCGATGATTGGCAATGCTAGGATGATCGATGGCCTTTATTATTTTCATGATACACTATTCAGCAATAAAAAAGCTCAGGGCTTGAGTGGTTGTACTAGTTCAATCCCTGTGTGTGATCAAATAATGCTTTGGCATCTTAGATTAGGACATCCTAGTTTTTCTTATTTAAAATATTTATTGCCTAATCTGTTTAGAAATTTGAATTGTACTTCTCTTCATTGTGACGCGTGTCATTTATCAAAAAATTATCGAGTTCCTTATATTTCAAAAGGCTACTATGCATCAAAGCATTTTTATTTGATTCATAGTGATGTTTGGGGTCCCTCTAAGGTTACTACCTTATCCGGGAAAAATGGTTTGACTTTTATAGATGATCATACTCGGATTTGTTGGGTATATTAATATTATTCAAAAATTTTTATAGTATGATTGAAAAATCAATTTCACACAAAAATAAGCATACTTCGTACAGATAATGGTACAGAATATTTTAACAAAGTTTTGGGAAATTTTTTGAAAGAAAGAGGGATTCAACATCAATCCACTTGTCATGACACCCCACAACAAAATGGCGTCACTAAAAGAAAAAATTGTCATTTAGTTGAGGTTGCACGGGCTATAATGTTTTCAATGCATATTGCAAAATATTTGTGGGGGGATACTATTCTAACTGCTTGTTACCTTATTAATAGAATGCCTACCTGTGTGCTGCAGTATATCACTCCTTTGGCATGTCTAAAAGAAATCCTTTCTTGATAATAGGATAATTTCTAATCTGCCTCTGAAAGTATTTGGATGCACTGTTTTTGTTCATATTCCAGCTCACCTTAGATCTAAACTTGATCCTAGGGCTTAAAAATGTGTGTTTCTTGGATATGCCCCCACTAAGAGAGGGTATAAATGTTTGAATCCAAAAACAAAAAAAAAAAAAAATTCACATCGGTATGGATGTCGTTTTTGTTGAAAATCAGTCTTACTTTAACCAAACTTATCTTCAGGGGGAGAAAGAGAGTAGTGAAGATCAGTTTTGGCAAACTTCTATAACAATGCCTAATGTTTTTCTTGACATTGACATCCCTCTGCAAAACATTTAAGGAACAGATTTCCTGCCTGTACAAAGCATAAGGGAATCACAAACAGGGGGAGAATTGCTATAGAATAATCCCTCTTCTGAGCTTCGTGTTTATACTAAAGGCAGACATTGTTCTGATACTAAGGATCATCTCACAATTTCAGAACATAATCAATCATCACCTCCAAAGACTGGTCATTTGGAAATCCCAGGTAATCCTTCTACTACACTTTCAGATTTCCAGTTGATCAATCTACTTACCTTAATGTACCTATAGCCGTTAGGAAAGGAGTTAGAACTTGTACCACACACCCCATTGCCAAATATTTATCATACCATAGACTCTCTTATAATCATAAGGCCTTTACATCCAATATTTCTCACCTATTTGTTCCAAGGACCATTCAGGAAGCTATGGATCATCCGGATTGGGAGTTAGCAGTTCTTGAAGAGATGAATGCACTACGAAACAACAATAATTGGGAAATTGTTGATTTACCAAAAGAAAATAAAATTGTAGGTTGCAAGTGGGTGTTTACATTTAAATGCAAGGCTGACGGCAATATAGAGAGATATAGGGCAAGACTCATTACAAAAAGGTTTACACAAACATACGAAATGGACTATCAAGAAACTTTTGCTCCAGTGACCGAGATAAACTCAATCTGAGTGTTACTCTCCTTAGTCGTACATTCTAACCGGAACTTACACCAGTTGGATGTAAAGAATGCCTTTTTAAATGGAGATCTAGAGGATGAAGTGTTTATGGAATTATAACCAGGTTTTGAAGATAATCCTGGCAGAGATAAGGTGTGTAAATTGAAAAAATCATTGTATGGGCTAAAGCAATCTCCGAGAGCTTGGTTTGAATGCTTTGGGAAGTCCTTAAAGGGTCATGGTTACAGCCAAGGTCTTAAATTTCGTTTTCGACTCAAATTTCGAAGCTCCAAAAGTACGGAAATTTCGATAGAAATTTCGATTTCGATGTCATTTTCGATTTCGATTTCGATTTCAAAAAATAATGAAACCTAATAGTAAAGCATGGAATTCTTTGTGAAACTTTAGAAATGGTTAAGAAACATAATAATATAAGTTTTAGGACTAATATATTACAAATTAAATACATATATTTTTTGTATGAGGTGTAAAAGTTGTAAAATAGTATGTGTATCAAACATATTGGTAAGATAATGTACATTAAAAATATTAAGTTAATACAAATGAAATTCATAAATCATTTAAATATTATTTATTATACAAATAATGATAATTTAGACATGAATGGTTAAATAAAATGTCACTCTATGTTTATTTTTTCATATAATTTCAAAAGCACTCTTAGTAATATTTTTTTTTTCGATAAAATAAATAAAATTAAGATAGAAATTTCACTTCAGTCCTAAATTTCTTATTTGAATTCTGATGAAATTTCATTGTATAGTTAAAATTGCGACAAGTTTCGCTAAAATTTCGAGATTTTGATAAATTTCATATGATTTGTTGAGATTTCAACGGAAATTATGCAAGACGGAAATCAACTGCCATTCCGATTTCGAGGGTGACGGAAATTGGAAATTTCAACGGAAATTTCAACAATTTCGTGACCATGGTTATAGCCAAGGTGAAGCTGATCACACCATGTTCTATAAGCAGTCAAGTGAAGGGAAGGTTGCTATTCTAATCGTCTATGTTGACGATATTATTTTGACAGGTAATGACAGCAAGGAACTTGAGAAATTAAAACAGATGCTTGCTAATGAATTTGGGATTAAAGACTTGGGTGGCTTGAAGTATTTTCTCGGTATGGAATTTCAAAGGTCAAGAAAAGGTATTTTTGTTTCACAAAGAAAATATGTGCTTGACTTTCTTGGAGAAATAGGTTTACAAGGGTGTAAAGCAACCGAGACACCTATAGAGCTTAATCTTAAACTGCAACCTGCCAAGCCTAAAGAAGTAACCAATAGAGACCAGTACCAAAGATTGGTTGGAAGGCAACTTTATCTATCATATATACATCCTGACATGGCCTTTTCTGTTAGTATGGTAAGCCAATTCATGCACTTACCAGGGCCTAACCACTTTGATGCATTTTATAGAATCCTGAGATATTTAAAGGGAACTCCAGGAAAAGGTCTATTATTTGAAGACCATAGACATCTACAAGTTGAGGTATACATTGATGCAAATTGGCCTGGGAGTATAATTGATCAAAGATCAACTTTTGGTTATTGTGCCTTTGTTGGTGGAAATTTGGTTACATGGTGAAGCAAAAAACAAAATGTGGTAGCTAGGAGTAGTGCAGAGGCAGAATTTAGAGCAATTGCTCATGGAGTTTGTGAAGTGTTGTGGAATTAAAAAATTATTGGAAGAATTGAAAGTCACTAATCCGCTGCTTGTGAGACTGTATTGCGATAACAAATCTGCCATTGCCATTGCTCACAATCCAGTGCTTCATGGTAGAACAAAAGATGTTGAGGTCAACAAGCATTTTATAAAGGACAACCTGGACAGTGGATTGATTTGTTTACCCTATATCTCTACTACTGAACAAGTAGCAGATATACTTACAAAAGGATTACCTAAGAAGCAATTTGAAAATTTTATCGGCAAGTTGGCTATGGAAGACATATTCAAATCAACTTAAGGGGGAGTTTTGGAAAGTTTCAAAATTTATCCTTGATTATAGGAGAAATTTCTGTAATTATATAAATCTACTCTCCTTGATTATGGGGGACATTTCTGTAATTATGTAAATAATCTAAGGAGATATTCTAGGATGTATTCTTAGGAGATACACTAGGAGATTTGTAAGCAATTTTCATTCCTTCCTTTTGTCTATTCTTTCCTTTATTATTCTCTCCTTTTAGATTATCCTTGTAGTCTATAAGACATTCAGATTGTACCTTATTTTAAATAATTAGAAATACTATTTCAATTCTTCTCCACTTCTAGAATAGTAATGAGTGGTTTATTGTAAGATGGATGGCGATTCTGATGAGGACAATGAACTTGTGTTTGAAGATGATCTTTTAGCATGGGATTCTATTGCCAAACCTACTAGAGTAAATAATACCGTGTCTCGCACTAGATCAAGAACAAGTGTGAATGTCTCATCTTCTTCTAGAGGAAGAGTTTCATCTAGCACTGCTAGGGACCAGACTACAGTATTGGAACTTGTAGATGAGGATGAGATCCATATGGGTAGTGCAAAGGAGACAAAAAAGGAATAAGATGGAGAAGAAAATTCTGGTGATGAAGAGGAAGATGATGATATCTTGGCGGACTTAGTTGATGATGATTGAGGAGGATTTTTAGATTTTAGACTTTGAATCTTTTATTGTACTTTTCTTTTGACATTGAACTTTGTTGATGCTTTTGGTCCTTGAGCTTGCATGCTTAATTGCTTATGTTTAACTATGCTTGTTTCGCTTGGAACTTGGTAGTCATAATTTCCTTGCATTTATGTTTTGGTATTGAATATTTTGGCATTTTAAATTCTAATATTACTGTTGATGTGTTCATAGATCATTACCCATCAAATAGGCATTGTACACAATTTTAACAGTTGTGCACCTCACCTTCATGAGGTGTGCGCCTTTGCCTTGTGCCTTGCATCTCATCCTTAAGTACCCCAAGTACCCTTTGTTCCTTGGTGCACCATGCGCCTGTGACTATGGTCTCGTCTCTCGTACGCAAGCATACATATGCACACATACTACAACTAATATTTGAAGGAAAGGATTGTGAGAATGCATTTCTGTCTATTACTGCCTTGTTAAAACTTGGTTTATAGCAATGAAAATGATCAAAGAATTTTAATTTCAATATTTCTGGGAATGTTTATAGGATGTGAGCCTGCTCATTTATGGTGTTGTGCTTCGTAGGCTAAGGTTTCACAGGACTAGATTAGACTAAATGGTATTGAGTTAGATTGTCTGTGAGTGGAAATTTTTTGTTTTTTGTTTTTTTATTTTTAGACCTACAAAATTCTGCAACCTGAAATGGCCACTAGGGAAACCAGCCAACTCTAGCCCATGCATATGGGCTTAGGAATTTCCCTTTAGCCTGCCCAATCTGATACTTGGGTTGCACCATACATGGGGTATGAAGAGCTTAGGTAAGCCTACCTTTAGCTTGCAAAACAAGTGCACCCTCATGGGCGACTGTTGTGCATATTTAGTGTAGTCTGTCTTCATCTGTGATCTCAAAAACCTATCTCAGTCAAATAATTTTTTTGAAACTTGTTACAACAACAACAAAACCAAGCCTTAGTCCCACTAAATGGGGTCAGCTATGTGAATCATTTTCCGCCAATTTATGCGATAATGGACCATTTTCTTTTGATAGATTCAAGGATATTAAATCCTTACTCACTATCTCCTCTCAAGTTATTTTAGGTCTACCCCTACCCTTTCTACTTCCCCCCATAGTAACTAAGTCACTATTCCTCACAGGTGCACTATAAGGCCTATGTTGCAAGTGTCCATACCATCTAAGTCGTCCCTCCCTTATCTTATCTTCTATAGAAGTTACACCTAACTTACCACGAATATGTTCATTCCTTAATTTATCTTTCAATGTTATACCACTCATCCATCTAAGCATTCTCATCTCGACAACTTTTACTTTTTGGATATTATGTTTCTTCGGCTTCCAACATTCCGATCCATATAGTATAGCTAGTCTTGTAGCTGTCCTATAAAATTTCTCTTTCATTTTAAGGGTATTCTACGATCACATAGCACACTTGAAGCACTTCTCCATTTTACCCAACCGACTTTAACTCTATGCATTACATCATTTTCAATTTCTCCTTCAGCTTGCATAATAGATCCAAGGTATCAAAATCTACAAGTGCTATTTATTTCTTTATCATCAAGTTTAACTTTGTCTCCAATATTCCTCCTATCATTTCTAAAATTACATTTCATATATTCTGTTTTATTTTTACTTATCCTAAAGCTTCTAGATTCCAAAGTTTATCTTCATAATTCTAACTCAGCCTCTACTTTGTCCCTAGTTTTGTCAATTAATACAATATCATCTGCAAACAACATATACCATGGAACCTCCTTTTGAATACTCTTAGTCAATTGGTTTATCACTAAAGCAAAAAGATAAGGACTCAAAGCAGATCCTTGATGTACGCCTATGGTAATTGGAAATTCGCTAGTTTCTCCATCTATAGTTTTTACACTAGTCATTATTCCATCGTACATATTCTTAATGACATCGGTATACCTACAACACACACCATTTTTTTCTAAAACCCACCATAGAACTTCCCTAGGTATCCTATCATATGTTTTCTCAAGATCAATAAATATCATATGCAAGTCCCTCTTCTTTTTCCTAAATTTTTCCATTAATCTTCTTAAAAGATAAATAGTTTCTATAGTAGATCTCCCAGGCATAAAACCAAATTGATTTTCTGAGATCTTTGTTTCTAACCTTAGTCTTTGTTCAACTACTATTTCCCATAGTTTCATCATATGACTCATAAGTTTAATTCCACTATAGTTATTACAATTTTGAATATCTCCTTTATGTTTGTATATAGGTATTAAAGTGCTTTTCCTCCATTCATCTGGCATTTTCTTAGTTTTTACTATAGTTTTAAATAAATTAGTTAACCATATAATTCCGTTATCACCCTAGCATTTCCAAACTTCAATTGGGATGTTATTTGGTACCATAGCTTTCCCATTTTTCATTTTTTTTAGTGCAAACTTGACTTCGCTCTAATTTTGCGAATAAATCTTATATTTTTAGCCTTTTCCTCATTTGACAATTCTAAGTTTAAGCCTTCTATTTGGTTTTCGTTAAACAACTTACTAAAGTAACTTCGCCATCTTTCTTTAATATCTTCGTCCTTAACCAAGACAATATCATCCTCACTTTTTATACATTTTACATTTCCTAAGTCCTTGCTCTTCCTTTCTCTAGCTTTAGCAAGTTTAAATATATTTCTTTCCCCTTCTTTTGTACCTAATCTATCATACAAACTATTAAATGATCTATATTTAGCTTCACTAACGGCTCTTTTTGCATCTTTTTTTGCCTCCTTATATTTTTCAAAGTTATCTCTGTTTCTACATTTTTGCCACGTTTTATACCAAATTCTTTTTGTCTTTATGATTTTTTATACATCTTTATCCCACCACTAACTTTCTTTGCTATTCGAGAATTTTCCCCTTGATTCACCTAAAATCTCTTTTGCTATCTTTTTAATAGAGTTAGCTAATCTATTCCAAAGAGTATTTGTATCTATCCCATCCTCTAAGGTCCAATCCCCATCTTTGATCATTTTATCTTTAAATTTTATTATATTTTCTTCTTTTAGGTTCCACCATCTAGTTCTCCTATACTGGTTTATTTTATCATTTTTCTTCCATTTTTTAATACATATATCTAACACTAAGACTCTATGTTGTGTGGTTAGGCTTTCACCTGGAATAACTTTACAATCCTTGCATGTTAAATGATCTACCCTCCTATTTAAAAAAAAAAATCTATTTGACTTCTATTTTGTCCACTTTTCAAGGTTATTAAGTGTTGTTCTCTCTTCTTAAAGCAAGTATTTATTATACTAAAATTATATGACATAGCAAAGTCTAAGATCATCTCCCCAGACTCATTTTTGTCTCTATATCCATATCCTCTATGTATCCTCTCATAATTTTTATTATCTCCTCCAACGTGTCCATTCAAATTTCCTCCTATAAATATTTTCTCAGTCCCTGGTATGCCTTGTATAATACTATCCATATCTTCCCAAAATTGTCTCTTAAGATTTTCTGTTAAGCCAACTTGAGGAGCATAAGCACTAATGATATTTATTATCTCTTGTCCTAATACCATCTTGATATTTATAATTCTATCCCTTAGTCTAGTTACATCCACAACGCTATCTTTTAAGTTTTTGTCTCCATTCTTATGTTTTTCTTTTCTAGTGTACCAAAGTTTAAATCCTGATTTATCGATTTCTCTAGCTTTCTCCCCCACCCACTTAGTTTCTTGAAGGCAAATTATATTAATTCTTCTTCTAATCATTGTATCCACAATTTCCATGGTTTTACCCATAAGTGTCCTTATATTCCAAGTTACTAATCTAATCCTAGTTTCCTAAACTAACATCTTTACCTACCCATGTCCAGAATAATGCATGAACCCTCGCATATTTGACACCGTACCCAGGCGCCGACATGGCGCATCGCTTCAGGGCGACGACCTAGCCCACCCTCGCCCACTTTTCGCTACACCCGGGTGATTCAAGTGCAACGCGTCGCCCCCAGCAAATATTCAGTAAGGATTCATATCATAGTAATTTGACAAATTTTACGCTGGCTGTCAGCTACCTAACACAACCCTCCTCCTTAACCCGGGCTTGGGACCGGTTGTGTGTTAAAAATTTATTTCTTAAGTTAATGTTGTATGTTTTGTGCAAAGAGCTCTAACATATTTTGGTATCATCTATTATCATAATTACCAATGTTTATGTAAATAATAATGCATCAAAACAATCTCGTCTATTTGAGTAAATTTTCGAAATTTTCTCAAATATTCAGCATCTTGAATGCCATTGGCTTTTCTAATTTGGTAATTTTAGATGATATAATGCCCAATAAGGTTTATTGACTAATTTTATGTTGGATATTCTATGCCTGAAACACTATATTCTTCATCTGTCATCACACCTATCAATGTCAGAGGCAGCTCACATTATATAATCACCCAACACCATGGATATCATTCCTTTTCTGTTTCACAGTTATGCAATCTCATATATTGATATGTTGAATGCAGAATATTGAACCAGTGAATGGAACTAAAGGGATGAAGATCACTGGTTTATCACCATATTGGTTTGATGTAGCACAAGGCAGTGCTGTACATAATACGGTTGATATGCAATCGTTGTTTCTTTTGACAGGACCTAATGGGGGTGGTAAATCAAGTCTTCTTCGATCAATTTGTGCCGCTTCATTACTTGGAATTTGTGGTTTTATGGTGCCTGCAGTGTCCGCCAAAATTCCTTTTTTTGATTCTATCATGCTTCACATGAAATCTTATGATAGCCCAGCTGATGGGAAAAGTTCATTTCAGGTAGTTAACTGTTCTGTGCTGCATTTTAATTGTTTGTACCTTGTAGACTTTTTTCAACAGGAAAAATATTTCTTTACTGTTGTAGATTGAAATGTCAGAGATCCGTTCTATAATTACTGGAGCTACTTCAAGAAGTCTTGTCCTTCTTGATGAAATATGCCGAGGAACAGAAACAGCGAAAGGGACCTGTATTGCTGGTAGCATTGTTGAAACTCTTGAAAGAATTGGCTGTCTGGGGGTTGTGTCCACCCATTTGCATGGGATTTTTGCTCTGCCTCTTAATACTAAGAATACTGTACATAAAGCAATGGGAACTGTGTGCATTGATGGTCAAATAAAACCTACATGGAAGTTGATGGATGGAATTTGTAGAGAAAGTCTTGCATTTGAAACTGCTCAGAATGAAGGAATTCCTGAAACTATAATCCAAAGAGCTGAAGAGTTGTATCTTTCAGTATGCACGAACGGTGTGTCTTCTGCCAGAAATGACACAAAATTAGAACATTTTTGTTCTGAACCAAATGCAAATGGCTCTGATGAAGCCTATTTTCAACCAAGGGCGATTAAAGCAGGAGCTGCCCATCCTAAAACCAATTCAACAAATAGAAGAGGGAATGCACAAAAGGAAGTTGAGAGTGCTATCACTATTATTTGTCAGAAAAAACTGATTGATCTCTACAAGCAGAAAAACATGTCTGAACTTGCAGAGGTCAACTGTGTCACTATTGGTGCCAGAGAACTACCGCCTCCATCAACAATTGGTGCTTCAAGTGTCTATGTTATGTTTAGACCTGATAAGAAACTCTATGTTGGAGAGGTACTTCGCTTGCACCTTTTTTATTATCGTAGTATTGTTTGATTATTAGTTTATGCTAGGAGTTTCCATCCAGTTTACTTGGATACTGCATCTTGGCACTAGATGTTTGTTTTGGTCAATTTCCTTGAAAGAAAAAGGGGTTATTTTAGTGCAGTGTAGTTTTTTGTTTAACTTGGTTTGTTAATCTGTTGAATTCACCCTCTTCTTAATATTTTATAAATATACCTCGAGTTAATTTGCTAAGTTATGATCTTATCATCAACTCTTTCTATAGACAGATGATCTTGAAGGTCGAGTACGTGCACATCGTTCAAAGGAGGGAATGCAGAATGCCTCGTTCATTTATTTTGTTGTCCCAGGGAAGAGCATGGCTTGCCAACTTGAAACGCTGCTCATCAATCAGCTCCCTAATCAAGGCTTCCACCTAACCAACATAGCTGATGGTAAGCATAGGAACTTTGGAACATCTACTATCCCTTCCGAAAGTGTGATCTTAAATTGATCATTGATCAACCCTCATTTCTCCAATCTCCCATTTTGTAAAGGCTGTGTAGCTTAGCTAGTCATGGGATACACATATATTATGTAATTTAAATGTCAAGATGAAGGATGACAAAACTGTATTTGAAGTGGGGCAGCAGTTTTGGTTTTTGATGTCAGTTGTTCCATTGTAATATGAGCTCTTGCATTCAAGCTGTTTTGTAGCTTCCTCTTCATTTATATTAATTGTTTCCCATGGTTTGGATGTTGCCTTTGATGCTAGCTGTTACCAAGTTTGAATACAATCACTTTTCTTATCCCCTCGAATTACCAGATTGAAGTGAAGATGTTGATCCTCGGCTTGGCTTGCAAGAGGATGAAACAAGAAATGTCTTTATGTACCTGGCAAAATATTAATACTACTACTACTAATAATAACAATAATAATCCTCATCTAAATCCCTCAAGATTATTACAATGACTGTTGTGTACAAAGTATTTTGTAGTTAGAAAAAGCAGAGTAACACAGTAGTGTATTTCACAAGATGAAAGACACGTGTTGTGATATTTTATTTCTTTTTCTACACCAATTTTTTTGGAATGTTGACTGTAACTTGAGTCAAGTGGACAAACTAGATCAATTTTTGAAATAGATTTGCAAGGAATATTTTAAAAATTCCAATATAACATGTGTTTTGAATGTATCAATGAATGTTTTTGTGATTTTGTCATATTTTTGTGAGTTTCTCAATGAGGATGTTTTGTTGGCTCTGTTTTGTTTCACAAAATTGTCTATACTGTATTTTCAGCAAGGTTTCTCTCTATCTACCTTCTTGAGATATTTCAATGTTTATTTTTTTTTAAAAAAAAAATTGGATTATGATTTCGGTTTGATATAAATTAATTTAGTAGGAAGAAAAATAGTAAATTAATCTTTGGTAATGGTAAGGTTTGTCAGATATTTTTAATGCGTGAAATATTATTAGTTAAGAAACATGTATTTTATGATTTGTTAACATTGCATGATTTTTCTACGAACAACTGTCTTTTTGAAACAGTTTCAGCTCTATCACCTTTGGGTTTTTTTTTTTTTTGGGAAAATCAGAAGGTCCATTATTTTGCTTCTATAATTTTTCCATTTTTCTCCCATTGTGGTTGTAACCTCCAGATACTGAAATCATCATGATCCTAATGGAAAGTGGTTTTCCTTGGAGCTGGAGGTTCACCTTGATCTGTTTTGCGTTTATACTTTCTACAACCACATTGTTAGCATGAATTGCTCAACTATTACTCCAACAAATTTCCTAGATAATCAGCCTTCAAAAAAATAAATTAATGTTTTCATCTGCTACTCTCGAATTTAATTCTCTTTGTTTTTTGTTTCTTTTATTCCATAGATTCTTGATTTGGGCTACACGACATGGGGCAACTCATCTATGGCCGTTATGGAAGAATCTAGAGTTCTTTATCAGCCTCCTTTAAAAAGAATGAAGATATCAACCTAATTAAAGCTAGTCACAAGGGAAAGAATCCGGAGCACTATTCTTTGACTCAGAATGAGTTGGCCCAACTTTAAGAAGAAAGGCTCATTGAATGGTGAATACTTGGTTTAAGGAAATTGCATGTTGCTCGTGTCGAAAAATGCAATGATTTTAATCGGCTTTGAGTATTTATAAACTAATACCAGACCAGTCACAAGGGGATGATTCCAGAGCATTATTCTTTGGCCCAGAATGAGCTGGTCCAACTTCAAGAAGAAGGGCTCGTCAAACCAACAAGGTCACAATCGACTTGTGAAGCTTTATATGTCAACGTCAAGGGCACTTTAGGTCTTATTCTCTAATGAATTCAAGGGAAAAGGGGAGTTTAGAATGAAACCTACAGTTTGGTTTTGTCCATCACTATTCTGATGTAAAGGATCCACATTGGATATGACAACCATAGGGCATATGAATGAGTTGGCCCAACTTCAAGAAGAATGGCTAATCGAACCAACAAGGTTATCAAGCCGATCCATTAGAATGTTCTGAGCAGTTCTCATATTGGGATTAGATAGATGCAAACTGGAATTGGGGAAGATTGTGAAACTAACTATCCCTGCATTCAACGTTGTTTGCATCGTGGCAAAGTAAAATTTTGAATTAAGGAGAGAAATTTTGGAGCAAATCGGAAGGCCTTTTTAATAGGCACTCAATGTACGATCGTAAGTAAGAAGATGGAAGAAAGGAACAAAAGGAAACAATTACTAATAAGAAGACATTGAGAGAGATTTCATTAATCTTAAACAAGAAGAAGAGAAAGTATGCATGAGACTCTTACAAGAGAACTCTTACAAGAGACTTCTTTGCTCTCACTTGCTCTACTTGGCTAGAGGCTAAAACCTCTTTTATATAGATTAGGAGTGAGGGAATATGTCATGGCATCTTGGAATATGTCACCGACATATTTTTTTTCCTTATCTCCTTTACACAACTTTTGATAAAGAACAATAAAGATAAAGCCGAGCATATTGAAAATGATAATACAAGTAAAGATAAAGTTAAGCATATTAAAAATGACAATATAAATAAAGATAAAACTGAGCACATTAAAAATATGAGGCTAATGCCCATGTGATTGCTTCAGTGCTTCAGTGGTCCATTCTTATCACGTATTCCTCCTCTTCTTTATCTAGGTATACTGTCATTATCTCTAGGTTCTCGATGGTTCCATTACTCTCTGCTTATTCCACATAATAAAGTGTCAACCTGTTCATTAGGTAGGTACTGTAGAAATGGGTACACAAGACTGGGTAATGAGAGTTTTTAGCTTTTCCATCATTGTTAGCTTTGGTGCATTCCCAAAAGGGAGGTGAATTGGAGATTTAAAAATTTATCCCTAGGTTTATCTAATCCAACAATCAGTATTACGCAACCTAGGGGCAATCTAAGTAGTTTCAAACCTAAGCAAATATTTAACCAATAAATATACAGGTGCAGAAAATAAAGTGCGGAAAATAAACTGACACTAGATATGTTATTGGGGTTCGGCCAAAGTGCCTACGTCCCCGCCTTGGCTCACCAGCACACGGATTCCACTATAAGCTCACTTCACGAGTGGAGTGGCACCGGTTATAATCAGGTCAATTAGCAAGGCTAACCTCAACCTACACCTTACCAGGATGGTGCACCTAACTTTCCTAACCGGATCTAAGCCAATCTAGGGCTATTCCACATGGTTAGTCTCCCTCTTTAGGCCCATGCCTAGAATACAACAAATGTATGTGGGCCTAGAATACAACAAATGTATATAAATTTTGCGTATAAGGAAATATGCTTCTCAACAAGTTGATATGTACAGATGATAATCAATCAACCATACATCAACAGTATAGGAATTGTAAGCTCAGTGATGCGATTTTGTGCAAATAAACACTTAGCAATGTATAATCTCAAATATGCTCAAGAGTCTTTAAACAAACCATTTCTTTGAAACAAGATGTAACAAATCTCAATACTAGATTAGGGTTTCAAAGATGCTGATCAAATATTCAAACTAACTCAAAATATGTTCCTCAATGAAATAAGCACAAGAGTTGTTTGAAAAAAAATAGCTTGTAAAATACTTTGCACACAAAAATTGTTGCTTAGGATTTTTGCAATAACAATGCTAAGATCCTCAAGCTAATGAGTTTTTCCAACACAAGATTTATCAAGTTAAATATGTGGGAAACACTGTTGCTTTACTCTCAAAAATCAAACAATCAACAACCACAAAGATGAGAGTTTTAAGCAATGTACAATAAGCAATAGCACAATAGAAACTCTTCTCACAATACTAGGATTAATCAAAGGAAGAAGTGTATGAGAGTCTTTGAAGTAGTATAGGCATAATAAGTTTTTTGAGTTTGAGAGGATTTTTCACTAATGATCTTGCTTATCTTCTCTAATTTTCACAAATGAGCCCCTATATATAGAAGTGGGTCAAATTATGACCGTTAAGGATATGAGGGGAATTATTAATATTGTTTTAAAACCATTAAGAAATACTAACCTCGTTTAACCATGCTTAACCGCGGTAAAAATAAAACAACCCGAGAGTTTTCAGGTGGCTGAACCATGGTTCGGTCACCCAAAAAGACTCAGTCAAAAAATTTATTTTTGAAGGTTCGAGTGCCCAAGTCAAGGTTCAGTTGGTTGAACAGATGCAATTTCTACATTGTCCGCGGTTCAGGTGCCCGATCTAAAGTTCAGTTTACCGAACTCATGTGTTCAGTCACCCGAGGCTATTTTGAACGTGGAGTTCGAGCTGCTGAGTTGGTGGGAAAGGTCAGAGTTATGATTTGATCGCCCGCGGACGCTACATTCAAAATGGTTCGGTCGCCCAAAACCAAAGTCAACATTTTGACTTGTCCAGGGTTTGGTCGCCGGAGGTGTTTTGAACACCCGGGGTTCAGTCGCCCGACCACTCACAATTTTGCCCTTTATGTCCATTTTTCCCTTCAATTAATTCCCCTGATATTATAAGTGATTTTGGGGACATCTTATGTGCTTGTGCTAGGACTTAAGGTCTTTCTAGGGTCATTTTGAAATGGTCCCGAAAATCCGGTGTCGGTCGACCGAAGGATGATCCCTAAGGTCTTTCTAAGATCTTGAGCTTACAATTACCTACAAGCATGACATGTAGAGATTATTACAGACCTTTTTCTATATTTACTATTACAAACCCGAATTGAGCAATAATATAAATTACAACAAAAGAAAACTTCAAGGTCTATATACTTTACTTCATGTGCCATCAATTGATCTACTAATATAAACCTGCACACAAACTAGATAGTCATCAAATACTTGAGTATTTGTCATTATCAAAATCGGGTATGACCTATGAGGTCAACAATCATCCTGAAAGTGCATTGGATTAAATAAATCTTGCGGTAGTCTATCTAGAACAATTTGATTTATGTGGCATAGACTTTTCCTTATATCAACCCAATTTCATGCTGAAAGTGCGGATCCATAAAAGGATTTTCTTTGAAGCTTTGTATCCTTTCGTAAATGGGAGAGACATTAACATACCTATTCCTGTCTTGGATTTGATACAAGACAGGAACCCCTAGGGAAAACCAAGATCAAAAGAAGTGCTCAAAACCATTATGGAAAAATCTAGAGTTATTTGTCAGTCTGCCCTTCAAAAAGAATGAAAATATCAACCCAACTAAAGCCAGACACAATGGGATGAATGCGGAGCACTATTCTTTGGCCCAAAGTGAGCTGGCCCAACTTCAAGAAGAAGGGCTCAAAGCAACAAGGTCACAGTGGGCTTGTGAAGCTTTCTATGTCAACAAGAGTGCTGAACAATCTCATGGAAAGCTTAGACTCGTCATCAACTACCAGCCCCTCAACCATTTTCTTGCAGATGACAAGTTCCCATTGCCAAATAGGATCAGCTTATTTTCACAATTATAGGAGGCCTAAGTCATTTCAAAATTTGACTTGAAAGTGGGCTTTTGGCAATTGGACTTCCATCCAGATGACAGACCCAAAACAACAAATATACTGAAGTGAGAATCTAAGACCTATAATATGTAAGTCTTAAACTTTAATCGTTAGGATATCTCATACTAGACAATATACTTCACTATTCTCTAATGTTTGAGATATTTTCTCGAATCACAAGTTATGTTTGTATGTATGCACACATGCAGAAAGGCAAATACATATTAGCACAAAGATATAATCAAACTTTCTAATGTCAATACAATTGAACAACTTGGTTTATAACCAAGGAGTATTCTCAAAGATAGTGGAGTTTCAATTCAGCTTGATTTCAGCTTGCAAATAACTTCTAGAGAGAAATTCCAAATGACGATGCATTATAAGTGTCCCAAGAAGTAGAAATTCTCTAAGATAACAAGACAACAAATAAAACGATTGATGAAAAATGAAAAAAAAAAAAAAGGGGGGGGGGGGGAATTAAGTTTAGCCCAAGCAAATAGCTTATTGAGGGTATTCAACTTATTTAAGATAGCAAGACACCAAATAAAATGATTGTTTAAGAATATTACCAGTTTAAGAAAATTACCTTTAAACTACAAGGATGTAATTATTTGCACCTTGGTTCTCAAATAATTCCAAGTACAATAAAAAGTAAAAATATCATAGAGATAATTAAAAAGTCCCAAGTAATAAAGTTTGCTTCAACCATATTGAGAGAGAGCTACTCAACCATATCTTTTATGGCAGTCACCATGTGTTGCCTCAAAGGTAACCCAAGAAGGGGAAATGAATCGGGTTTAATAAAAATTAAAAGTGTTTGATTTCAAGATTTAAATCTAGTTAGACAATCCACACAAATATACTAATAAATTGCAATTTAAATATTGTAAAGAAGAGAGATTGCAAATGCATTGTTGGGGATGTGGCTCATATTTTGAGTGGAAATGCATGCACTGGGAAAGCTATGTGAATCAAGGAACGAGAGCAATAGAGAATGCTGCAAGATGAGGGCAAACCATCGACGGTTTCAGGCAGAATGCAGAGTGTTACTTCTCAGCCCCAAACAGTCAATGGTTTCTGACAGCGAACTTCATGAATTCAAATCGAGAGATAAGTAGATTAGGTAGATTGCAAGATTTTTCTCAAGGGATTGTTACAGGGATGATTTAGATAAGATCTAAGGTTCCTATACGTTTAGAGTTCGCGTATAATCTATGTTTTGTAACCCTAATGTAAGCTTTGACATGGTTTATAGTGAAGAACACAATTGCTGCTCCCGTGGACGTAGGCAAATTGCCGAACCACGTAAATCTTGTGTATTTTGGTTGTACTTTCGTTCTTCTCATTACTGATGTTTGCTTCTTTGGTATATTTCATCATCGAGTGATTGCATTGGTTGTTTGTTGATTAATTCGTGTGTGATTATGTGCTTCCACTGCTTATACGATGAACAACAAGTGGTATCAAAGCAATTGGTTCTCAATTGTTGGGGTCTCTTCGATGAAGTTTAATGTGAACAAGTTCAATGGAACTGGTAATTCGGGGCTTTGGCAACAAAGAGTGAAGGATTTGCTAGAGCAATAAGGGATGGTGAAGGCTTTGTACGAAAAGAATCCAGACGACATGAATGACGCAAGTTGGAAGGAGCTTGAAGAAAAGGTTGTGTCCACTATCTAGCATCATCTAGGCGATGACATGATGTATAACATCATGGATGAGGAATTGCCGACTGCATTTTGGCTAAAAATCGAAATTTGATACATGTCTAAGTCGCTTACGAACGAGTTGTATCTTAAGTAAAAGCTTAATTAGCTTAAGATGGTAGAGGGTTCGGTTTGACTCAACACATCAACACTTTCAATCAGATCATTAGTGATCTGAAGCACATTGATGTGAAGTTTGAGGAAGAGGATAAAGCATTGATGTTGCTGAATTCCCTACCGATGCCTCCTACATACAAAAACCTAGTTACGACGCTGACTTTGGGGAAAGAAACCCTAGAGTTGGAGGACATCATGAGTGCATTGCTAGGGTTCCACAAAAGAAAGAAGGTCAGCAATGAGGGTTCACATAGTGAAGGGCTCGTGGTGAAGTTGAGTCAAAATCGTGGGAGAAGCAGTTTCCAGGGTGGATCGAGGAGCCATAAGACTTGGTCCAAGTCCAAGAAGAAGAAGGACGTGTAGTGTTTTAAGTGCGGGAAAAGATGGCACATAAAACTCGAGTGTCTAAAGAGGAGGAAGGGAGTTGCTGAAAGCAAAGAAGGTTTGTCAACAATGATGAATGTAGTAGAATAAGGATACTTTGGGAGCAGTGACGGTGATATTCTCTTGGTTTCATCGGGGTAAGATAAGTTTGCAGATTCTTGGATCTTGGACTCGGCATGTTCGTATCATATGATGCCCAACAATGATTGATTCATTACATACAAATTGGTTACTTCTAGTTCTGTTTTGATTGGGAATGATGCTACATGCAAAGTGATCAGAATGGGGAATATCAGAATCGGGATGTACAATTGTGTGGTGAGGATGTTGTGTGATGTGAGGCACATACTAAAGTTAAGGAAGAATTTGGTTTCGTTAGACACCTTGGATTGTAACAGGTTTAGTTACAAGTCCGAAGGTGGGGTAATGAAAGTGAGTAAGGGAGTTCTAACTGTGATGAAGGGGAAGAGAGTTTCGGGTAATATATATACACTGCTGGGTACCACAGTTGTAGGTGGAGCTGCAGCCGTAGAGTCTAATTATGACAGTACTGTTTTGTGGCATGTGCACTTAGGACATATGGGAGAGCGTGAGATGAAGGAACTTCACAAGAGGGATCTTCTTAAGGGGGTAAAATCATATAAACTGGAGTTCTGCAAGTACTATGTGCTTAGGAAATAGAATCGAGTTCAATTCATGACAGCCATGCACAAGACGAAGGGAGTACTAGACTACATTCATTTAGATGTTTGGGGACTAATGAGAGTGGCATCACGAGGGGGGGCATGTGTATTTCGTGAGTTTTATAGACAACTACTCAAAAAAGGTATGGATTTACTTCATACGTCCCAAGTTAGATACATTTACCAAGTTTAAACTGTGGGAAGCTGAGGTGGAAAACCAGACCAGGAGAAAGATCAAGTTCCTCAGGACAAACAATGGAACTGAGTACACAAACTCGGGATTTAGAGAGTTTTGTGAGCAACAAGGCATAAGGAGGCATTTTACCGTACGTTAGACACCGCAGCAAAATGGTGTGGCAGAGAGGATGAACCGAACCCTAGTTGAAAGGGCCTGCTGCCTCAGGTTGCATGCTTGGCTTGCCGTGAATTTCTAGGCTGAGGCGGTTAGTATGACTTATTTCTTTGTAAATAGATCACCAAGGGCATCACAGAATGTGAAAGTTGCTGAGGAGGTGTGGACAGGTGACAAGGTAGACTATTTTGGACTAAAAGTATTTGGGTGTCCAGCCTATATACACATTCCCAGTGAGGAGAAATCTAAGCTTGAGGCGAAGTCTAAATGGTGCATCTTTCTGGGATATCAAAAAGGCGTGAAAGGGTTCAAGTTATGGGATCTAGTAGCGAACAAGGTGGTGATAAGTAGGGACGTGGTTTTCGATGAGGAAGTCATGTTGCGACGTACTCAAGAAGAAATAGAGAAACAGATGCTAGAAATCTGCAGCAGCAACGAGCATACAATTCAGGTGGAGTTAAAGACTTAAAGAAGACAGGGAGTCCTAGCCTGAGAGATTGGCCAATGGTCCAGGTGGAGTCAGAAACTCAGGGTGGAAATGACATATGGAGTTCCTGCTCGGATGGCCAATAGTCACGTCGTAGCATAGTTGTAGATAGACCCAGACGCATCATTAGGCCACTCCCAACTATGATTTTGATGATCTGGTGTCTTATGCGCATGTCACCAGCAGCGGGGATCCTATTACCTTTGAGGAGGCCATGCACAGCTAAGAGAAGGGTAGTTGGATAGGCGCTATGGTGAAGGAGATGGAGTCATTGCATAAGAACTAGACGTGGGACTTAGTGGAGCTTCCAGTTGGGAAATGAGTGATTGGATGCAAGTGGGTATACGGGAAGAAGGAAGTAGTGTTAGAAAGGGAATGGGAGAAGTAGAAGGCTCGCTTAGTAGCAAAGGGATACTCGTAGAGAAAGGGAGTAAATTATGATGAAATCTTCTCTCCTATGGTCAAACACACTTCCATCAAGGTAGTATTGAGACTAGTGGCGCAACATGATATGCATCTCGAGTAGATGGATGTAAAGACGACGTTCCTCTATGGTGACCTGGAGAAGCTGATTTACATGACACATCCAGAAGGGTTTAGCCAACCTAGACAGGAGTACTTAGTCTGCAAACTAAAGAAGTCACTGCACGAGCTAAAGTAGTCTCTAAGGCGGTGGTGCAAGAGTTTTTACGCCTATATGACCCATATTGGTTATAGGAGGTGTGAGTACGATTGTTGCATCTATGTGAGGAAACTTGTGTTCAGTGCACAAAAGAGTGATCCGTCAGTGGTAGGGTACGTGGATGCTGACTACACAGGAGACCTGGATGATAGGAGGTCTACCACAAGGTACGTGTTTACCCTTGTGGGAGGATCTATTTGTTGGAGGTCTATGGTGCAGTTGCTCGTAGCATTGTCTACTACTGAGTTGGAGTACATTGCAATGGCTGAGGCTGCCAAGGAAGCGTTGTGGCTTACGTGATTAGTCAAAGAGCTGGGTGTCTAGCAAGGTGGAGTTCGGCTGCGGTGTGATAGTCAGAGTGCCATCTACTTGGTGAAGAATTAGGTGTACCATGTGATGACGGAGCACATTAATGTGCGATATCACAGGGTCAGGGAACTGATTGTTTCAGGGAAACTTCTTCTTGAGAAGGTTCATACTTTTGACAATGCAACAGATATGCTAACGAAGCCGGTCACAACGGACAAGTTCAAGTATTGCTTGAACTTGATCAACGTCTCCAAGTGTTAGATAGGAGGTGGTCCAAATCTACTAGCCTGGGTGAGTAGCGGGGATTATGCTTTCAGATTTCGTAAGTGGTGAATATTCGCCAAGGTGGTGATTGTTAGGGATGTGGCTCATATTTTGAGTGGAAATGCATGCACTAGGAAAGTTACGTGAAGCGAGGAACAAAATCAATAAAGAAGGTTGTAGGATGAGGGCAAGCTATCAACGATTTGGGTTGTAATCATCGACGGTTTCAAGAAGAATGCAGAGTGTTACTTCTCAGCTCCAAACCATCGATGGTTTCTGGTGGCGAACTTCACGAAATTCAAATTAGGAGATAAGTAAGTTGGGTAAATTGGAGGATTTTCCTCCGAGGATTGCTACATGGATGGTTTAGATAGGATCTAAGGTTCCTATATGTTTAGGGTTCGCATATAATATATGTTTTGTAAGCCTAATGTAAGCTTTGACATGGTTCATAGTGAATAACATAGTTATTGCTCCCATGGACGTAGGCAAATTGTCGAACCACGTAAATCTTGTATCTTTAGTATATTTCATCATCGAGTGATTGCATTGGTAGTTTGTTGATTAATTTGTGTGTGATTGTGTGCTTCCACTGCGCATCAGATGAATAAGATGCATTTATTGTGGCTTGGTAATCCAAACTACGTCCACTCTCTCGAGGTCAACCACCTTGAGATTTTACTACACCCCTTGCTTTAATGAGGGCAAGGACATTTCTTATAATCTCCTTACTTTTATGGAAGCAAAGTCAAGAACTTATAAAAGAGTGAATACATTAGAGATTTTTCTCACTAGGAATTGTTTACAAGTTCAAACTCAAAAATAAAACTCTCAAAGAATAGATGAAGAGATGACACTTTAAGTTTCTTATAATTTCTCCCAAGATTGAACAAGTTTGAGCACAAGGTTAATTTTTTAGAGAGACAGAGTTTTGACAATTAATAAATCAATAGAGTGCTAGGTATACTTTCTCTAGGCTTAAATGACCAATATATATATACGCAGAGTTTGGAGAAAAACTAGTCATTTATGCTCGCTAACAAAGTTCTCAATTTAGGTCGGTCGACCGCTTAAAGAGTCTAATCAACCTGGCACTAGTCATTAAAGAGAAAAATTAGATTGTTGTAGACAAAAACTAGGCAAATTGGTCGACTGCCTTCAAGTGCTGATGTGACCACCTCTATTTTCTCCCTAAAATGGCCAACCGCACCAAGTTGAAAAGCCTGATTTCAGTCTCCTCTTCAAGATTTTTGTTTGTTTAAGTCCAAAAGTGTCATGTCTTTAGTATTCTTAGAGATTTACACAATAAAACTTCATACAAAAGAGAGAAAAAAAAATATAAATTTAAATAATTTTTAAGTCTTTAAAAACTTGTTTCAATTATTTAACTCCTTCAACTCTAAATGGCTACCTATATAATCACATATTTAGAAGTAAAGTCATTAGACTAAATTGTTTGTTATCATCAAAACATGGTTAATGGAACCTTGGGGTTAACACCATGTAGAGATGAGCCATCCTAAAAAATAATGTCTAAAACTTTGGCATTTGAAGAAATGTTAAGTTGAAAATGAGTATGTGCTCCAAATATTACCAATAAGAACAATGCCAAGTATCGTAAAAATTGAAAACATTCTTACCTTTCTAAATGGCAAATGGAATAAGAGAAATGAGCATAAGTTGTATCCATAGACTTGAGGATTCATTTATAAGTGCATTAAGATTTAGGAGGACATTTAATAGCCATATATTTCTCCCTCTCAACTTATAGGATAAAATCTAGGAATCCCAAAGGAAATTCCTAAAATGAATTGCAATTTCATTCTACTCTAAAATGAATTTAACAGCAACAACACTCTCTATTAAAGGTTTGCAAACCCTTTTCCATTTAGAATTTTAATTATTATCCTTGGAAGGACTTTAACTTCTTCTTTAAGCCTTAGATAACAGAAAAAAAAATAGAGAAAAATAGAAAAGCATAAGCAACCTTTTATTCTTATAAGAACAAATTTATTAATTAAAAAATTCCAGCAAAGCAAATATAGTTGTGGATCTAGTTGCCAATCTTAGAAAAAAAAATCTTGATAAACAAATTACAATGATGCTCTGAAACCTTTTTACTAAGAACAAAAGTTTAAACTAAGAAGGATACAAATTTAACAAGAAAGGATGTAGAAAAGAGACAAAGCATTTTTTATGTTTTTGCCAACTTTTCTTCCCCATAAGAAAAAATCAATAAGCCCTCTACCAAACATTTGTGATGTTAAGAGCTTGAATTTGTTATGAATTTTAGCTCTCCCTCATAAGTAACCCTTCTCAAAATTTTCATTACCATGACAAATAGATAGGAATATAATAGATCTTTTTGTTTCACTCCCTTTCCACCTTTAAAATAATCTTCCATAGAGACATTTATAGAGATAAAGAAGTGGAGAGAAATGATACATTCTCTAACCAAAAAAAAAAAAAAAGGAGTTCCATTGCCCCTGAGGATCATTGAAATGAAATTCAAGTCTACTAAATCAAAAGCTTTCTTTAAGTCCACTTTCAAGCCATTTTTGGAAACCCCACATTTAGATGGCAATTATAAATGAGCTATTTATCTTGTACGCATCTACCCCTATTAGAAGTAGCTTGGTTATTTCTAAATAAAGAGTGGAAAACAAAGTTGAAGCATGGTTGCTATAATTTTAGTGATGTGCTCATCAAGTGCATTGTAGTAAGGAATAGACCTAAAATCTAAAGGGTAAAAAGGATTTTTATCCTTTGGGACTAGGACTCAGTTCTAGCATTAACTTTCTTTAGAAGACTCTAAAGAAAGGGGGGATAGAAACAATTAACCAACAAACTTTATAAAACATGACAGTAAAACCATCTGAGCTAGGAGAGGTGTCTTTAGGGAAAAAAAAATGTTGGTTTTTTATTTCCTTTTGTCAATACATCCCCAAAAGGAGTTTTTTCCTAAATAAAACAATGAGAAATTCGAGTGACCCTTCTAAAAATTAGGATTACAAGGGATTTTATTCTAGAGCCAAAGAGCTTTGTATAGTAGGAGAGCAACTATTTCTTAATAATTAAAGCTCAATTTTTTTCCTTCGATTATCAATCAATCTTTTTAGATAAGATTTAGGCCTTCTATCTTTGACAGAAAGGGAGAAGAATTTGTTATTTCTATCTCCTAACATCATCCAAATAATTCTTGGTCTTTGACTTAGAATGCCCTCTTCAGTCTTTAAGAGAGTTAGATAGTAATATTGCTTTTCCTTGGATTGAAACATATCCTCAAGAAAAAGATATTAAGCACTTTGGATTGTGCATCAAGAATTTCCTTCTTAGATTCCTAAATCTTATCGAATGTATGTACATAATGCCTTATTATGGAAATTCCTGAGTTCTTTTTAGTATCTTCAATTTTGATAGAAATGCACTAGGGAACAAGAGTAAGAAACATTTGAAGATTGCCAACTACATCTAAAATATATTTTTTAGTCCAATCATTAATAATTTGAAATGAGATTTGTTACTAGTGATAGAATTTGTAGAAAAAAATTGAGCAATTACTAAATAATATTAAACACTAGAAGGCAAGTAAGTAACCAAAAGGGAGGGAAAAGCCTAAGTACAACTTCAGTAGTTAATCCTAGCCAAGTTCCTTGCAATAAAGCCTTCATCTCTTGCATTTAAACTTGTAAAAAGTTGTCTTCAAAAAGGAAAGTCGTATAAGCCCATGCTAAGCAAACAAATCCTTTAAATCTTCTAGCCCGGCTAGCTAGTTAAAGAAAGACGAGAGTTACTTTTATTAAAGTAAAATCCTATGTAACCATCTAAGGGCTATGTATTACTTCAAAAGGCAACCTAAGGGGGTGAATTGGGTCTTATTAAATGCTATACTAATTTAGAATTAAATAAATGAAATGGTAGAAGTAGGATATTCAAGCAAATACACCCACATACAAAATCGGAAGTAAGTGAGAAGAGAGTCACACTCTTTTATAGTGGCTCAATTCTCCCAAGTTTACGTCCACTTTCTCAAGGTCTCTATCACCTTGAGGTCTCACTTTTATCAAACTTTGTTACAACTCTTTAGTGTCTACTCGAGTAAAGGCACCATACAACGCTTTTAAATTATAAAAGAAGATATAAAAGATTAATCCTCATTTAGGATTAGTATTCATATTTTTGCTTTAGAATGGATAAAACTCTATGGTAATATAGTCTTTATACGAAATAAGGGTTTATGAAAAGATCTCTCATGGAAGAAAATAAGCAAGTAAGAGGAGTATAGAGAGACTAGAAGTGAAAAAAAAAAAAAAAAAAGCCTATTATGAGTAGTCAAGAGTGTAAAAGTTTCTCTTCTGGGCTTTGGGAAGCTTATTTGTACTTTTTGCGGTCAAACAAGTACATTATGTCATTAGGAGCTTGCAATTGTAGGACTAGCTGACACTTATTAGCTGCAGATTCTTGAAAGCGACATATACATACAACAAAACAAAAGAATGGTCGACCTTGTGAGAAGGGTGGTAAGCAACTCCTTGCTTTTACCTAAGCAATGACAACCCCTCTAAAAGGGTCAACTAGTTTACAGAAAGTAGCCCCCTCTCTTTAAGTTTTTAAGAAATATTTCCCAGTCTCATGTAATGATGATTATGCACAAAATTTCAAAACACAGAAGAAAATTCATGAGTAATCAACTTATCTAAAAAAATTTCCATCTTCAAGCTTTTTTAAGCCATTTGATAAAAAACATGTGTATGCACATCTCAAACTCAAAATACAATTCTCCAACTAGTTTGTTGTCATTAAAACTGAGTTAGTGTAAACTTAGGACTAATAATTTTGCCCTTTGTGATGATGACAAGCTCTCATCTAATCTTAAAATATAAAGCACCTAATTATGTGCAATGAAAACTTAAATAGGAAATATATAGGGAAAAGAGCAATGCTACTCGTCAACGTATCAATCATGTAGACAAATCAAATGCAATTTCATTTTACAACATGTAGTAAGATTTGAACATCTCCAAATCTAATGTATATATTCAAGACAACACAACCATACATTTACATTGCAATTTCATTTTACAACATGTAGTAAGATTTGAACATCTCAAAGTCTATTGTAGAACTATATAGTCAAGACGACACAACCATACATTCACATTGCAATATGTTAACCGTCGTAGCCCGTGGAGTATATACGTGTGCTCCACAGCAGATATACAATATAGAGTCCGAGGGGGGGGGGGGTGAATGACTCTTTTCGCATATTTAAAATTTTCTCTACAAAATAAAATACTTGGCAAGAAGCAAGCAATTATATCACAATATATAGCAAATGCAAATCAAGCACAGGACAATATAATAAAGAGTAGGGAGAGAAAAGCTTAACACCAAGTTTTAACATGGTTCGGCACCAAGCCTACGTCCATGCCTTAGCACCAAGTTAAGGATTCCATAATCCACTATAGACGCTCCTTCCTTGGTGGAGCAAGCCTTACAACTCGGGTACACAACCTTACACTTGGGAACAAATTCCTACACACACAAAGAGCCTTCACTTCGGTTCACAAAGAATCTTTACCAAACCGGTTCACAAAGAACCTTACAAAGAGATGGAAGATTACAAATCAATGCTCCTCAAATGAGCAAATATGAAATACAATTCAAACCTCACACTACTCTCCTAAGGAATGATTCAACCAAGATGAATGAGTAAGAGAGATTGAGCATTTTGTGAACAAATGACTAGAATGCAAGTGCAAAGTGCTTGGTTTTGGATTTGAGGATATTTTTCACAAATATGATCAACAATAATTAAAACCATGCTAAACACGTTTAGGAACTTGTATAAATAGTCCAAATACTGAACTAGCCGTTAACAAGTCATTGGAAGCAATCCCTAAACAGAAATGGTCATTTTCTTCCCGTTGGAATGTTGGGCTCAAGGCTTCTTGTCGACCATTCACTTTCTATGGTCAACCATTCCCCCAATGGTCGACCTTTACCCTACACTGGTTGACCATTCACCTGGTTGGTGAGGAAAAATGGCTACTGGAATTGTTGGTTGACCATTCCCTGTAGTGGTCGACCATTCCCCTATTTTGGTCAATTGAAACCCTAAATCAGAAAAAGTCACCAACATAAAAAAATGTGGAATTTTTTTCTTAAATTTCCATAGACACCAAGATTGTCCTTTTTAGACTCTTCTAGAAAAAGTTATGTCCGAAATACGGAAGGGTGTCAAAGACTCAAGGCTGCACTACATTAGGTCACAATTGCTTTGTTTTTTCTTTGACAAAAATCCTTTTAATGAATTAAAACATTCTTGGACAAAAGTCTATGAAATATATAAAGTCTAATGAAGATTAAAACTTGTCCAAGTAAGCTTTTGCTCAAATATAAGATATCTTGATTTATGAAAACACAATTAAAAGATCATTTGATATCTTATATACTTAGAATGTCATTTTACAAAAATATACTTAACTTTCTTAAAGCTTTAGGACATTAACCATGCTTTGAAAAAACCAAGATGAAGTATAAAAAAGTTCTTAAAACTAGGATGTTAAAAACTTGTCCCTTTGAAAACATATTCTGGGTTTAGGATTGTTTTTGACAAACTCTTTGAATTTAACTTTGAAAACCATGAATGTGAGTTTGTGACTTTCATGCAATCCTATGAACTCAAGTGTCCTAGTATGCATATGCAATGCTCAACTCTTGCTCAAAAATCATGCAAGAAGCACACCTGCAGGAGTTACAAAAAGTTCCTACCAGACACATAACCCTTATTACAAATAATGCTACAATTAAGCTTCCTTTGGTTGTGCTTGGGTTCTTCCAAGTACGTGACCTTTTGATCTTTCCTATTTCGATTATAAACTCCGTCCAATCTTTGCCTTCGATCCAGTACTTCATGAATGTGTCGCTTGTAGTTGTACTAAGCATAATCTGTAAAGATGGAAAACACTAGGAACAACAAGTAGGTCAATATCATCAAACACAATAAACCATGATGGTGTGGTCACCAAGGCTAACATTCTCCCCTTTTTTGATGATATCTAACCTATTACAAATTTACTTAAACTTTGCATTCGTATTTATATTTATCATAGCTTATTATGCAAAGATATGCTAACCTATAACTACTAATGGGTTGTTATCATCAAAACAAGACAATTAAGCTTACGTAGCCTCTAAGGCTAACATTCTGGCAAACCATTGGTATTCTCTTATAGGGTATAATTTAAAACACCCCCTCAAAATATGCATATTGTTAAAGGATTAACATTTGCTCCCCCTTTCTATATGCATATAAGGCACAATAAAAGCATTTCATATTCATGGAGCTTTAATATGCAATTCATAAGATAGAAAGTTCATGTAAGATAAGACAAGTAATGAGCAAGTTGAACTTTTCATGCAACCATATGCATTATACCCCAAATGCATTTCACTTCACCCCCTCACACCACACATCATTCTTTTAACAAAGAGGACACCAAATATCTTCTTCCCCTTTGATCATCATAAAAAAAAAGAGGCATAATTCATTTTACCTAGAAATGATTTCTCCCACTTAACCGAAGATTCCATGGTGGTGAGGTGAGTGTGTGCCAGAAACATATACCAAAATATTTGCTAAACCATAACATTGGATAGCCTAGAAGGGCTTTCTTGCAAAAACTTGAATGATGATTTCTAAGAATTATACCATATGATGTAGATCAATCATTTAATGCAAATTTTCAAAAAGTTGTTATGATTAGCTTTCACTAAAGCTCAAGTCTATGTATGGGATATGTTTTGTAATGCTTTTAAGAAATCTACTATTTATCTAAGAAAAAGCATATATCATCAAAACACATCATAGCATGCTTTTGAATTAAAAAATAAAAAATAAAAATTCAAAACCTTATAAATTCACAAAAGAAAAGCAAGGTTTTTCCATTTATCATGCTATTTCATCCCATCGAGCAATAGCCAATGTTTCAAAAAGAAATAACCAATCTATAATGATATATACAATTTAAGCATGGTTATATAATCTAAACATATCAATATTGGCATGATTTTCAAAATAATTTCCAGCAAAATGATTTAAACAAATTAAGATGCAAGATTTGGAATTTTCTCATATTGATGAGCTCTATCCAAAAATAAGTGTTTTTATTTTATCGCAGTGACTATTTTACTTTCTCAACACTTATTCCATATCTCCCAGGTTAAGTCTACCTAAACCTAATTCCTAATCCTAGGTCCTAAGGAAACAATTCAACGAGCTCATATGTTTTCTTTTGGTACCGATTCCTCCTTGGGTCCTAAGGGGTTGGTTTTCTTTACAACCTATTCCATTTTTCTTTCTTTGCCTCTAGTGTAACAACCTATAATTTTCATCCATTTTTTTTTATATTAATATAATTCCCATTACCTTGCATGAGCATAGCTATCATCATCATGACCTAGAATGGGACTGCGGTATCCTGTGCATTTCATATAACACCTAAGCAGCTGAAGTACATTCATATCTATCATATTCCAAAATACAATACCAGAGTGCTATATACCTAGCTGTACCCATACACACATATATACATAATACTTCCCAAAAGTCACAAATATACTGTGGGCTCCACAGACCAGCCCAACACTCACCCCAAAAACTACGCCGACTCAACACCACCTCTACCTCTGAGCCGACCTTGCTCGCCTCTCTAGATTACCTGAAATGTTTAATAATGTTGGGGTGAGATACCTCTCAATAAGAAGAAACATGTTTTTACTAGTGTGTGACATATGAGTTAGTTGGCAACATATCATATGAAAATTTCTGAGTTATCTATTCAAAAGTACTTCTATTTATAATAATAATCATTGTCTTCTGTGTACACTATACATCTATAAACTTCCCCCTGGATGGCTATATGTCATGACTTACCCCCTCATGAGTGGGTTGTGTGGCCCATAGGCAGGGCTAAACATTGGTTGGCCCTCTAGTGCTAGCCTAACTATATGCATATCTAGATGCCTATAGCACGAAAGGCCCGCTCTACCTCGTCCAAACGCCAAGGAGCTCACAACTCTACCTGAGGGCACAATTGACTGTACCATACTCTATCTGAGACGTATGGTTGCACTATCTATACTGTATCGCAACAGTACCGTGCTTTGTAAACTGCTGTATTCCATCGGGGTCTAATACTGTTAATATTTCTATATAAATCTAGTTGTTTTACCATGATTTTGTATTTCTATAATAGCTATGATTCTGAATCAACTGTATAGCCATGACGCTGTAATAACTGTATATTTGTATATTTTGTAATTCTGTATTTTGTATGTCATGACTTTATGCTTTGTATAATCTGTATTTCTGTATGTCATGGTTTTATGTTCTGTATATCATGGTTCTGCATAATTCTATATAATCATGGTTTTGCATAATTTTGTATAATCATGGTTCTGCAGAATTCTATATTATCATGGTTATAAAAACACTGTATAATCATGTTCTGTAATACTCTGTGTAATCATGATTACGTAACATACTGTATAAACATGATTCTATAAAATATTGTATATCATAATTCTGTATAACCATATAAATTGTAATTCTATAATATTATGTATAGTTGTAGCTCTATAAATAAAATTGTATAAGTTGTATCTCATAACTCTATAAAAACTATATAATCATGTTTCTGTAAATCTGTATAACATATTTCTGTAGAAACTATATAAACGTGATTTTTTAACTCTATGTGAACATTCTATAATATCTCAGTATTACTCATGCCACACAATTAAATAAAATCTCTATAATCATACCCTGTAAAACTGTATACTTTTCAAGTTTTGATATGTTCAAAAATCATATTCTAATACTCATGATCAAATACTATACTTTACGGGTAAAGTTTCTAATAAAGCTGGCATAACATGTATTCCCCTTACCTAACTATTTAACTCTAGATACTATTTTATAATCTCACGCATGTAATGTTCATAATTTTCAACACCCTGAAATAACACCTATATAATTCTCAGTTACACAACTGAATTTACCATAATAATTATCACATTCATATTTTCCCCAACTCCACATATCCAAAATTTCTAAACTATAATTTACCTGGACTCTTGGAAAGATACCTGCTGGGGTCCTTAACCTATACTTGTAGGGTCCCAAAAACACCCTGATCCTAAAAATGCAACACCCTAATTTTACTTCATAAAACCTCAGTATTTTCTCATATAATGCAAAATATGGCCTCAAATACACCTGGTAGTACTGAAAATACCTAAATAATCTACTTAACCTAATTTTGGGATGGTTCCCAAACTTCTCAAATCGAACTTCTGCTCCAATTAAGTTGCAGAGAATCTCCCCAGGATCAACGTGATAACTTCTAATCATCGAACCGGGGAGAAACGAAGCTGAAAAGTTAGAGAGAAGTGAGAGAAATAGTTTCTAGACAGAGAAAAGAGAGAGAGAGAGAGAGAGAGAGAGAGAGAGAGAGAGAGAGAGAGAGAGAGAGAGAGAGACTGAATAACCATCGAAGTCTGATTTTTTTGTGCTTATTTAGATGGCTGGCCATGTGGCCTCGTCAACGAGCCACGTCACCTCATCGACGAGTCCAGAAAGGGGTTTCATCAATGAACACCTAACCCTCGTTGACGAGTTTTAGGCCCTGAAAATAGCTCTCAGTAAATTCTTGTTGACAAGACATGCGTCCACGTCGACGAGCCCAAGAAGACTATTCATCGATGAGGCCCTATTACATCCCCCTCTCAAATTTCCTTTTTCCTCTCATTTCTTTATTATTTAATTTCCATAATTATATGGGTTACTACATTCTCCCTTCCTTATAAAATTTTGTCCTCGAAATTCGCTATTGGTATTGAACACCATCCATTGAGAGAAAATGGGCTACTTATTTTATTAATTACCCTCACTTATGGCGGAGGAATACCGTGGTTACATAAGCTATCTGAGATATTACAATTATACCCATAAAAGAAAATTTTCTCCCAAAACCAAAACACTAACTACCCTATAATCTAAAATACAACTATACATTCATCATTCTGTACTGATTAAAATAAAACTGTCATTAACTGAACAATACTAACTATTACTGTATCCCACTAAACAAGTGTGGGTATTTTTGTCTAATTTCCTCCTCAAGCTCCCACAAAGCTTCCTCTATGACATGATTCCTCCACAGGACTTTTACGAACTGAATTTTCTTGGTGTGTAATTCTTGTTCCTTCCTATCTAGGATTTGTACTAGTGTTTCCTCATATGACAGTGAATCTTTAAGCTCTATCTCCACATAACTTATCACGTGGGAAGGGTCTGGAACCTATTTCTTCAACATGGAAACATGAAATACGTCATGAATTCTAAATAGAGCTGGTGGCAGAGTTAGCCTATAGGCAACTAACCCCACTCTCTCAAGTATCTCAAATGGGCCAATATACCTAGGGCTCAACTTACCCTTCTTCCCAAATCTCATAACTCCTCTCAGTGGAACTACCTTCAAAAATACCCGATCTCCCATGTCAAACTCTAACTCCCGACAGTGAGTATCCGCGTAACTTTTTTGCCAACTCTAAGTGTAATAACCCGAAGAATAATGGTATTTAAATAATAAAGAGGGAAGGAAATGGAAATAGAAACAGAATGAGGCAGCAGACTTCTGCCCAAAAAATTTACACAAGATCTCGTCGACGAATACAGGGAGTTCGTCAATGAGCACATAAGGGGGCCTCGTTGACGAAGCCTCGTCTTGTCAATGAGAAGATACCGAGAAAGGTTTTAAGCAATCTAAAATTCGTCGACGAGGAAGGAGGGTTTGTCAATGAAATTCCTTAAGGACTCGTTGACGAGATGACATATCTCGTTAACAAATCTGGGCCTATAAATACTTCTAAAAACTGGATTTTTACAGAATTTATAGCACAAGAATCTTCTTTTTCTCTCTTTACGCTCCTCTCCCATTCTCTCGTCGATTTCGGCCCCGTTTCTCGCCAGTTCAAAAATTCGAGGCCACAAGGATGCTCCTGACAAAGTTCTCTGCAAGACTGCTGGAGCCGATCGTTGGTGGAATTGGTTTGGAACTCATCCCAAATTCAGGGTAAGGTATTTTATTCAGAATTTGTTTTCCCTATAGTTATAGGAAAATGTTGTATGTAGGAAAAAAACTGATTTTTGTTCTGGGGGATGTCGTTTTCAGGGTGTTGAGT
Organism: Malania oleifera; assembly: GCF_029873635.1. NCBI lineage: Eukaryota > Viridiplantae > Streptophyta > Magnoliopsida > Santalales > Ximeniaceae > Malania > Malania oleifera. Next base: position 38,867,905 of record NC_080419.1, read on the forward strand.
GAAGAACCCTGCGGGTGTAGGGCCAGAGTTCAGTGAGGGCTTTTCAGAAACTAGGTAAGGGAAATATGCTATGCTAGGAGATTTGATTAAGTTAACAAAAATTTGACGGTGCATGTATACCAATTATTATATAGTTTTTACAGAATATGAGATTATAAAGTACGTGTGGCCTGAGTAGATATTATTTGATGTAGAATTTTATACAATTTTCCAAATATATAATGTTATACAAAACATATAGATATAGTCAGATATTCACAGATATTATACAGATAGATGCATATACATATACAGTTTTATTCAAATAGTTTCACCGACAGATATAGATATACACAGATGTTTATTCGGATCAGTATATATATATATATAGTGTTTACAGAATGTTATGTTTTCCTAAATGCCATAACAATCAGAGTATACAGACAGATTATACAAATAAAAGATACAGACAGATTATACAGTTATAGCATGAAGATGCTACCAATATTACAGTATTTACAGTACAGATTAATAGTGTTATGGTTATTTTGGAAACATAATGAAAACAGTAAAAAGAGTATAGTATATATGTATATAGTATCAGATCCCTGTGGAAAGATTATAGACAGATACAATTTCAAAGCATGGTACCGTTGCTATATACAGAATAAAGTGCAACCACGTATCTCAGATAGTGTGTGGGTACCGTCAAACTGTGCTCGGAGAGGATGCAGCTCCCCAGTTCACTAGGTTAAGGGCGCCAATTTGACGAGGTAGCAACCAGTCTCGAGCTTAGGAGTGGATGCAGTTTGGCCGGGCTGAGGTAGTGTAGAGTATGATGACTTACTTGGAGGGCCGACCAGAGTTAAGTCCCACCTATGGGCCGCACAACATTGTCATGAGGGGTCAAATCATGGCATACAGAATCCCAGGGAAAGAGCACAGTTATTTATATGTATATGTATACAACTTTATAGCTTTTGTCGTATATAGTATGATATAGCAGTATGAATGATAGAAAGTTCAGATGATACAAATGTTTTAAGCTACCATACATGTGTTTTACAGATTTGCTAGATCAGGCAATTTTAAATATTATTATTATAATTTTACGACTCAGTCACCACACACTAGTAATAGCATATTTCCACTTACTAAGCATCATCTCACCCCATTACTTTACCACTTTTCAAGTGAGCCAACTAGGCTAGCAGATCGGGCTTGCGAATAGAGAGTTGACTTAGTTACCTTGGTTGTAGGGTAAATTTGTGACAGGGTTTTTGTATTTTTTTTGGGTAGATGATACTGGAGGGTGTTATTGTATATGGTTATAGTCTGAATGTACTAAATTCTAATATTGTTTGGTATATATGGTTGTATGACTTATGTATCCGCTATGTAGGAAGGGTTATATTTATATATATATATATGTTAAAAAAAATGGAAAATTTTTTAGGACGTTACACTAAGCTGCACTGATTCTGTTTTTAATAAGCCGGACTTTATCGTACGCCTGCTACACCAACTCTAGTCCCAATACTCGCCTTTCTCCCACTTCATCCCAGTATAATGGAGAATGGCACCTCCTTCCATATAAAGTCTTATACGGTGTCATCCCAATGCTAGCCTGGTAGCTGTTATTATACGAAAACTCGACCAGCAGAAAATACTGAGTCCTACTACCCCCGAAATATAGCACGCACACTCGTAGCATATCCTCAAGTATCTAAATCGTTCTTTCTATCTGCCCATCTATCTGAGGATGAAAAGCGGTGTTGAATGCTAACTGTGACCCCATAACCTTCTAAAAGCTCCTCCAAAATTGTGAAGTAAATCGAGGGTCTCGGTTTGAGACTATAGATACTGGCACACCATGAGAGTGCACTATCTCTTGAATGTATAACTCTGCCAATCTGTCCATAGAATAATTGACTTTGATAGGGATAAAGTGAGCAGTTTTTGTCAACCGATCCATGACCACCCATATAGCGTTTTTTCCCTGTTGCGCTGGCGGCAGCCCTGTCACGAAGTCCATGGAAACATGATTTCATTTTCACTTAGGGATGTACAGTGGCTGCATCTTCCCTGCCAGTCTTTGGTGCTCAGCCTTTATCTACTAGAATGTCAAGCACTGTTTCACGAATTCAACAATCTCCCTCTTCATGCCACTCCACCAGAAGGATTCTTGTAGATCTCGATACATTTTCGTGCTACCCGGATGCATAGTGTAAAGGGATCTATGAGCCTTCTCTAAGATTGTCCTCCTGATCTCAGCATCTATAGGAACGCATAGTCTGACACGAAACCTCAAAGTTTCGTCATCTAAAATACTGAACTCTTCCCCTTATCCGTCATGTACTATATCCATCAGTTTTTCTAATTCTGGAACACTCCTATGGGCGACTTTAATTCTTTCTTACAAAGCAGGCTGCACCACTAGGTTGGCAATGAATGCCTGGTGATCACCCTTTATCAGCTCCACGCCTAACCTCTCCAAATCCATCTGGATAGGGTGCTGAATTTCCACTGCTGACAATACTACTCCCACTTACTTTCTACTCAATGCATCAACTACCACATTTACTTTCCCTAGGTGCTAGCTAATAGTGTAGTTATAATCTTTAATGAGTTCCAGCCATCTCCTTTGACTCTTTTAATTCTACTGGAGCCATTCTATAAGGCGCATTAGATATTGGTGCCATCCCTGGAAGCAGATCAATTGCAAATTCTATCTCTCGATCAGGTGGTAAGTCAAGTAACTCCTTTGAAAAAAAATCTGGAAATTCCCTAACTATTAGAATGTCGGCTTGTTTCAGTCCCTCCTTTGGCAACTCCTTTATGTACACAACAAATCCCTAGCAGCCACCCAAAAGCAACCTCTTCTCTTGTAAAGCCAACACTAACTGCGGTGGGGCGTGCACACACAATCCCACGAATCTGAATTTTTGCTCACTGGGGGGGTCTGAAGATCACTTCTTTCTGATGACAATCAATGCTAGCATGATCACCTGCCAACCAGTCCATACCCAAAATCACGTCAAACCCCTGTAGGTCTAGTATCATGAGATCAATTGGTAATACTTTCCCCTGAATGGCCACTAGAAAATTCCTAAGTACCTTTCTACACCTCACTGTGGATCCAGTTGGCGTGGCAATAGATAATTGTACATCTAACAGTTGTGCCTCAATCCCAGATAATTTAGCATAACCCAGAGATACAAATGAATGGGTGACACTTGTGTTAAACAAAACAACAAGTTTATATGATAAATTGGTTAGAATACATGTAACGACGTCGGCGGTAGTCTCAATGTCTCCTGACGTCAAAGCATAAACCCTCGCCGAGGCTACATTCCTCTACTGGCCGCCACACCTGGGTGCCTGATTATGTCTTTGGATTTTTCTAGGGGCCCGTGCTCTATTCAGTGACCACTAACACTCTTATGCTACGTGTCTGGATCTACCACAACTGTAACAAACATTGCTCCCCAACCGGTATGCTCCTATATGTCTCCTACCACAAATAGGGAAAATAGGGTATGCCTACTCACCCCGATATCTATGATCTCCTCTCTGCTGTCTCTGAACTCTGCCAAATCTATGTCCCCTCCAAGGGCCTCATCTAGAACTCATTTGAAATCCCGAAGATGTAGGCCTTTTTCTCTAACTCAAGGTCCCCACATCCCTCTGGCTCGGTGCTCTTGCATCTTTCTACTCGCTTTCCTCCGCCATAGTGGCTCTGTCAACAAGTTCAGAGAAATCCTGCACTTTAAAAACCACCACTTGTTTATAAATATCCCATCTCAAACCCCTCTCAAAAATCCTAGCCTTTTTCACCTCATCTGGAACAATATATAGGGCAAAGTGTGACAACTCAATAAACTTCGTTGCGTACTGCTGGACTGTAAGATTTCATTGAGTCAATCCCAAAAATTCTACTACCTTCGCCGTCTTGATGGTGGCGGGAAAATAGCGATCAAAGAAGATTTCTTTAAATCGGCACCAGGTCATAGCTATTGGTAGCTGTCTCTATTCCTCCAATAATCTCATAGTCGTCCACCACCTTTCGGCCTCACCTATTATTTTATAGGCAGCATAAAGAACCCTCTGCTCATCAATGCAATGGAGGGTTGTCAGTATTTTCTAGATCTCCTGCATCCAATTCTCAGCCACTACAGGATCAGCTTCTTCTGAGAATGCCGGAGGATTCATCTTCGTGAACTTTTCAATAATACAACCTCAATATGTCGATGGTCCTCCCTGCTCTCTAGAGCTATGTGCAATCTCAGCCATAACCTGCTGAGCCATGCTACACAATACTGTGTCTAAATCACCACCACCCACACCAGAGGGACCCGTACCATCATTTCCACTAACGTGAGCACTGCTACCCCCAGGGTCCATCCTACAATAAGATAAGCATAGTCTAAGGACCTTGTCTGTACAACATAACCAGTATATTCATCAAATTTTGAAATCTAAAAACATCAATTAATCTATCGTCCGTACCTTCAATTTAAGATTCAATCTAGTAATTGAGAAACACAACCCGACCATAGTTTACTATGACTTTCCTAAAATCGTCACCCTAGGAAAGACACAGAAACCACAACGAAAATTCTGCTTCCCGATCACTAAACAAAACCCTAAATAATTATCTTCATTTCCCCAACATTGATTTACCGAATTCCTAATCTATTCTTATACTTTGGTATTGTTTCTGCTACTGTTGGAAATGGTGTGATCCCAAGAGGGGGGAGTGAATTAGAGATTTAAAAATTTTTTGGCTAATTTAAATGTTTTTTCGATTCACCACACATCATATCTCATTCAATATTAAACGTGTGTATGTAAAAAGATTAAGCTATTTGGTTCATGCATACATGCGTATCTCATTCAAAGTAAATGTGTGCATGCAACTAAATATAACAGTAAATAAATAAGCATACACATACTAAATTTAAAGTGCAGTAATTTAAATGAAATAGGGAGAGAGAGACACAAGATTTGTTATCGAGGTTCGACCAAACCAGCCTACATCCCCGCCTTGGGCATACCCCCTAAGGATTCCACTAAACCTGCTCACTTAACTAAACGGAATAGAAGCCGTTTACATCCGCTCCTTATGAGGTGAGGAAAATCCCAGCTCAATTACTAGGCTGAGCCGAACTAGTCTCACTTACGGGGCTGAGACTCCCCAATTCAATTTTTGGACTGAACCGAACCGGTCTCACTTACGGGGCTGAGACTCCCCAGTTCAATTAACGGGCTAAACCCAACCAGTATAATAAAACCATTTTTGTACATATTACAGTGCTTCTAAATACAAGCATAAATGTACACATTTAAGCTCAAATGCAAACACTCTAGCTTGATATGAAATGTATGCTCAATAGAGTAAGAGTGTGTTTCTTAAAATATTTTTCCAATCTTTGAACAGAATATGTATGATGAAGACTTCAAAGATTTAAATCCTAAATTAAATATTTCTCCAAAAATATTTTCAATAAGACATAGGAGAACCTAGGGTTATAGTTTCAAAAACTTTGCACAAAACAAAATATATGCATTTGAAGATCTATGTGCAAATCAAAGCAAGTAAAAGCGCAAATAAAATATATGCTCTCTTTGAAAAGATTTTCTAAAGAATAATAAAGAGAGATTCAGAGAGTAAAAGATTTGCCCTGATGAAAGAGCTTGTACAATAAAAATGTTTTTGGGGGAACTTTGATTAGGATAAAATTAGAGAGAAAAAAATTCGAATCAAAGTTGCTAATTTTGACAAATGAAGGGGTATTTATAGTTTTTATAAAAATTATAAACGTTCGGGACCTATTGGGAATTTTAGAAATATTTTAATTGAGTTTTAACCTTAATTACTCTGGTAAAAAATTGGCAACTCGAGAGTTTCGGTGGACCAAACTATAGGTTCTGTTTCCTGAATAGACACAAAAGAAAAAGGCACCTTTTGAACTTTAGGTGCCTGAATATGGGCTCGGTTTGCTGAACCGAAGGCGATTTCAAAGGAGCACAATTCGATCACCCGGTCTAAAGTTCAATATGCTTAACTTCAACTTTCAGTCACCCGAGACATATTTGAATGTGAAGCTCGGGCGCCCAGGGAAGGTGAAAAGTACCACTCAAGGGTTCAGTCACCTGGGGACGCTCAGTTCAATTTGGTTCGGTCGCCCAAACCAAGTCAAACTGGTTGACCAGTCAGCCATTCGATCGACCAAGGAGTTTTCAACGCACATAGTTCCATATCTCCTAGGTTAAGTCTACCTAAACCTAATTCCTAATCCTAGGTCCTAAGGAAACAATTCAAAGACCTCATATGTTTCCTTTTGGAACCCATTCCTCCTTGGGTCCCAAGGGGTTGGTTTTCTTTACAACCCATTCCATTTTTCTTTCTTTGCCTCTAGCTCCTCTAAAAAGGCAAGACTACCAAATATGACCCTTCCTCTCACAATATAAACAAACTTTGTTTGTGTGTAAGGGTTTTGAATTGTTTGTACTATTTTTCACTTGTAGAGGCATAACCATGAGAGTTACAGGAGGATTTTAAATTCTTTTTGGAAACATTATTTCTCTTAACTCCAAAAAATTTCTTGGAGTTTCCTTTTCCTCTTGTGGCTTTACCATGAACTTCACTTTTCAAGAGAGTTTTGTCTTTCAAAACATTTGCAATTTGATTTTTTAAATTTCCTACTTGTTCTTGAAAAAATCATGTTTTTTTTTTAGTTTTTTAATTAAGCTCCTCATTTTCATTTTTAAGGGAAATATCTTCATATTTCTAGGAGGAACAAAGACAAGGTTCTTTCCCTTTGCATTTTGACAATTTTTCTTCCAAGTTTTCTATTTTTACTTGCTCTTTTTGAGAATTTGAAATAAGTTCCTCATTTTTTTTTTCAAAAGAATCATTTTCTTTTTTTAATGAGGATTCCCTTAGTTTTATCATAACAAGCTCTTTCCCAACATTTTTTTTTTCTTCTTCTTCATCAAAAGTAATTTTTTGTATATTTTAGCACAATTTTCAACAACTTCATCATATGAAGGAAGATATTCATCATCTTCCGAACAAGACACTTCTTGTTCTTGGCTATGAAGCAATAATGTGCTTCTCCTAAAGTATCATGGTGAGTAGTTCTAGGTGACTCTACTATTTCATTCCTAGGCTCATCAAAAGTGATTTGAAGCAAGTCCCACATTTCTTTTGCGGATTCCCATCCACAAACAAGATTGTATTCAACATCATTCAAGGCACAATAAAGAAAATGTGTTGCTTTAAAATTGAGCTCTACTAACCTTATTTCGCTTATTGATAGTTCCTTTATCTCTTTCGGTTCCCCTTCTTCATTTTTGAAGATGTAGTCTCCTTTGGAGATGATCTTCCATAATTCCAAGTTGTAATTGAATGAAGATGGTCATTTTATTTTTCCTTACTAGATAGTTGGAGTCGTTGAACATAGGTGGTTGATCAAAAGATCGTCCATGTGAAGAGGTGCTCACTGAATACTCCACGATCTTTTACACTCTAGATTTTACTCCGAAAAATTCAATCGTCCGGCTCTGATACCACTTGTTAACCTTCATAGCCCGTGAAGTATATACGTGTGCCCCATAGCACATATACAATATAAAGTCTGAGGTGGGGGGGGTGAATGACTCTTTTCGCATATTTAAAATTTTCACTACAAAATAAAATACTTGGCAAGAAGCAAGCAATTATATCACAATATATAGCAAATGCAAATCAAGCATAACACAATATAATAAAGAGTAGGGAGAGAAAAGCTTAACACCGGGTTTTAACATGGTTCGACACAAGGCCTACGTCCATGACTTAGCACCAAGCCAAGGAATCCACAATCCACTATAGACGCTCCTTCCCCGACTGAGCAAGTCTTACAACTCGGGTACACAACCCTACACTTGGGAACAAATCCCTACATGCTCACAAAGAGCCTTCACTTCGGTTCACAAATAACCTTCACCAAATTGGTTCACAAAGAACCTTACAAAGAGATGGAAGATTACAAATCAATGCTCCTCAAATGAGCAAATATGAAATACAATTCAAACCTCACACTACTCTCTTAAGGAATGATTCAACCAAGATGAGTGAGTAAAAAAGATTGAGCACTTTAAGAATGAATGACTATAATGCAAGTGCAAAGTGCTTGGTTTTGGATTTGAGAATATTTTTCACAAATATGATCAACAATAATTAAAAAACCATGTTAAACAAGTTTAGAAACTTGTATAAATAGCCCAAAAATCGAACTAGCCATTGGGAGTAATCCCCAAACAAAAATAGCCGCTTTTTGCCCATTGGGACGCTGGACTCAAGGCCTCTAGTCGACCATTCACTTTATATGGTCAACCATTCCCCCAATGGTCGACCATTGCCCTGCACTGGTCGACCATTCGCTTGGTCTGTGAGGAAAAATGGCTACCGGAATTGTTGGTTCACCATTCCCCTATAGTGGTTGACCATTCCCCTATGTTGGTCAACTGTAACCCTAAATCACAAAACATCACCAACATAAAAGTTGTGAAATTTTTTCTTAGCTTTCCTTAGACACCAAGATTGTCCTTTTTAGACCCTTCTAGGAAAAGTTATGTCTAAAATACGGAAGGGTGTCAAAGACCCAAGGCTGCACTACGTTAGTTGACGATTGCTCTGTTTTTTCTTTGACAAAAAGCCTTTTAATGATTTAAAACATTCTTGGACAAAAGTCTATGAAATATATAAAGTTTAATGAAGATTAAAACTTGTCCAAGTGAGATTTTCCTCAAATATAAGATATCTTGATTTATGAAAACACAATTAAAAGATCATTTGATATCTTATATACTTAAAATGTCATTTTACAAAAATATACTTAACTTTCTTAAAGCTTTAGGACATTAACCATGCTTTGACAAAACCAAGACGAAGTATAAAAAAGTTCTTAAAACTAGGATGTTAAAAACTTGTCCCTTTGAAAACATATTTTGAGTTTAGGATTGATTTTGGAAAACTCTTTGAATTTAACTTTGAAAACCATGAATGTGAGTTTGTGACTTTGATGCAATCCTATAAACTCAAGTGTCCTAGTATGCACATGCAATGCTCAACTCCTCCTCAGAAATCATGCAAGAAACACACCCGTAAGAGTTACAAAAAGTTCCTACCAGACACACAACCCTTATTACAAATAATGCTGCAATTAAGCTTCCTTTGGTTGTGCTTAGGTTCTTCCGAGTACGTGACCTTTTGATCTTTCCTACTTCGATTGTCAACTTGGTCCAATCTTTGCCTTCAATCCAGTACTTCGTAAATGTCTCACTTGTAGCTGTACTAAGCATAATCTGCAAAGATGGAAAACACTAGGAACAACAAGTAGGTTAATATCATCAAACACAATAAACCATGATGGTGTGGCCACCAAGGCTAACATTCTCCCCCTTTTTGATGATGTTTAACCTATTACAAATTTACGTAAACTTTGCATTCGTATTTATATTTTTCATAGCTCATTATGCAAAGATAAGCTAGCTTAGAACCACTAATGGGTTGTTATCATCAAAATAAGACAATTAAACTTACATAGCCTCTAAGGCTAACATTCTCCTCATTTTTTATGATGACAAACCATTCGTGATCTCCTATAGGGTATAATTTAAAACACCCCCTCAAAATATGTATATTGTTAAATGATTAACATTTGCTCCCCCATACTATATGCGTATAAGGCACAATAAAAGCATTTCATATTCATGGAGCTTTAACATGCAATTCATAAGATAGAAAGTTCATGTAAGATAAGACAAGTAATAAGCAAGTTGAACTTTTCATGCAACCATATGCATTCTACCCCAAATGCATTTCACTTCTCCCCCTCACCCCACACATCATTCTTTTAACAAAGAGGACACCCAATATCTTCTCCCTCTTTGATCATCATCAAAAAGAGAGGTAGAATTCATTTTACCCAAAAATGATTTCTCCCCCTTAAACTAGGATTCCATGGTGGTGAGGTAAGTGTGTGCTAGACACATATAACAAAATATTTGCTAAACCATAACATTGGAAAGCCTAGAAAGGCTTTCTTGCAAAAACTTGAATGATGATTTCTAAGAATTATACCATATGATGTAGATCAATCATTCAATGCAAATTTTTCAAAAGTTGTTATGATTAACTTTCACTAAAACTCAAGTCTATGTATAGGATATGTTTTGTAATGCTTTTTAAGAAATCTATTATATATCCAAGAAAAAGCATATACCATCAAAACAGAGCATGCTTTTGAATTAAAAAATAAAATAAAAAAAATTCAAAACCTTAGAAATTCACGAGAAAAAAAAGGTTTTTCCATTTATCATGCTATTTCATCCCATCAAGCAATAGCCAATATTTCAAAAAGAAATAAACCAATCTATAAAGATATATACAATTTAAGCATGGTTATATAATTTGAACATATCAATATTGGCATGAATTTCAAAATAATTTCCAGCAAAATGATTTAAACAAATTAAGATGCAAGATCTGGAATTTTCTCATATTGAGCTCTATCCAAAAATTAGTGTTTTTATTTTATCACAATGACTATTTTACTTTCTCCACACTTATTCCATATCTCCTAGGTTAAGTCTACCTAAACCTAATTCCTATTCCTAGGTCCTAAGGAAACAATTCAAAGAGCTCATATGTTTCCTTTTGGCACCCATTCCTCCTTGGGTCCCAAGGGGTTGGTTTTCTTTACAACACATTTCATTTTTCTTTCTTTGCCTCTAGCTCCTCTAAAAGGGAAAAAGTACCGAATATGACCCTTCCTTTCACAATATAAACAAACTTTGTTTGTGTGTAAGGGTTTTAAATTGTTTGTACTCTTTAAACTTGTAGAGGCATAACCATGAGAGTTACAAGAGGATTTTAAATTCTTTTTGGAAACATTATTTCTTTTAACTCCAAAGAATTTCTTGGAGTTTCCTTTTCCTCTTGTGGCTTTACCATGAACTTCACTTTTCAAGAGAGTTTTGTCTTTCAAAACATTTGCAATTTAATTTTTCAAATTTCCTACTTGTTCTTGAAAAAAAATGATGGTTTTTTTTTTGAGTTTTTTCATTAAGCTCCTCATTTTCCTTTTTAAGGGAAATATCTTCATATTTCTAGGAGGAACAAAGACAAGGTTCTTTCCTTTGCATTTTGACAATTTTTCCTCCAAGTTTTCTATTTTTACTTGCTCTTTTTGAGAATTTGAAATAAGCTCCTCATTTTTCTTTTTAAGAGAATCATTTTCTTCTTTTAATGAGGATTCCCTTAGTTTTATCATAGCAAGTTATTTCTCAACATTTTTTTTCTTCTTCTTCATCAAAAGTAATTCTTTATATATTTTAGCACAATTTTCAACAACTTCGTCATATGAAGGAAGATATTCATCATCTTCCGAACAAGATACTTCTTGTTCGTTGGCTATGAAGCAATAATGTGCTTCTCCTAAAGTATCATGGTGAGTAGTGCTAGGTGACTCTACTATTTCATTCCTAGGCTCCTCATAAGTGATTTGAAGCAAGTCCCACATTTCTTTTACAGATTCACATCCACAAACAAGATTGTATTCAACATCATTCAAGGCACAATAAAGAAAATGTTTTGCTTTAAAATTGAGTTCTACTAACCTTATTTCGCTTACTGATAGTTCCTTTATTTCTTTCAGTTCCCCTTCTTCATTTTTGAAGATGTTGTCTCCTTTGGAGATGATCTTCCATAATTCCAAGTTGTAGGATTGAATGAAGATGACCATTTTATTTTTCCATACCGGATAGTTGGAGCCATTAAAAATAGGTGGTTGATCAAAAGATCGTCCATGTGAAGAGGTGCTCACCAAATACTCCATGATCCTTTACACTCTAGATTTTACTCCGAAAAATTCAATCATCTAACTCTGATATCACTTGTTAACCTTCGTAGCCCGTGGAGTATATATGTGTGCCCCGCAACAAATATACAATATAGAGTTCGAGGGGGGGTGGGGGTGAATAACTCTTTTCGAGTATTTAAAATTTTTTCTACAAAATAAAATACTTGCCTAGAAGCAAGCAATTATATCACAATATATAGCTAATGCAAATCAAGCACAGGACAATATAATAAAGAGTAGGGAGAGAAAAGCTTAACATTAGGTTTTAAAGTGGTTTGGCACCAAACCTACGTTCACACCTTAGCACCAAACCAAGGATTCCACGCCCCACTATAGATGCTCTTTCCCCGGCGGAGCAAGCCTCACAACTCGGGTACACAACCCTACACTTAGGAAAAAAATCCCTATGCGCTCACAAAGAGCCTTCACTTCGGTTCACAAAGAACCTTCACCAAACCGGTTCACAAAGAACCTTACAAAGAGATGGAAGATTACAAATCAATGCTCCTCAAATGAGCAAATATGAAATACAATTCAAACCTCACACTACTCTCTTAAGGAATGATTCAACCAAGATGAATGAGCAAAAGAGATTGAGCACTTTGTGAATGAATGACTAGAATGCAAGTGGAAAGTGCTTGGTTTTGTATTTGAGGATATTTTTCACAAATATGATCAACAACAATCAAAAACCATGTTAAACAATTTTAGGAACTTGTATAAATAGCCTAAAAACCGAACTAGCCGTTGGGAGCAATCCCCAAACAGAAATAGCTGTTTTTTTTCCCGTTGGGATGCTGGGCTCGAGGCCTCTAGTTGACCATTCACTTTCTATGGTCGACCATTCCCCCAATGGTCGACAATTGCATTACACTAGTCGACCATTCACCTGGTCTGTTAGGAAAAAATGGCTACTAGAATTGTTGGTCGACCATTCCCTTGTAGGGGTCAACCATTCCCCAATTTTGGTCAATTGTAACCCTAAATCAAAAAAATTCACCAACATAAAAGTTGTGAAATTTTTTCTTAGCTTTCCATAGGCACTAAGATCGTCCTTTTTAGACTCTTATATAAAAAGTTATGTCTGAAATATGGAAGGCTATCTAGGACTCAAGGCTGCACTACGTTAGTCGACGATTGCTCTGTTTTTTATTTGAAAAAAAGATTTTTAATGATTTAAAACATTCTTGGATAGAAGTTTATGAAATATATAAAGTCCAATGACAATTAAAACTTGTCCAAGCGAGTTTTTCCTCAAATATAAGATATCGTGATTTATGAAAGCACAATTAAAAGATCATTTGATATCTTATATACTTAGAATGTCATTTTACAAAAATATACTTAACTTTCTTAAAGCTTTAGGACATTAACCATGCTTTGAAAAAACCAAGACCAAATATAAAAATGTTCTTAAAACTAGGATGTTAAAAACTTGTCCCTTTGAAAACATATTCTAAGTTTAGGATTGTTTTTGGCAAACTCTTTGAATTTAACTTTGAAAACCATGAATATGAACTTGTGACTTTAATGCAATCCTATAAACTCAAGTGTCCTAGTATGCATATGCAATACTCAACTCTTGCTCAGAAATCATGCAAGAACCACATCCGCAAAAGTTACAAAAAGTTCCTACCAGACACACAACCCTTATTACAAATAATGCTACAATTAAGCTTCCTTTTGTTGTGTTTGGGTTCTTCCAAGTATGTGACCTTTTGATATTTCCTTCTTCGATTGTCAACTCGGTCCAATCTTTGCATTTGATCCAATACTTCGTGAATGTGTCACTTGTACCCATACTAAGCATAATCTGCAAAGATAGAAAACACTAGGAACAACTAGTAGGTTAATATCATTAAAACACAATAAACCATGATGGTGTAGCCACCAAGGCTAACAACATATGCATTTAACTGTCAATATGAATATATGTATCCTACAGTATCCATCAACTAATAGTGCCTAAAATATCATCACAAGGATACAAAATGGTTTCTTGAGGTATAACTTAAGGTGATTACAAAGGAAGGGCTAATAAATTGTCTATAACCCCGAAGTAGCTAGGTTAAAGAAAGTAAAAGTAGAAAACTTCTGTACCTCCTAAGTTAAGTGCACCCAGTATTATTACTAAGAGGATTTTCGCTACTATAAAAGGGACTCCAATGGAAGGCAAAGCATCTAATAATTACACTCCCTACATCATTGTCTTTTTTTTTTTTTTTTTTTTCATACTTTCTCAATCTTGGATTGAGTGCTGAAGAAGGCCCCTAGATGCCATCGAGAGTCTCCTAAACTTCCTTTTCCTTCTTGGTTGTAGATGATTGTCACATATTGTGCATACGGAGATCAAATTCGATTTCTAGCATCAAATAGCTTTGGCGCCATCTGTGGAAAGTTTGTTTCTTTGTGATGATCCTTATAATTGGGGGGTGGGGGGTGGGAAGGAGTGGGAATGGAAGCAACCCTAATCTAGAAGTTTCTTGACTCCAAGGAAAAGGTAGATATCAAGAACCTTAGGTATGTTCAACGTGCACCAAGCTTTTGATTGATGATGGCAATTGTTTGCGAGTATTTTGCATCATTCAATAGTTTGAAATCTTCCTTTATCTATACTACTATGAAGGGGATTCCCTTATTTGGTGTCATCTTTCAAAAATGTCAAATTTATCTCTATAACTACTAATAATTATTCTAAAATACTCCTTTAACTATCCACAACTATCCCAAAATATCCTTATAATTATATCAAATTTATCTATACTACTATAAAGGAGATTTTCTCTATGGTGTCATCTTTTAAAAATGTCAAGTTTATCTTTTATTACCACGAATGATTATTTCAAAATACTCCTTTAACTGCCCATAACTATCCCAAAAATATCCTTATAATTATATCAAATTTATCCTTATAACTACTCATAATTATTTCAAAATACTCCTATAATTATTTACTACTATTCCAAAATGCCCTTATACTATTTAATTTTTTTGTTATTTTCTTTATATATATATTTTAAAATTTTTAAAAAATAGAAAGTTGTAGAGCATGCACCATGGCTAGTTCCTATAACTATTCCTAATTATCCCAAAATACCCATGTAACTATTTACATCTATCACAAAATACCCTTATATTATTTATTTATTAATTTATTTTATTTTATAATTTTTTAGAATTAAAAAAAAAGAGCTTGGAGCACACACATAGTGCATGCCCATGGCTAGTTTTAATTATTTGGTTGCAAAGAAATTGTTATGTTAATATGAAATAATAAATTGAATAGTCATTCAATCAAGCTAGTAAGGTCTAATCTAGAATAAAAATATAAAAAATTCACATCATGTAACCTGTTAGAAACTTAAGATGTAATAAGACATTCTCCTTTTAGTGTTGCTTAATGGTAGGAGGATATCTTTCAAAGTATAAATTAAAAAAGCTACGAAATTAGTTTAACATACCAAAGGCTTGCTTGTTGGAATGATCAAGGACATATACGCTTTGCTCATATCAACATTAATAGGTGGGGTCTTGCTCACGAGATAGATGAGTCTTACTCATAAGACATATGAGCTCTACTCGTATCGACAAATGAGTCTTGCTCAACTAACTAGTCATATCAATATATGAGCTTTGATTATATTAAGGGATAAGTCTTCACTTATTTGTTACAATCAATAAAAAAAGGGGTGGAATGAAATTTTGGCTTGACCAAAAAAAAAAAAAAAAGAAGAAGAAGAAGAAGAAGAAGAAAAAAGAAAAAGAACAACTTATTTGGTGCATGTTGAATTCCTTTTGATTATTCTTTATGTACTCTTGGCTTAGAATCAAGACCTTGTAGTGGGGCAACTGATGATGCATAAAGTTTTTGTAATAAGAAAACCAAACAATTCCTTGAGATATAACCAAGGTGACTCGAGGGGTAATAATGAGTCTCTATCCCCTAGTTGGGTAAAGAAAATAAAGAGATAGAATTAAGTGTACATGGTAATATACTATGATGATTTTATTTTTATAAAAAGGGATTGCAAGTAAAGGTAAAACATCTTACAATTACGCTCTATACATTATTATTGTTTATTTTGTTCATACTTTCTTCATCTTGATTTGAGCATTGAAGAAGGCTCAGGAGGCCATGAGGGCCTCCAAAGCTTTATTTTTCTACTTAGTTGCAGGCGATTATCGTATCCTGTTCATGTAGAAATTAGTTTCGACTTTTAATGTCAATCAATGTGTACCACAATATATCCATCACAATATGATCATCAAGATGAATATGCATTGCCATTTTTTTTTTATTTAGATGATTACAAATTCAACAACACCTACACACAAATTCATTAAAAAAATAGGATTAGGAGTAAACATAATCAAATGTTATACATACCAACAAGTATGAGATAAATAAGCAAAACAAAAGTATTAAAAATTCATTATCCAACCATCTATTGTATGAAATATTAGTTTAAATTAATGAATTTTTAATTGTCTTCAGTCATACTATCTATGCAGACTAGGGTGTTAAAGTATAGGAAAATATTTTTCGTCAATATTACAGATGTATGTGTAGTGTTTCATTTTTTCCATTGGATCTCATATGCAGAGTCGACATGTAATTTAGTGAGATCCGAGCAATTACACTGATCGGAGATTCGGCAAGGCTTGGCGGAGGACAAGGACCGAACTTTTTACCAGGGACTGTGTGAGAGATTCGGGTTCTCAAACTGGGAATAATTATAAGCACGCCCCAAAGATCCGACATTCCTTGTGCCGTCGCCCTGCCCCCCTGGGAGTCGGAGCTGATTCGCGTTGTACGCAGGGTCAGTAACTGCGGGAGCTTAGGCGATTCAGCTCCTCGCTCGGTTTTCTGCTGGCAACGTCTCAACCTCCTTCCATGCCTCACAGTTACCTCCATTAACGTCTTAGAGAGAGGAGGAGGAGGAGGAGGAGGAGGAGGAGAAGGGGAGGAATCTGTTTACTGGCTCGCCTAGCTGTCTTCCGCGCTTCCAGTAATACGTAATCCCTAATTTTCTTCAGGTAGTCTGTGTTCTTTCATCATCATCATCATTATCATTTTCTTCTTCTTCTTCTTCGTGGACAGCATTCTTGAACCGAACGCCAGTCAGACAGTGAGCTAAATTCTGAAAATTTTGAATTGAGATCAGAAATAGTGTGATAAGCTGATTTTAGTGCATAAATTTTATTGCATAGCGGTATTTTGAATATTAGGTTGCACACACACACACACGCATTTTCATTTTATATGATTTTTCTTTTCCCGTGAAATGTTGATTACTGTATGATGATATTCTTGCAGACTTGCTGCTATACTGAAAAACTAAATTATATGATGTTGTTCACTCATTACAGGATGATGTTCTGTTCTTTCTCAAAGATGTTCTTGGTGACTTACTTTTATTTTACTAAAATAACAGGATTGCTGGTGAAAAATTGTTGCTGAAAATTAGAAAAATTGGATTCTTGTTGAATAATGAAAAATTGTTGCTGAAAATTTGTTATTGAGAAATTGTTACAGGTACTTTTTTGTTTGAAGAAGAAGATATTTTAATAGTGTTACTGGTATTTTGTACTAGGATTGTTGAAAGCAGGGTTGTACCAAAATTTTTTGAGATACATCTACTTGTGAATTTTATTTTTTTTGATATGCTGTTTATCTATTTTTAGTTATTTGAGTATTATGGTTAAATTGATGTTATCATACTGTTTGATTGCCCCTATTGAGAAAAAGTTTTGGCTCCACCACTGTCTCTCCCTCAGGTTCTGAAGGCTTGTTGGGTTCGATGGATGAGGTGGAAGAGGCCGTTGGAAAGGTTAAGAAGAAGTGGGATGAAGCATATGCTCAAACCCAAGAGCATATAAGAACAATTGAAGAATATGGTAGATCTAAAAGAGCTTCAGAGGAGAAGAATTCTCAACAGAGATTGAATGCGCTTGCGCAAGATGGCTTGGCTGTCCTCTCATCTTTGCAGTTTCAGCTTGATCTTCTTGCTCCACAGCTTCCCTCTAATGGGCAAGTTCAATCTGCGCAGTCGATGCTGGAGTCCTGGAAGCAACAATCTCAGAGGCACCTCTCTCTCTCTCTCTCGCTCTCTCACTCTCTCATCCACCATTGATCATATGCTTAGTTGTTAAGAAAATAAAGGGAAACAAAATTGGTTCATTAATTAGGACTTGTACTTATGATTCATTTGATTTGTTAAAACAATTGAAATTCTCAGCGCACTGTGGTTGCATTAGGCTCTGTTGATGTCTTATTGAAATCCTGAAGAAAATGAAAAATTTAGGACTCACCCAAGGAAACAGTTTTTTGTTTTTCCTTTTTCATCATGTACAGTTTTGTGTGGCCTTTTGTTCAGAGTGAGTTTTATAGGGTTTTATGTATTTTACTGAAGCTTTTTCCCCTTGAATTAGTTTGCGTTTGAATCTAAGGAGTGCTAATTTACAAGCAAAGGCGAACATCAGGAAATCTGCTCAAGAAGAGGTAATGGAATTGACTGCCCATGCATGAATTTTAAGTTAGTGATGCGGATGTTACCATAGAAAACACAAACACTTAATTTGACATTTGTAATACGAAGTGAAAGGGCAAAAACAGAAATCAAAAAATTGAAAGAAAAGTTCTTTTGAACTCAGAAAGTGAATACTTAACATGTTACAAAACGCTAAAAACTGTAAAATTTCTGTTTTTTTTTTCCCCTTTTCTTTTAATTTATGTAGTTTACAGTTTACTGTTTCTCATCTGTATTTCTTCTATTTCAAATGATGTTTTCTGCAGTGAATATTTCTCAAGTTTGATGGAGAAAATGATTTTACGGTTTTCAACCCCAAATTACCTTTTCTTTGTTCAAGTAGTTTTCCCTATTTTTTGAGTGAATTTATTACAGGAGGGATTTGGAGTTAAATATGATTTTATATTGATGCAATGGTTGTAGAGGGAACTTCTTCTAGGAGGCGGAGAGGAGTCTACAATTCGTAGGCGCAATTTACAGTATGTATTGTATTCTGTTTCTCTCAATAAGATAATTTTCAAGATTTATTGTGTAGTCTATATGCAAAATCTGTATCATATGAGTGGTGGTGAACATGAATACAATGCCTTCATATTGTTTACTGGGTGCTTGTTTCTTATTAGAGCATGTAATTTGTGATTGTCTTCCAGGACAAAGGTTGGAATGACTTCTGCTGCTGAAAACATTACTGAGAGCCTTCGTCGAACTCGTCAGCTGATGGTTCAGGTCAGGAGCTGGGATTCGTTCTTGATTCTCCATTTTTCTATTTGTCATGCACCTTTCATGTTTACTTTTAGGGTTCGTTGCTGGGGCC
Source organism: Malania oleifera (assembly GCF_029873635.1). Lineage (NCBI taxonomy): Eukaryota > Viridiplantae > Streptophyta > Magnoliopsida > Santalales > Ximeniaceae > Malania > Malania oleifera. Next base: position 38,887,140 of record NC_080419.1, read on the forward strand.
TATTTGATTGTCTCACTATACTTGTATATGTGTCTAGGAGGTGGAAAGAAGCGCAAGTACACTCATGACTTTTGGTAGGTCTTTTTTATTATTACTGTCGCTACATTTCAGTGCAAATAAACTTATCAGGACACATTAAATGATCTGTGAAAATGGGTATTGATTGTTTAATGTGTCTTAAATACATTTGGCTGGTTTCATTTCTAAGCTTCTTGTTTGAAAGTTTTGTGGTATTGATTTGAAAGGAAAATTAGGAAATTGATTATAAAGAATTGAGCATAAAGGAAACCGTGTTGTTACATTGAAGTCTCCAAATGGTTTGATCAGGAATGTACTGTTGAATTTTGAACTATAGTTGATCTGAAAGACGTAATCTTTGGTTTATAGCTGTGTTCTGTGTGAACTTTTGGGGTATTTGTCATCCATTGTTCTTCTATTTTATTGTCATGGCTCATGAGGGATGCCTTTAGTGTTCGTGCTGGTCTTAGATGGCATGCTGTTGGTTCTTTTTGCTTTTTGTTTTGTTTTTTTTATTTCAGTGTTTTAAAAAGCGAAGGGGTAAGGTGGGGCGCTCTAACCCTTAAGAAGGTGAGGCGTAAGCCTTAAGACGTTGGGGCATAAGCCGTTTGAGAATTTTTTTTTAAGATAAAAATATGTAAATAAGTTATATATTTTAAGAATAAAGAAAAAATTAAGAAAAATCACAAATATAAAGTAAAAAGTCAAATATAAGTTGCAAACTACTTGTTGATCATTCAATAAAAATTGCTAACTTAAATTCATTACATAAATCATGACAAGAGATAGCTATAACATTACAAAGTTCAAATTATTTTTCAAGATCTAAGATACAACTCAATTTTTTTGAAAAGGTTAAGGTTCAACAGTTTTAGAAATCAGCTCATATTATGTCATTCCTTTTATATAAACATGTAATCAATATTTTCTAGCCAAATCTTACTTGAGAATTGCACACCCAAAATGCGCAAGTATCAAGTAAAAAGGCGCAAAAGGTGTGCCTTTTGTACAAATGTGTAAGCTTCAGCATGTAATGCGTTTGCCTTTTTGGGATTTGGTATTTCAAATTGAGCCTCAAGGCGTTTTAGGCATGCCTTGCCTTAAGGCGGGCCTTGATTAAGCCTTTTAAAACATTGTTTTATTTCATAGAAAAAGAAGTTGAGACTAGCAAGGAGAATTAAAGAAAAGGAGAAAAAGAAGTCCTCAAACATAAGAAGAGAAAAAAGAAAAGCCCAGCATCATCTTACAATGCTGTCTAAGCCTTGGTTGACCTCCTGAAAACAGCAGCCCTTACAACAGCCTGCACTATAAGCCCAAAGAGAAGCCAAATAATGCAGTTTGTCCCAAAGAAAATCCTTTGATATTGTCTTCCCAGGGAAAAAAATTATAGCACTCTTTCCGAATAAATTCCCCATAGAACAGTGCAAAGAGCACACCTCCACATCCTCTACACATCCTTACCCTTCTCAAAACCAACAAAAGAAATACTCAAAAGCTCCTGCACTTTGGGTACACACACTTCACCAAGAATTCTAAGTAGTGTGGTCCACAATCCCCATGCAAATGACAATGTAGAAACAAATGTGGAACATCTTTAGAGCTACCACAGATGTGACGCATATCTTGAGACAATGCTTTTGGAGGCTTCCTACTTTGCAGTAAATTGTTGGCTTTTTACTCTATTAAGGGCCACTAGCCGAACAAACACCTTATCATAGAAGGGACTTGATGAATTTTTTAATTGTGGAGAACATTCTCATTTTCCTATTTTAGTTTTCCAAAGAATTATGAAAATGCAATTTTTTTTTTAATTTTCTAATATTTGTATTATAAAAACATAGAAAATAAAGGATTTATTTAGTTGTGGAAACAATTTTCATTTTCCTTTTCTAGATTTAAAATTATTACAAAATTACACCTGGTTTTCCAATTTTCTAATAATTATGTAAGAAATTAGAAATCTAAAAAACAATAAAAAGATATTTTCTAGCTTTTTTATACAAATTTAGAAAATTGAAAACAAGGTTGCATTTTTTTAATTATTTAGAAATTTGGAAATGGAAAATGAAACTATTTTCCCCAAGAAAATACTACTGAAACTTGTGATTGGTTTTCATCTTTTTTATACAATGTTGCAAAATTGGAAAATAAGTTTTTTTTTTTTTTTTTTTGAAAAACTGGAAGTGGAAAATGAAAACCATTTTCCACAATTAAATGGGCCCTTAGTGTCCCATTTTCCCAGAAGAAGACACATCAACCTTAACTAGATGAAAAAGAAAGATTTGCATGAAAATCCAAAATCCAAATTTTAGCATCATTCTTATTGGAGATAAAACTACTCTCCAGAAAAATGAACAAGAAAGTAAGCTCCTCCGATGCTCTATCATTCTATCCCTTGTTAAATGCATATACTGTGAAAAAGAATCTTTCTCAAAATAAGATTGTAAATTACATCATTATGGTGAGAAGAAAGATGACGCAAATGAGGGAAGGAACAAGACAATACAACCTCCCCCACCCAAACCTCTTCCCAAAACCAAATATGATAGCCTTTGCCCAAATGAAACTAAGAGGAAGAAAGAAAGGGTAAAGTGTAAACCTATGATATGAACCTCCAAGGACTCTCTAAGGAACTTCTAAGACCCATATTTGCCTCCCAGCCAATGTCTTGTAGTCCGAACTTCACTGTTTATAACATTGTGCCAAAGGGACTTTACCTCCATGAAAAATGCCACAACCTTTTTAGACAACAAATGACCAAGGCACAACTTTCCCTCCTCAGCACCTCCCACTTAGCTAAATGATTCCTCCTCTCCCCTGTATTTTACCAAAGAAAATTCTTTGTTACTCTGAAGTTATGTTTCTCTTTTCCAACCTGCAACTTGTGGACAAATTTTCTGGCAAAATTCCCATCACTCTTGAATTGAACTCTAGTTTTAAACATGTCTACCAATTCACATTTCTGACCCATTCTCTGAAACACTAATAGCATATTTTCAGCTTCCACCTTTGGTTGAAGGACCCCCTATGCATCTCGATCATAATTCTTCCTGCACATTATCAAAACCATCATTGTTCACAGCTCTGTGAAACTTCCACACGCAGATGTTTTTTCTTCATCAGAAATTCTCAGTGAAGGCCTCCTGCCTGAATAAAAAAATTCCTCAAAAAGATACCTATGTTTATAGCTCATTTTCCAAAAAATTTATTAGGATGAACCCGTTTGGGAATTTGAGCTTCTTGACCCATGGGTACTTTGATTTAGCTGACGAGTTGAAGAAGTTGATCTAGCACCTGTGATGGGGATTAGCATGCCCTACCTATATCATTTTCAAATGTTGTGACACGTGGACAACCTCCAGATGTCCATATTTCCTTTGATGATATGCTGACACATGAGCGACTCCTAGATGTCCGCATCAGCTCATAATTATTTTGTAGATGCTTGAAGACTTTTCAGTGTGAGAAAGACCCCAGTAGAGATGCCGAAGCAAGTCCGAGCTTAAGACCCATGTGGGCCTCACACGGCTCCATTGTGCCCCACACGAAATTGGGCCTCCCTTTGACTTTTGTTTTGTATTTAATTTGTAACCTGCAAGACAACTTACTTGCTTGCATGTACATGTATTAGTAAGTTTTGTTTGCTTAGTGAGTTGTATTAATATTTATTATGTCTAGAAAGTTGGAGCATTTATTTTGTTAGTAACTTGTAAGAGTAATTAATGTGTCTAGTAAGTTGGTGTCTTTATTATTTGTGTCTCCCATGCTTGTGTGGGAATTGTTAGTTGTTTAATGTCTTTGTCCCCCTATGCTAGCTATATATACCCCTTCATTGTAAGAACTAGGTAGAGAGAAAAGGTATTGATATTGAATTAAAAAGGTTTTTCCTTTGTGAAGCTTGTTAGCTTTGTCCAATCCTTGTGTAGTGTGAGGTTACGTCGTTCTCCCTGGAGATCAGGTGTTGAGAGACTACTATTCTATCCAGCGACTCCATCCCTATCCCACCTTTATGACTTTCCTCCATCACCCACACGGCCATCACCCAGTTACATCCAAGGACAACAATCCACCATTCCATTGCAGCCTACATATTACATTTCAAAGTTTGCACGAAGGACTTTAGGATAGTTCTATCTTGTGTAGAATATCGTCAAGTCAACCATCATTTTGATTGGTAAATTCAGAATTCATTTGGATCATTACATACTTACAGCTGTTCCACTTCCATAATTACATTTCAAAGCTTGTTCCAAGGAATTTTCTGGCGTGGTCTAAGACTTGTGTTGAACAATGCCAAGTCATCCAAACAATTCTCTTGGTAATTTTAGTACTTGTGTTTGAATTCCTGCTACATATTGTAAACTCTTGCTTATATTGAAGCCTTTGCTGGAAATCTGAAATTCCATATTTGATAAGCCCTGTAAATCCATAGATTGCAAAATTGATGCTTGCTAGCTTTAAATCAATTCTGGGAATATTGTTGTGCTAATCATAGAACTTTATTCTTGAAATATTGAAATAGCATTTTTTCCGCATTTAACTTGATTCTTTTGTGAAAGAACTTTTGGGACTTATCTTTGAACAACATCATACACCTTTTCAAAATCCTTAAACATATGAAATATAACATGATTTATTGTGTTTATGTTTGGATAACTGAATTCTTAATTTAAAGTGTTTAGAGTGTGTATGCTTGCTTGCGAGGGTTGAATCAGTAGGACTAGGTCACCCTCTCCCGTCCTACGTTATCTTGGTATTAGAGCCTAGGTTAGAATAGGCTAAACCCTCAAAATCCCATTCCCTTAGCTCGCAGGATTTTAGTTTTAGACTAAAACAGCCGTAGGATTTTGCCCAGAACAACCCACTTATATTCTGAATTTTGGATATTTGGAACTTAGTTTGGTTAGGTTTACACTTGACCCTACTTTGTGTGACCAAACACCATTCCAAGAGCTTCTCTAGTGTGTCCGAATCCTTCCCCAACCCCTAGGATGTCTACTCAAGTCAGGAATCCTTATTGAGGTTGTAGGATTAATGATGGAAGAGAACCACCTATGCTTCCTAGAGAAGGACCTCCCCTCCTTCGACAAAGGCGAGTGAATTGTCAAGATGACTTTGCTAAGAGACCCCTACATCATGAGCCCTATGCCCAACATTGGAATGATGAGGACTATGACGTTGATGACTTTCACATTAGGAGACCTTACCATAGGGACCATCGTGATCCTTACAAGGATGTAATGAAGGTCATGGTTTTAAATCGCGGTAGCGGGTAGCGTAACGTAACGGTAACAGGTGTAACGGGAAGCGGGAGTAGCGGGTGTTACATAACGGGAAGCGGGTGTAACGGCCGTGAATTTTTTTGAAGCACGCACAACCTTGTGCATATTAGCGTACTTGCATGTTTTAAGCTTTTGGCCATTCTTAGAAAGGGTTTTAGTGTATTTTGGACCCTTTAGTTCGAGTAACTAAGTTATTTGGTAAGGGCAACAAGTTTACATTTTTTTAAACCATCATTGATAGAAAATTACGTGTGTGTGCGTATTTATACTTCTCATTGTTCTTATCTGTGATAAATTCTTATGCGTGCTAAATGAATTAACAAAATAAAATACATTATACACTCCATTAATCTATTAGACACATAAGACATACGAATAATATAAATATAAAATAGTTAGAAAAGAAAAAAGGTTGAAGTTGAAAAATAAAGAACATAAATATCACATTACTAATATTATTAAAAAAAAAATTCCTAATAAGTTAGTATTTTGAAATTGTTAATTAATGCATCTATTGTGAGTATTTAAAGAAAAAGTAAATTTTGTATCATTGTCATCCTCATTATAATTTTTCCCCCTCTTGCCATTTGGTATATTAAGAATGATATATGAAAGAGAGAGAAAAAGTGAGAAGAAAAAATAAAAAATAAAATTTTTTTTTGGTGTAACAGTTCTGTAGCGGTTACGTAACGGCCGTAGCGGCCTTTACGTAACGGTTGGGGTCCGTAACGGCCGCTACGGCCGTGATTTTTCTTCCCACCGATTTCGCGGTGTGTAACGGTATCGGTAACCCAAAAAACCTTTACGTAACGGCGTTACGTAACGGTCGCGGCCTTTATTTAAAACCATGATGAAGGTAGAAGCCCCCACCTATGATGGGCAGATGAACCCTAAAGTCTTCCAAGATTGGTTGACTGGGATGGATATGGATTCCTATTTTGATTGGTGTAAGATGACTGACCCTCATCGGTTTAAGTTTGCAAAAATAAAGTTAACGGGGCAAGCCAAACTCTATTGGATAAATGTCGAGAGGCAGGAAGTAAGGTTAGATAATAGACCCATTGAGCATTGGGATCTAATGAAGGATAGGTTAAGGAAGAAGTATGCACCCCTTAGTTATAGAGAGCACCTTATAAATCAACTTTACAACTTGCGTCAAGGTAGCATGACTGTTACAGAATACATGAGTCAATTCGATGAGTTGTCTATAAAATGTGGTGTTTATGAGACTGTTAGTCAGCATATCTCCCAATTCTGCCTAGGATTAAAGCCTGAATTGAGGAGAAAACTGTTTCCCCATCACATTGAGTCCCTTGAACATGCCTATAATTTAGCTCATGACTTTGAGCAAACGATTAAAGGGCCCATAGGAAAACAGTTTGATACCTCTTCAAATGAGTCACTTGAAAGATATAGAGCTATGACAAGTCACGACCAACACAATTAGGTCAAGTCACCTCCCGAGGGAGCAATTCCATAGTCCAACAATCTATGGACAAAGGAAAAGCACCCATGTCTGGATCCTCTCGCTAGAGTTTTGGCAGTGTAGTGTACTTCAGGTGCCATAAACAAGGACACTTTTCCAAACATTGTCCCACCAAGAACTTGGCGCTTGATAGGGAAGATAGTGAGAAAAAGAAGGACGAGAAAGAAACTAGTGAAGGATCCTTGACTATCATAAGTGAAAATCAATTTGAAAGAGAGTCAAGATACTCAGGTAGTGAATGAGGTTGTTACTAAGGAGATTGAAACATCCCTTCTTGAGCAGGACACAACACTGGAAGTATCATCTATACTTTCCAAGTTTGAGAATGTCATTCCTGAACCACCTAATGAGTTACCTCCCGTGAGAAAGATTCCACATGTCACGGATCTTGTTCCTAGTTCATCTTTGCCTCATTTATCATTTCATAGAGTGAACCCGATGGAACATGAGATGTTGATGAAACAAGTGAATGAAATGAGGGAACATGACTCTATTCAGGATACCATAAGTCTATGTTCTGGCCCTACTCTCCTTACTCCCAAGAAAGATGACACTTGGGGGATGTGCATCAATGATAAAGCAACCAACAAGATTGTCATTGAGAATAGGTTTCTCAAAACCATTGTTTCCAATAGGGATGTGAAGCTCATAGGTTACTTCTAAAAGCCTTGTGGACTATGTTAGGCTCTTATTTTAGTGCCAATTAGTCTTTTAGTGCTTACTACCTCCAAACTAATTGGCAAGTTGAAGTAGTGAATAGGAGCCTTAGGGACCTATTGAGATGTTTGTAGTTGAAAACATCATAGCTTGGGATTTATGCCTTCCTGTGGCCAATTTTGCATTCAGTAGTTCAATGGATAGGACCACATGCCTTAGCCCATTTCAGGTTATCACAAGATATAGTCCTAGGAAGCTCGTAGATCTTATTCCACTACCACTTAAGTCTAGAGTGAGTGAGCCGATTGATGTTTTTGCAAAGCATATACACAATCTACACTTTGAAATAAGAATGAAGGTTAATTTGAATTTTGAACATCATAAATCTTGTGATGGTATACATTGCATGTTGAAATCATTTTCAAAGGGTGATATGGTTATGGTTTGTATTCGTCCTAAGAAGATTCTTGTAGGAAAGGTGAGGAAGTTACATGCTAACAAGATGGATCATTTCAAAATTTTAATGAAAATTGGTTCTAATGCTTACATGCTTAATATTCCTGTTGATTTTTAGCATAAGCAATGTTTTTAATGTTGAAAATCTAACCCATTTCTTGTAGCATCTTCTTTTGTGGAACCTTCAAATTCTAACCCTGCAGGTGACCCCACTTCATTTCCCACTCCTCTTGAACTTGAAAAACCGAAATTGCCTTTGCCTCTACCCCTACCCAAGCCCAAGAACCTTGATGTAATCTTGAATGACAAGACAAAGTTCACACAAGCAGGATCATACCGGAAGTACTTGGTCAAGTGAAGAGGTGAGCCACTTCTTGAAAGGAGCTGGAATTTTAAGGAAGACCTCTTTCATCTTAACCCAGAATGTTACTCCCAATACTTCACCTCTGATTCTTCGGAGAAGAATTCTTTTGGGTCCGAGAGAGATGATGGGGATTGGCATGCCCTACCTATATCATTTTCCGATGTTGTGACACGTGGATGACCTCCAGATGTCCACATTTCCTTTGATGTATGCTAACACATGGGCAACTCCCAGATGTCCACATCAGCTTATAATTATTTTGTAGATGCTTGAAGACTTTTCAGTGTGAGAAAGACCCCAGTGGAGATGCGGAAGCAAGTCCAACTTTAAGACCCTGTGGGCCCCACACGGTCTTGTGGGCTCCACACGAAATTGGGCCTCCCTTTGACTTTTGTTTTGTATTTAATTTGTAACCTTGTAAGTCAACTTGCTTGCTTGCATGTGCATGTCTTATTAAGTTTTGTTTGCTTAGTGAGTTGTATTAGTATTTATTATGTCTAGAAAGTTGGAGCATTTATTTTGTTAGTAACTTGCAAGGTCTTAAATTTTGATTTCGACTCAAATTTCGAAGCTCCAAAAGTACAGAAATTTCGACGGAAATTTCGATTTCGATGTCAATTTCGATTTTGATTTGAAAAAATAACAGAAACTAGTAGTAAAGCATGAAATTATTTGTGAAACTTTAAAAATGGTTAACAAACATAATAATATAAGTTTTAAGACTAATATATTACAAATTAAATACATCTATGTTTTGTATGAAGTGGAAAAGTCGTAAAATAGTATGTGCATCAAACATGCTTGTAAGATAATGTACATTAAATATATTCAGTTAATGCAAGTAAATTCATAAATCATTTAAAAATTATTTATTATACAAATATTGATAATTTAGACATGAATGGTTAAATAAAATATTACTATAAGTTTATTTTTTCATATAATTTCAAAAGCACTTGTGATAACCTTTTGTTTCAATAAAATAAATTAAAAGAGAAATTTCACTTCACTCTTGAATCCCTCATTTGAATTTCGACAAAATTTCATTGCATAGTTAAAATTTCGACAAATTTTGCTAAAATTTCGAGGTTTCGATAAATTTCGGATGATTCGTTGAGATTTCGACGGAAATTATGCAAGACGGAAATTGCTTGCCATTTCGATTTCGAGGGTGACGGAAATCGAAAATTTCGACAATTTTGTGGAAATTTAAGACCATGGTAACTTGTAAGAGTAATTAATGTGTCTAGTAAGTTGGTGTCTTTATTATTTGTGTCTCCCATGCTTGTGTGGGAATTGTTAGTTGTTTAATGTCTTTGTCCCCCCATGCTAGCTAAGCTTATTAATGCTTTGTCCCCCCATGCTAGCTATATATACCCCTTCATTGTAAGAACTAGGTAGAGAGAAAAGGTATTGATATTGAATTAAAAAGGTTTTTCCTTTGTGAAGCTTGTTAGCTTTGTCCAATCCTTGTGATTGTATAGTATGAGGTTACATCGTTCTCCCTGGAGATCAGGTGGTGAGAGACCACTATTCTATCCAGCGACTCCATCCCTATCCCACCTTTACGATACGACTTTCCTCCATCGCCCACACGGCCATCACCAAGTTACACCCAAGGCCAACAATCCACCATTCCATTGCAGCCTACATATTACATTTCAAAGTTTGCACGAAGGACTTCAGGAGAGTTCAATCTTGTGTAGAATATCGTCAAGTCAACCATCATTTTGATTGGTAAATTCAGCATTCATTTGGATCATTACATACTTATAGTAGTTTCACTTCCATCATTACTTTTCAAAGTGTGTTCCAAGGAATTTTCTGGCGTGGTCTAAGACTTGTGTTGAACAACGCCAAGTCATCCTAACAATCCTCTTGGTAATTTTAGTACTTGTGTTTGAATCCTTGCTATATATTGTAAACCCTTGCTTATATTGAAGCCTTTGTTGGAAATCTGAAATTCCATATTTAATAAGCCCTTTGAATCCATAGATTGCAAAATTGATGCTTGCTAGCTTTAAAGCAATTGTGGGAATATTGTTGTGCTAATCATAGAACTTTATTCTTGAAATATTGAAATAACATCTTTTTCGCATTTAACTTGATTCTTTTGTGAAAGAACTCTTGGGACTTATATCTGAACAACATCATACACCTTTTCAAAATCCTTAAACATATGAAATATAGCATGATTTATTATGTTTATGTTTGGATAATTGAATTCTTAATTTAAAGTGTTTTGAGTGTGTATGCTTGCTTGTGAGGGTTGAATTAGTAGGCCTAGGTCACCCTTTCTCGTCCTACATCAACCTGTTTACTGTAATAATAGAAGAGACGACCTTCCTCTAGTTTTCTCCATACTTGTCAGCACAGTTGCCTCATTTAATTTTTCAAATGGAAAGTCCTAGCTGCTCTAACCAGATGAGAAAAAACCATGATGCTAGGTTCTTATCTTCTCTAACCAAATAACATATGAACTGAACATACCATGATGAAGATTGACATTGACTATTATGATGATCGAATTTTCTTAACATTGAAAAATGAATCACAGACTCACAGTAATTTATGTTAGGGTCAAAAATAGGAAATTATGGGGTTTCTATGTTTATATAAGACTAGGATTCAGAGGGTGAGTGGTTATGATTCAAGGCTTAAATCAGAGCTTGGGCTAAAATGATTATGGGTTTAAGAACGATTGGATGAGCCTCTTCTCAGTGTTGGCGATCTTTTGGGGTGATTCTTCATTGATTTTCTCTATCAATGGCAACTGAGAAAAACAATTGTCAATGATCATTGATGCTGAAGAAGGATAGTGCTAGATTGATGATTATTGGTGTTGAAGAAGGAAACCTAAGTGGAGTGAGCTGAAATCAACCCATAATCAATTACTTAGATGGATTCTATTCACCCTTTTGTTGTAAGTTAGTGGTTAGATTATCCCTTTTTTCCCCATAATAAATTACTTATGGATTCTGTTTTCCCATAATAAATTACTTATGGATTTTGTTTGCTGCTTCTCTTTCTTGGTTTATTTGTTATTCTGATTATTCTTATTCAACCCCATTTGCTTCTTTATGGCTTGAAACTTAAAATGAAAATTACTAATTTTGGTAGAAATACAAGTCCTCTGTTCAACTTTGTGTAGGAAATCTTAAATGGTCAAGAAAAGGTTTTGTTTGAGTTGAGTCTGGGCAGCCTATCACGTGCTATGGATCTTGGCTTTTTGAACAACTTCGTTGGACAATTGTGAGTAGGTGTAAAAGGGAGGAAGGTTTCATGCAGGAATCCACATTAGTTTTTTAAAAGGTCTAAAAGTAAGGGCAAGGCATTTTACCCTGATGAGGTGAGGCATAAGCCTTCTTAGAGTCTGATTTTTTATTTTAGTAATACAGAACAAATTATATATATAAAAAATAGTATGAAATTTATTAGAATAAACTATAAATTATATTGTCTTTAGAGAAAAAAAAATCAACACATATTAACCAAGCTGTCTTCGTTTCCTATACATTGCAATGTGTCATGAGCTAAGCTTGTTCAGGGCATTATGCTTGCCTGTGACCGCTTGTCTCATGTATTTAGGATGAGTTTCCATCATGTAAATACTAGTGTAGGGTTATTTTCTGCTAGTAGTTTATTTGTATGCCAAATAAGGAAGAATGACTCTTCAGTCACTTTGATGTTTCCTAGTGTCAGGATGATAATTACATAAAAACCTCTTTAGGGGAGAGTGAGTATTCATCAGTCATTGTAAAACTCACTAGCTATTGTCAACACATTTAGCCTACTCGTCTCCCTCGCTAAACACACATTATTAAAAGAGGTGGTGTTAATGAATTGCATAGTTTCAATGTTTACTGCTTGCATGCCACTGCTTTCATGATTGCTTACTGTTTCCGCTGCTATTTGATTGAATGCTAATGAAAGTGTTTCGTGGATGAATGATGGTAAACGATAGGCTGGCTAGTTAAACAAGAGTGCTTTAGCTAGCGCCGCACAACCCTTTCACAACGGTGCGAGGACCCTGACACTTGGTATCAAAGCCAAGGCTCAGATGCTATGATAATTTAGTTACCTTCGTTATGGGATTTGGAAAGCTTTGGTAAGTGACCATGGCACCAAACAATACTGAGAGGATCAGCATGCTGGAAGCACAGGCTGAGGCAACAACCAATATTGTGGCCGTGGAAGTGGCCCAAATGAGGGAACTTGTTGATGAAGTGATGGTATCACAAAAGCATCAAGCGAGTTTGATAGGTGACATGTCAGAGAACTTTTGCCACACAGTGGAAACTTGGCAAGCTTGGATGGCTGATTTGGATGCAAACGTGAATCTGATGGTTCTTGCTATGGGGAACTCCAACACTCCGGGAGTTAGCAAGACCAAGGTACCGGAACCCAGGATGTATGGGGGTGCCCAGGATGCCAAGGAGTTAGAGAACTTCTTGTTTGATGTGGAGCAGTACTTTCGTGCTGTGAGGATGGCTTTAGAACAGCCAAAGGTGGATATTGTGACCATGTGCTTGATTGGTGACGCCAAACTGTGGTGGTGTACCAAGTACAATGAAATTGAAACTGGACGTTGTGTAGTGGATAATTGGGCGGACTTGAAGAGAGAGCTCAAGGCCCAATTCTTCCCTGAGAATGTTGAGAATAATGCAAGGAAAAAGCTGAGAGACCTTAAGCAGGGTGGGTCAATCAAGGAATTTGTGAAATAATTTTCTGCTTTAATGTTGGATATTCGGGACATGTTGGAGAATGACAAGTTGTTCTATTTTCTAGAGGGGATGAAACCGTGAGCAAGAACTGAATTTCATAGGCAAAGGGTTCAAGACTTGTCTACTGCACAAGCTGCTGCAGAATGCTTGACTGACTACGCTGGTGAGAATACCACTTCGTCCAAAGGGTTTGGCGGAGAGAGAAACAGTGGAAAGTCTTTCAAGAAAGGCAAACCCAAGAGTGGGGGAGCCGAATATAAAGCATCAACCTCAAAGGAAGCTTCGTCGTCTCAAGGAATCAACACACCCAATGGAAAGGGGAAGAGCAAAATTTTGTGCTACTTGTGTGCAGGACCTCATAGAATGAGTGAGTGTCAATAGAAGGGATTACTCAATGCCTTGCAAGCTTCCACTTCGAGACAAGTGGTGGAAAGCGAGGAGGAAGAGGATGATGCCCGGAGGGTGAATTCAGTGCGGCTGGTGAGCGCATTGGAAAAGCAGGCGAAAGCACCGAAAGTTACATGAGCAAAAGGGTTAATGTTTGTGGACTTGAGGATAAATGGGAAGAGTACCCGTGCAATAGTGGATACGGTGGCTACTCATAATTTTGTTTTGCAGTTGGAAGCATGAAGACTCAACTTATCCTTAAAGAAGAATACAGGACGCATAAGAGCAGTTAATTCTGTAGCCCAGCCTACTCTGGGAGTAACCAAGCAAATGGCTGTAAAGCTTGGACAGTAGAAAGGTCAATCGAATTTCACAGCGGTGCCATTGGATGACTTTCTAGTCATTTTAGGAATGAAATTCCTAAGGGGGACGAGGGCAGTGTTGATGCTTTTGGCTGGTTCCCTATGTCCGATGGGAGATCACTCGTGCATGGTGCAAGTCATTGCGATGAAAGGAGACGATAGGAAGTCCCCTTCAGCCATACAACTCAATGAGGGATTAAGAAACGGTGAATAGACAACGTCTAGACACGGTGGTGGTAGACAAAGAAGTAGGCCAAGAGCTAGTGCCTACAACCATCCAAGCGGTGTTGGATGAGTACACGGAGGTGTTGCCGGATAAGTTGCCTCACAATCCTTCACAAAGGATTGTGGAGCATGAGATCGAGTTGTTGCCAGGAGTGGAACCACCTGCAAAAGGGCCATGTCGGATGGCGCTTCTAGAGATAGCAGAGTTAGGGAAACATCTTGATGAGTTGGATGCGGGATGTGTTTGCCCTTCCAAAGCATCGTTGGGAGCATCGGTGTCTTTTCAAAGGAAAGATGAACAACATCTACGAAAGGTGTTCGACAGGCTAAGGGGAAACATTCTGTATGTGAAGAAAGGGAACTTTCGCTTAGTGGAGCAACAAATTCCTTGGTCATGTGGTTGAACAAGGTCATATTCGGAGGGGTATGGAGAAGGTAAGAAGGATTCAATAATGGAAGATCCCCACGACAGTGAAGGAGTTGCGTTCCTTTCTTTGCCTTGCCAGCTATTATAGTAAGTTCGTTGAGGGTATTCACGAAGAATGACTCCAATGACAGGACTACTGAGGAAGAGGTATTGCTGGCCGCACATGCGTGATGATGTGACTGATTATACCTAGACTTGTCTCATTTGCCAACAAGACAAGGGGGAGCGGAGGAAGTATGGTACATTCATAGCCGCACCAAAGTACTATTCGGCAAAGGAGATGACATAATTGTTCCTTGTGACTATTGTGAGACATTGGGCTGTTCCCAAGTTATTGTTTGTGAACGTGACTTAATGTTCACTGACAACTTTTTGACGTAATTTTTCAAGATATTCAAGTCACATCTTGACATCTCTTCGAGTTATCATCGACAGACAGACAGACAGACAGATGAAGAGATTAAGAGAGCTACTAGAAGAGTACTTGCGCCATTTCGTCAACGACAACTATAATTGGGTGCAACTACTTGATGTGGCTCCATTTTGTGGCAATGCCCGAAGGAGGTCAACGACCATCAAGAGTCCTTTTGAGCTTGTTACAGGCCAGCAGCTGCTGTTACCTCACACAGTGGGCGAGCTGTACAAAGGAAAGATTCCCAAGGCATACATCTTCACCAGAGAATGGAGACAGAATACAGAGTTTGCCCGAGCCTATTTGGAAAAAGCTTCTAAGCAGATGAAGAAGTGGGCAGATCAGGGGAGAAGACCACAACACTTCAACCAGATGAAAGTGCATCATGTGTTTCATGTCAACTGCCTAGAGCCGTTCAACGCTGACACTGATGGTCTGAGGAGAAGTCAGTCAAATAGAGCAGAGTTGAAGATAGTGCCACCTGACAGACATGAAGTTGAAGAGATCCTTGTCGACAGAAAGTTCATATCCTCAAGGAAGAAGCGGCAAGAGTTCCTAGTGAAGTGGAAAGGCCATGGTGATGATGAAATTAGCTAGATTTCTACGGAAGATATTCAACCGTTCGTGGACAAACCTGAAGTGCACCTACCCCCAAAGTCTACGAGGACGTCGACCGCATAAGTGGGGGAGAATGTCATGAGCTAAGCTTGTTCAGAGCATTATGCTTGCCTGTGACCGTTTGTCTCGTGTACTTGGAATGAGTTTCCATCATGTAAATACTAGTGTAGGGTTATTTTCTGCTAGTAGTTTATTTGTATGCCAAATAAAACAGTATGACTCCTCGGTCACTTTGATGTTTCCTAGTGTTAGGATGATAATTACATAAAAACCTTTTTAGAGGAGGGTGAGTGTTCATCAGTCATTGTAAAACTCACTAGCTATTGTCAACGTGTTTAGTCTACTTGCCTCTCTTTCTAAACACACATTGTCAACGGAGGTGGTGTTAATGAATTGCATAGTTTCAATGTTTACTGCTTGCGTACCACTGCTTTCATGATTGTTTATTGTTTTTGCTGCCATCTGATTGAATGCTAATGAAAGTGTTTCATGGATGAATGTTGGTAAATGATAGGTTGGCTAGTTAAACAAGAGTGCTTTAGCTAGCGCCGCACGACCTTTCACAATGGTGTGAAAATAGTCAGACCATGACACAATGCTACATCCACATGGTCTAAAGCCATGTGTCCTTCTGGAAGGTTGCCTTCCCGCCCAGCAAAAATGAGTCTTCGGTTCAGTTGCCTATCTCTTGCAATTTTCCCCTCAGTAGATTACCTCCATTGAAAATAGATATGACCGAGAAGAAGCTCAAGACGAGAGGAAGAGAGAAAATTGAGATGAGAGCGAGAGAGAAAGAAAAAGACAAATAGACGGAGAGATTTGACATGCAGTTGTCCTGTCAAAGGATCTTGCTCGAACAAGATTGACATGGCTCTTCGTCAGAGTGGAGTACTCATCAAAGGGAGGAGTCTTCGATCATTTGATTCTTCATTGATATGCCCTATTTTTCAGTTTGTTTCATTTTCATATATTATTAATAAAACAAGTTAATGGCTTGTCCCAAAATGCATGCACCTTCCTCTTAGAAGCATGATTTTTCAGTTGAGGCATATGCTCCAACCTAGAAAGTCATGCATTTCAGGACTTCTGCGAACTACAGCTTAGTGTGTTTTAGCCTCAAAATGCCAAGCGTGACTCAGAAATGCATTTGAAAACACTGATCCACATCATTAAACTAATGTGAATAAACCCTAGCATGATATTTGTATAGGCCAAGGTTGGTAGAACACACCTAGATCATCTTGGATATATTTGGATGAGCTGAGGTTCAATATTCCTTCGATCCTCCCTTGTTTTTCTGATGATCTTTCTCCAGTTCCTTGAGAGTTCCTCAATTCTTTTTGCACTCTTAACTTTAGGGTATGCTCCGGGGATATGAGCAAGTCCAATGAGGTTCCCTCGGGTCCTATTTATAGGCATGGAAGGGAGAAGGTGTCCTAACGATATTGGATGATCCAGAGATGCTGAAAAATGATGTAATGCTGTGGATGAGGTGCAGCCAGTGTAGAAGCCATGGAAGGTTGCTGCTTTTCCTGCAGGGTGGTGTTGTCTGATAGACACCATTGGTGCTATGTATGTCAGTAAGAGGTAGCATTGCTGCTGGATTTGTAGCAGCAGTGGACATCATTTCTTGTGCAAGCTCCGTGGTTTTGATCCTTTTTCAGGGCCCTTTGTCTCCCTTCCTGGCAGGATGTGACTGAATTCGGTTACACATTCACTATTTGGGGCCTCTAATTGACTGTAGGAACTCTCATTTAATCACCACTGTGCCACTCTTGCAGATTAGGGCTCTATCTTTGGGTAATTTGCATCTAGATCCCTAGATAAGCGTGAATTTACAAGGGGCCAAATTGGGTGTTGACGATAAGTTGTTTCCTATTCAAAGGAAAAAAAAAAAAAAAAAGGGTCTTAGGTTCTATGGAAGCCATGTGAGCCAGGCCTAAATGGCTCAATGTAAGCATGATGGATTTTGATCCAAAGACCACCAAGCTGAGATTGAGTCAAAGACCACCAAGTCGTGAGCTACTGGGCATTAAAAGGGGGCATCAACCAAAAATCCTTATTACGATTTTCTATTGGCCTATTCTAGTGAATTCTAATATGTTGAATTGATTTTTTGACCTGTGCTGATATGACCTGATCGATTGTAGTATCAATATGTTTATTATGATTCCCAGTGCCTGCCATTGTGTCTTAGTTTGTCACCAAAATTTATTACATATGCATGTTGCTGTAAATAATAACAATTACATTACCAATGTTTTGGACTTGGCTCATGCCTGCAGAATGGTTTCTTATGAATGAGATATAGAGTGCTAGGCTTTGCCATTGTTTAGTGGAAATGGGCTCTGGGTGCCCAACTAATATATGATCTAAATGCTGGATTCTGTAGAGGAATCAACAGGAGTGCTAAGGAAGGCTGAAAGTGAATACAAGGGGCACCGCTCATTGCTGATGCGGACCCGAAATTTACTATCCACAATGCAACGTGAAGATATCCTTGACAGGTATCTAATTTATATGAGAAATTATCTTTATTTGCAAGAGCTTATTCTGCCTTTCATCTGGACAGGGTAATACTTGCTGTTGGATTTTTCTTGTTCTCTTGTGCTGTTCTGTATGTTGTTTCAAAGCGCCTTGGGCTACTCACATTACAGCGAAAGGTTACTGCCACCATTAAGGCTGGTTTAGTTGGACAAGCGGAGATTGAACCCAGAGCTGCCCAAGATGGCAATAATCTTGCTCAGTTCCATGAAGAGGCAGTTCCCAAGGTGGGGTTACCATTGGAACAACCAATGCATGATGAACTGTGACAGTTCTATGGATATTGGTTTGCTGGTTTTTGCAAAAGCTTTACCATCCCAAATTGGGCCCATGGTTATTTTGCCCCTTTCAATTTCAAGGGCCGTGTTCCTAAAAATTAAGATCTGTCGTTAGTATACCTGAATCAAAGTACATTCAACCTTTATTAATTTTTTTTTTTTTCTGTTTTTCTTTCTTCTTCTTCTTCTTCTTCTTCTTCTTCTTCTTCTTCTTCTTCTTCATCAATTTTTATTTTATTTTATTTATTTTATTTTCAGTGGATGGACCTGAATGAATATGAGGAAACAAGTAAACAGTTTATGGTGGCTACCAGTCTGTTGGTTTTTGAAGTCACGCGTGTTCAAATTATTTGCAGTTGGGTTTATTTGGAAATAACAAAACCAGGTACTGATTAAAAGGTCGAAACAATGAACTGATGATTGAGTAAACTGTTCTCGAGTTCATATGCTCGTTGTTGTACAAAGAAAAAATGTGGCTGCAAATAATGAACCATATAGAGCAGGGTGACTACAAAAGAGGCAGCCTGATCTGGTGAATTACAGTAATGCTCATGCCAAAAGCCAAAAATTTTTCTGTGTTTTTGTGCTGAGTAGATATCCTGCATTTTGGCCCTTTTTTTGTACTCCAACGCAGGTGCACATGCTGTTCTCAATCAAAAACTCAGCTGTGTCTAACCCTTTTGTTGTTCCTGATCTTGTCGACCCTCCTGTGAGCATATTCCTGTGAGCATATTAATTTATTTAGACAGTAATTACAATCACAGGAGGCATGTAGGCAGTTGGATAATAATTAATGGTAGTCTAGTACAGTAATCTCACATTCACAAGCTTCAATCTTATAAAAATCTCAATCGAAAGAATTGAGGTTGTGTTTTTAACATATTTTAAGTACTAAATTTGACTTTATATGAACTGATATAAGTTTTAATATTATTTAATATCATATTTTATCAAAATTTGCACAAACTTAAATTCAAGAACCAGTATTCAAACTCTCCGACCCAGGTTAAAAGGTATGAATGACATATCTATCATGCACGGTAGGAGTTCTCTACACGCCTTGCAAGTTTTCATCTCAGCATTTCTGCAGTGGGCATCAATTCTTATTCTCATCATCATTTTATTTTATTTCATTTATTAATTAAATGCTCAATGAGTGTGACCGGAAAATAATTGTTTTCCCTATAGGACACGTTTATCATTATGGGTATTCAGTTTAGTATAAGTTAACCTAAACATCTGAGTGGACAACTCGCTCAAGAGGCCACCGTTGTGGCTGGGCTACCTTGTGGTTATTGTGCTTCTTGTCGTCATCCGCGCGCGTACATATAATCATCCATTAATTGCATTTGAACTGAATTATTCGTGTTATGTAAGTAGAACGATTTGTGTTTTTATTCATTATTAACGTCATTAATTATAATCCTTCAGTATACACATGAATATGTCCTGTATTTTCACCCAGCCTTAAGCCGTATTCAATTTTTCATAAACAGTGATATAGATATAAACCATGGAGATGCTTTATGCATGATCTCTAAAAATGCATGCATGCATGCATATATAATACGTAGGTGGATCAAATAATAGTTAACTCACCCTAATAAAGCTGTGGAGAAAGTCCGGCGCTGTCCTATAACAAGGAGATCAACGGAGAGCGCTGCGCTTTGGAAAAGAATAGTAGCAGCCTTGTCCTGGCTTCCCATTTCCACCCTCTCAACATGCACCCGTGCTTTTGGCTGAGCCGCTTCGCATGCGTTCTTCATTTCTTCCAGAAAATATCCTGAGTTATCCCCTCCGCCTTCTGCCGCCACATTAATGGCGGCGGCATTGGCGTTGGGGGTGGGGGTGGGGGTGGCGGTGACAGTGGTGGTGGAGGAGCCGGAGGAGGAGGGGGAGTGTATGGCGACAGTGGGCCCGCGTGGGTTAACGGGTCTTCTGGTGAGGAAAGTAGAGAAGGTGTTTTTCCATGACGCGGGGTTCTCAACATGGAGGAGAATGAGCTCGTCGCGCTCCATCAATGCATGAGAGAGGGTCCACTGAAGCGCAGCTGCCGACTCACGGGTGGGGTCCGCGACCACCATCACCTTCCGTGCTGCTGTGCTTCCTGTGGTTCCACTTCCACCGGTCGCTAATTCCATGGTCCGCCGCTGCCTGCTGCTACCACCGCCAACATGAAACGGCGCCCGCAGCTGCCACCACCGCTGGCACCTCTTCCGGGCATAGAAAATTAAGGAATTTTGGAAGGTAGAGATTGATGAGGTTAAAGCGTCATTTTCTTTTGTGGCGTTGTTTTTATCTGGTGATTCGCGGAGTTTCTTGATTTGTTTTCTTGCGCAAAATTTGGTGGGTCTCTGCGTTTTGGCAGTCAACATCCAAAAGACCCGGTCAATGCCAACTCTTTTTTCTTCTTTCTTTTTTCTTTTCCATTTTTTTTTTAAATTACATAAATCCACGCGTATTTCTAAAACTATAAAATGTATTACGATCTCTAAGCTCTACATAACTCAAGTGACTTGAAATTACTAAAATAGCCCACATAATTGATCAAAATGGAGAAATTCTCATATAGGGACATTAGGTGCATTCTTCCTAAACTCATCCCAAATTGTTTCATTGAATAATGGTAGGAGGCAAAGCAAAAGAATTTGGTTCTTTATTTGGAGATCTCAAGTAAAATAGTGATCGTATTCAAGGGTATTTTTTTTTTTTTTTTTGGTTCCAAAAATAGTATACATATGCATTAAAATATTTGTGAGGATTGGTGTTATCCCAGGAGACGGGGAAAAGGGGGTGAATTGGAATTTTAAAAACTTTTGTTAACTAATTTACCGATTCACAAACAATATCAAACATGCATGTAAAACAGTCACAATAATATAGATATAAACATATACGTGGGGAAAATTAAAGAGAGAAGGGAAAAAGAGAACGACATTGAGATTTACAAGGTTTGGCTATACCTACTTACATCCTTGCCTCAAGCAATTTACTCAATGATTTCCACTATCTTGCTCCTTTAAACCAGGGCGAAGCTGCTACTACAATCCCTCCTTACAAGTGGAGAAGCCTCTCCAAGCGATATCCCCTCACTCGATACGATACACACCGTAATCCTTTCTTATAGGAGGAGACACATCTACGAACAATATACCCTTGCTCGGTACGGTTCACACCGTAATCCCTCCTTATAGGTGGAAATACCTCTTTAAATGATATACCCTCACTTGTTACGATTCACAACCCGAACCACAAAGAGATGATTTGAAAAATAGGTTTGCGTACAATGAATACTCTTTCAAGAGCTGATTTGTACAATGAAAAATATTTCTAAATGCACTCTCAAATGATTTTAAATATGAAGCTCGGTAGAGTAGTGATATTTCTCTCAAAAGTATTTTTGCAAGTAAATAAGAGTATGGAAATTGATTTTCTCAAGATTAACCTTTGAACTATCAAGAGTAAGAAGCTTTTGAAGCAAGTGTATATGAGTGAATATATGCTCAAAGCTTTCTTGAATAACTCAAAAGATTTTCTTGAAAAAGTATTTTCAAAATGAAAGTAGGAGAAATATAAATTTGATCTTCAAAATGAGTATAAAGTATAAACAAGAATCAAAGAATGTTCAACTAAGCTTTCAAAATAATTCTCTTGCCTTCTCAAAGTGATTGGGCAAGGTATTTATATCCAAAATCAAAATATGACCGTTGAACATTACAATAATAATATAATTTGAATTTTATGACCGTTTTATGCCTAGAAAAGTAAGAACCTGAGAGTTCCGGTTGACAGACCCAAGGTCTAGTCAACCGACCCAAAGGCGATTTCCCTTTTAGTACGGTTTGGTTAGCCGGGCATTTGATCCGGTCTGCCGGATCATCCTTGTATGAATACCGATCATTGGGGCTTATGATTCGGTCGACTAGCCTCTCTATAGAAATGAGGTTTGGCTAGTGTTTTGATTTCAAAACCATTTCAAACCTTTTTTGTAAGTCAAACATTTTAAATAAAATGTTTTTCATGTAAGATTGTAGTTCCTAGGGTCAATCTAAGGTCAGTGGTGAGCTTCACATTAAATCAAATGATATGCATGCTTAATTGAAACCTATAAACATTACAACTAAAAAATATAAGTCTTCAAACTTTTGCTCTTCAGATTCCCATGGAATGTGCCAAGAAATATGATCGTGTAAGTGCTTCATGACTTCCATTTTGCATCAGTTATTTGTGCTTATAGAAACATAAATCTGTTCATACACTTAGTGCACAAATAAGATGCTGTGATTTGTCATTATCAAAATGGGATAAGACTCAAAAAGTCAATAATCTCCCTATTTTTTACAATGACAAACATAGGAGCAAAATGAGGTTAGCCTAACAAGGCTCCCCTTTACAATATGCATAATTTCAAAAGAATAGTCAATATAATTCAAGCATATTCAAAAAGAAGACTTATGAATTTTTAAGTTTAAAAATTTGAGTTCAGTTTGGTTCAATATGCATTTTATATTGAAGCTAACTTGAAAATTATTCAGTTAAAAACATAGTCATGTGATACATAAATGATTACAATTTTGCAGTAAGTATCATGTCTATGTTTTAGCATTACTGTGAGTGTTAAAAATATTGCTAAGACCCATAGTCATAGTAATCTCTACTTAAAATCATTTCCGATTTTGAACAACAAAAGGGCAGGAGGATGCAAGTAATATGATAATTTTGCTCCCAAAAACTTCTCCTCCCTTTGTCATCAGCAAAAGGGCTAAACATCTCCTTTTTGTCAAGAAGATCATTTAAACAACAAAGCCCTTAAAGATTTTTGAATTCCATGACAAAAATGATTGAGTTTTAGAAAATTGCTAATAGCAAATGTCATGAATGCCTTTAAGCTTACAACTTGCAATAAGAGAAGAAAGTAATTATGTTTGTGCTTCAAGTTGGTTTCTTGCTATAAAAATTTCATTCTAAAAAATTACCCCTTTTAATATCATCAACAAGAACTAGGGACTATGCTTGCTGTATATTTCAAAGTGAATTTAAAATGGAGTTCAGATAAGCTTTTTTTTTTTTTTTTTAATGGTAATTAAGCATTTAAACATATATCAAGTCAATTTTCATACTTCAACCAAAATGAGCAACCATATAGATCCTAAATATCAGAAATTTTAATGCAAAATCATATGGCTAAACCTAGAATAATTTGTACAAAAGCCACATATTTCCAATTAAGATTTATTGTGAGCAAAAAGAGTTATTATGCTTAAGCATACATGCCAGAGTAAGCTCAATAGAGATCTAAGCCAAAAGTTGGGTGAGCATAAGAAGATAGAATTTTAGTTTCAAAAGCTCCCCCATTTGATCTGAATGCTAGCTTAGATGCTATTAATCACTTATACTCATTGTTTGTTCATAACTCTATTTTCATGAAGTGAGCTAATCAGTATAAGCAATCAATTTAAGTCTTTTAAACAATTCTACTGGATATTGATTAAGCAATTTTTATCATGCAACCAGTACAATCATTCCTATAGAGCACACGTGCATCAGAAAAACTAATATTAAGTCATGTATAGTGTTCATAAAACCTAAGAACAATTCATATGTATTCATAGATCCATAAAACCAGGATGTGATATTCATGGTTTACAAAAGAGCCTCAGGACTCAAAAACAAAACCAATAATGAAATGATGCTCATGAGTCCATAAGATGGTTAAATTAAAGCCTTTTCTCTAAGGATGGAACTCAGCTCCCCAGTATATTCTCATGCACACATAAATGCATTTTCAGTCAAAGATGAGGTTCATTTATCTAATCATTCATCATAGATTCATCCTTCAACATAAAGTTCAACATTCAGCATATCATTATCATTCAGCACATAGGTAAGTGCATATTGCATTCCTACTAGCATATGATAGCCAAGAAGGTTGTGTTCAAACATTATGCATGCAGTATATTATAAACATTAAGCACATAGTTACCTGCATATTACATTTCAACTTGCATACAATAGCTAATCAAGGCTATGCTTAATTATCATGCAATAGCAATAATCAACAAAAGCGTAATCATGCATGAATATGAGCATAAAGCCTATTCTTGTTGTACATAACGCCTATTGAGATATTCAGATTCCAAATGAGGCTTATGTATTGTCGAGTTTACATTTCTTAGTTTACACACAGGAGGAAATTTATATGTGCATTAAGTGTTCAGAATTTAGCATAATAGCACTTGAATTTATCACGTATCATCCTAGTCAACTAAGTAGCATGCAATTCACAAAGGTCTGCATCAGCCATGTAGATGGCGTTCAATTCAGTCAGCATGCAACAACCTAGTCAACTACCAGCATGCAAGCATGCATTCTGCATCAACCATGCAGATGATATTCAACACAATCCAACATGCAAATCTCCTAATCATCTACCAACATGCATTCTACATCAACCATGCAGATGGTATTCAAAACAATCCAGTATGCAAATCTCCTAATCATCTACCAGTATGCATTCTGCATCAACTATGCAAATGGTATTCAACACAGTCCAGTATAGCCAATAGCAATCTAAATAAGAGATATACACTCAGGATCCAATCCTAGGCAAGATGTTATATGAAATCAAGTGGTGGATCACCTTAGCCTCTAGGGTAAAGGTAATATATTCTGAAGGATGGTTCAGGTTAATTACAGGGTATTCCATCATCTTATTAACAAAAGCTTCAACAGTGAAGCCTTGTTCATTTATCTAGGATGACCTGGGGTGAGGATAATTATATTCTCCTCTTTCAATTTCAAATGTTTCAACTAGGAGTTGGGCATCAAACCTAAAATGTTGTTCAAGAACTCGAGTGTAATACCCACGGTCATTGTGTTCTAGGTTCGCGTAAAATATATAGGTGAACAAGATTTGGGTATACACCCCTAGGTTGGAATGAAATGAATTTTTCCCAACCCCAAAACCTAAACATATCCAAAATATTCCAAAAATACAAATTCATAAATGTAAGATCCATAATTTTACCGATAAGAGGATCTTTGGATTGAAAGTGTGTCTCGTATCTCTTTCGCTTGTTAGAAGAGATATACCACTTTCCGGATGTCTCTCCTGCCTCTTGAACTGATTTCCTCTTCTCCTCCTGAGTCATGATGAAATACCAAATCAAGATGAAGGGATTTGAGGATCTGAGGTAGAGAGAAAGCAAAGATTTGAGGGTAGAGGAATTGGAGAAAGGAGAGAAAGAGGGTTTTAGTTTGAGAAATGAAAAATGAGCTCTCGGGCATGAAACAATTTTAATACCCCGATAGTTTGGTCGATTGGCTCTTCATTAAAGCAAGTCATCTTTCTTTCTGTTCGGTCGATTGACAAATCTTCTAGTCGACTGGATCTTCATAAACGGTTCAAATTCCATTGGTCGGTTGACTGGGGACATGTCTGGCCAACTAGAGTGCAAACAGAAAGTTGCGGTCAATTGGATGGCATGCAAACAAGCTTTGAGGGGCAAATAGAAAGTGTCGGTCAACTGGCCACTGGTCCGGTCGACTAGGCTCTATTTAGAAATGTGCCCAAAAGGGTTCGTCCAACTAGATTTATGGTCCGGTCGACTGGAATTTACAAATTCTAAGATATTTGCCTCTTTTTCACTCTTTTTCGTATTTAACTCTTTAGCTAAGGGTTCCTTCAATAATTTAAGTTTGGCTTGATTCTTAAGCACAAACAACTTAGCTCTCTAGTCCTAAGGGAGAATCATTTTTTGGTTCGTTTCGGTATCCATTCTTCCTTAAGTCTTGGCGGGTTAAAACTCGATGATTCTTTGACTCTCCAGACTTGTTTGAGTTTTACACCTTTTCTTTTAAATGAGCAATCAAATTTGATGTGACCCTTATTTTTACATAGGAAGCACGTGGTGTGAGTATAGGCACTAAAGGAGGAAGTAGCATAGTATTTGGACGCTTTTACAAAGTACTCCATGTAGAAGTCCTTTTTCTTCTTGTTTTCAATTCCATTGCATCTTATGCCCTCCTTATCTAAGGTCATCTTTTGTGAGCCTATTAGCTTATCAAAATTCTCTTTACCTCTTATAAAAGTATAGATGATCTTAGATTGTTCCTCTATTTTACTTTCAAGGCTTTGTATTTCTGAATCTTTTATACCTTTGCAATTTGCTTGTACTCTCATAAGTTCTTTAGCCATCTTGTTGATTTTACTATTAAGTTCATAGATATAAAGATCCTTTTCATTTTCAATAGAAGTTTGGGATCTTAAATCTTCCAATTTTTTCACCACTTTTTCATTCTTGTTTTATAATCTCTTGATTTTAAAATCTTTTTCTTTTTCAATAAGAATTTTAAATTCTAATTCTTTCATTGAGGCTTCATTCTTGTTTTTCAAGGAAGTATATCGTTTATTCATTTTAACAAGAATATTATGAGTCCTAATATATTCCTTGTGAAGTTCCTCATAAGTTGGCATGCTTTCATCACATGATTTGCTACTCGATTTATCACAAGATACATTACAAGAATCATTGCACGAATCATTAAATGAAGTGGAAGGAGAAGAATGTACCTCTTTGTTAGTTAATGCTATAAAGCAACCATTGTATCCTTCTTGATCATTTGAGCTTGAATCATTTGGAGTGGTGGCCTTCTCTTGCTCGATTTCCCCATACTTCTTATCAAGTTCTTCCCAAATATCATTAGAATTTTGACATGTCATGATTTATTTAAGAATGTTAGTATCTAAAGCACAATATCACATGTTCATAGCACTAGAATTTATTTGCATTAAATTTATATCATCTTCATTCATTTCATTTTCTAGTATGCGAAACTCTACATTATAAACAATTTTCATTAGGATATAAATCCCTTGATCAATTACTTTCCAAGCCCTCCAATCTATTGTTTAAATAAAAATGATCATTCTTTGTTTTCAAGCAGTGTAATCTACACCATAAAACATTGGAGGCCTTGTAAAGGATTGAATTTTACTAAATGAGGATACACCGATATGAGCCATGCAATTTGATATACAAAAATGGTTAAACTTATTGCAACTGGGCTTTGATACCAATTGTGAGGATTGGTGTTATCCCAAAAAGGGGGGGAGGGGGGTGAATTGGAATTTTAAAAATTTTTGCTAACTAAATTACCGATTCACAAACAATATCAAGCATGTATGTAAAACAATCACAACAATATAAATATAAATATACACGTGGAAAATTAAAGAGAGAAGGGAAAGAGAGTACGGCACTGAGATTTACAAGTTTTGGTTATACCCGCTTGCGTCCTTGCTTCAAGCAAACAACTCGAGAATTTTCACTATCTTGCTCCTTTAAATCAAGGCAGAGCAGCCACTAAAATTTCTCCTTATAGGCGGAGAAGCCTCTCCAAGCGATATCCCCTCACTTGGTATGGTACACACCATAATCCCTCCTTATAGGCAGAGACACCTCTCCAAGTAATATACCCTTGCTCGGTACGGTTCACATCGTAATCCCTCCTTACGGGCAGAGATACCTCTCTAAGTGATATACGTTCATTTGGTATGGTTCACAACTCGAACCGCAAAGAGATGATTTTAAAAATAAGTTTGCATACAATGAATACTCCTTCAAGAGCTGATTTGTACAATGAAAAATATTTCTAAATGCACTCTTAAATGATTTTAAATATGAAGCTCGGTAGAGTAGTGGTTTTTCTCTCAAAAGTATTTTTGCAAGTAAATAAGAGTATAGCTGAAACTGCAAAATAGTTTTATCCTTTCAGAGTGTTGTGTTAACTGTTACCAATGTATGGAAACTTATTGTCATTCTTAAAAAAAAGCTGCTCTGGTGAAACCCTAGTTGTCGTCTCTACGAAGGAAGATGACAACAGCTTGGTGCTGGTCCGTGATGACGGCGTTGGTTGTGGGGTGTCCTTTCTCTGGCGTCACTGCTAGACGATCATGAATGTTCACGGAGTTGGGAGTTTCGCGACAAGGAAGATGAGTCTCGAGCCGCCGTCGCGACGAGGAAGACAAAGACAGCCTGGAACTGTCCCGTGATGATGGCGTTGGGTCCTTCTCCGGCCTCACTGTCGCCGCGAGGTGTTGTCTCTTGCCGATGTCGAGAATGACGACAGACGAGGAAGACGACGAGCCATTAGGTTCTTGCCGCCGTTGCGAATGAGGACGGAGAGTTTCGTCATCTCCGGTTGCACGCATTGGAGCTGTCCCAGACGGCATTTGGGGTTCCTCTCTGACTCTTTTTCTGCCCGTGAGGAGCTCTGCCTGGACTTCGGCAAGGCTCTGTCGCCCCTTACGGCGTGGGGAGTTTGTCGGTGTTGTTGACAACCAGAGGAGTGCTCACCAGCGCCACCATCTCTGTCGCTTCACCCTAGCACTCCGCCGCAAAAGTTGCAGTGGTAGCGGTACTCGACGGAGAGCAGCAGAGGCTTCTGGGCTGAGGTAATATGAAACGGCGACAACAACAAAGTGGTGACGGCGAACCTGCGTCGGCGACATACGGTGATGGAAGACGTTGGTCTACCACAGGTTTGGTTTTTTATCATTTTTTATTTGTTATTTTGTTTTTTTGGTATTCATTATGGAATAACTATTAGACATGACCGCACCATCTACGGTAGCTGTTACCGGAGGGTTTAGGGGAGATGTTGACGCTAGTTTATGGGTTGAGGGGAGTGGTTCGGGGGATAATAAGGTTGAAAAGGGGGAAGGTTTCGCTGGGGGAAAATCGTTTGCGAAAGCTTTGAAGAGGCCAATCCCATCTTCAAAATTCAAAATACCGTTGAGGAAACTGAAATTAATTAATAGAGAATTAGGTTTTTTTTTCTCGGATGTGGAGATGGAAAAGGTTGCTGAGGATCTGAAGTTTGCGTTGGTTCTTAAATTTATTTCTGCAAAGCCGTCTATTGATGTCCTTCGGAGGCATATTATCCAATCATGGGGTCTCTCTAAAGTCCCAATGATAAGTTTTATGGATAACTACCATGTTCTGTTGAATTTGATAAACGAAAAGGATTACATTAATGCATGGGCACGAGAAGGAAGATGGGTGACAGGGTGCCAATTTTGGCTTTTTAACTGGTCTGTGAATTTTGATGTAAACAAGGAGCCACTGATTGCACCTCAGTGGATTTTCCTACCAGGTTTGCCTTTACATTTATATAGAATGGACTCTTTACAAAGTTTGGCCACTAGGTTTGGTAGATTCCTAGGGACAGATAATGCCACATTATATAGAACATGAGCCACTGGTGCGAGATTATGTGTTGAAGTGGATTTGCAGAAAGATCCTGTGGAGGGTTTTTCGTTGGTGGTAGGACAAAAGCAGAATTGGCAAAGGGTAATATATGAGAAAAAAGGTTTTTATTGTAATAAATGTTGTAGACAAGGTCACATTGAAGTAGTATGCCGATTTGGAGTTAAGCCTAAGGATAAAAGAAAGGTAGGTATGAGGAAGGAGGGAGATGAGAGGGTTTGGAAAGAAGTGGGTAGAAAATAGAATATGATAGTTGAAGAGGAAGACCCTGTTTTGAAAACTCAGGTTCAAAGGATGGAGGAGAAGAATGATGGAAACGTGAGTGGGCTATCGAAGGAGATTGAGAAAAATAAAGAAATTGTGAGTAATGTTAATAATGTGGGCACTCAAAAAGTGGATGAAGTTATTTTGGTATAGAAAAAGAGTGGAGAGAAATTCAATCTTTGTCAAGACCAGAAGTCAGAGGTAGTAGGGGTGCAGGTAGAAGTAGGAGGTTGCTCTAGGTCTGCCTAGGAAATCAGAGTTGTTGATGAAGGAGAGAGGGGAAAAGTTGAAAAGGACAAGGATGGGGAGGTGATTTTGGTGGAGGAGGTGGATGAGAGAGAGAGTGATGTGGAGGGTGTAGGGTGTAGGGAGAATTATGATGTGTTATCGGAGGGAGATATGGAGGTTTGCCTCGATACTCAAAAAGAATATCATTCTGATCCAGGTAATGTGACAATGGGTGAGTCGGAAGGAAGATATAAAGATGATGGTCAAGTGAGAAAGTCTAAGACGGTTAAGGCAGTGCCTCAAAAGTTGAACTTATGATGGAAAAAATTATGTTTTGAAATTTAAGAGGGTTGGGCACGTCGAAGAGGAGATTGAAACAAATTGTGAAAGATCAGAAAGTTTCGATTTTGGCAGTTTCGGAACCTTTTCAAGATATAGAAAAGATAAGAAGGTGGGTGGTGTATTTGCAATTTACTAAATTTTGCTCTAATATAGAGAAAGGTGGGAAGATTTGGCTATTTTGGAAAGAGGATGTTCAAATGGATTGGGTGGATGCCTCAAATCAATGTGTTACAGTTTTGCTAACAGAGGATAGAGGCCCCTTGCTTCTTACTTTTGTATATGCCAAATGTTATCATATTGAGAGAAGAGAGTTATGGGATCAGCTTCAGGGGCTTTCGAGTTTTGATGTGGCTTGGGTTGTTATGGGGGATTTTAATGTAATTCAGTCAAATGAGGAAAGGGTTGGAGGTAGACCTCGCTTGGGTTCGTCTATGGCTGAATTCAATGGTTGTATTAATAGATGTGGTTTATTGGACCTCAAATTCGAAGGAAGTCAATTTTCATGGTGTAACGGCCAAGAAGGTTTGATGAGAAGCTGGGCGAAACTGGATAGGGTGCTGATTAATAATGTTTTTTCTATAAAATATGGTGAAGCTAAGACATCTTTGTTGAAAAGAAATACTTCAGATCATTCTCCTATCATTTTACAGCTGTGTGCGAATATGGAGAGGTATGGGCCAACGCCTTTTAGGTTCCAAAACATGTGGACGTTGCATGGGGATTTTTTGGAAATGGTTGAATCATCTTGGAAAGAACACATTGTGGCAGAATCAGGCTTGTGTAAATTGGCAGGTAAATTGAAAAGGTTAAAACAAAGACTTAGGGTGTGGAATAAATAGACATTTGGGCATGTTGGTGGTTTTATTCAAGAGTTGGAGGAAAGGGTGGAAAAATATGAGAATTTACTACAGACAGAGTACTCGGAATCAGTTGAAGAAGAATTCCTTGTTTCTAAGGCTGAATTGGAGGTTTGGTATAAAAGGGAAGAGGCTAGGTTGGCTCAACAAGAAAAATTGAAATGGTTGATTGATGGTGATCAGAATTCAAAGTTTTTTCATGCTATGATTAGGCAAAAAAGGCGTAACTCTTGTGTTAGTTCAATGGTGCTCCCTGATGGTTCGATGTTGGAAAATATGCAGATGGTCCATGATGAAGCTGTAAATTATTTTGAGCAATTCTTGAGGCAAAATAGTTTTGTACAAAGGTCAAATCTAGACAGTCTTATCCATTCGGTGGTTTCTGAGGAGGCTATAGGTCGGTTGAGGGAAGGATCGACTGAGGAGGAGGTTTATGAAGCTATTTCTTCTATTTTCGTGAATAGTAGCCTGAGACCGGACGAGTTTGGGTCTTCTTTCTATAGTACCTGTTGGAGGATTATTAAAAATGATATGATGGATGCGGTAAGAGAATTCTTCAGAGGTGATATGTTGCCTCGGTTTTTTTGTTCCTCTTACATAGTGCTTATTCCTAAAGTTAAGGATCTTTAATCGTTTGACAAATTTCGCCCGATAAGCCTTTGTAATGTAATCTATAAAATTTTCTCCAAAAATCCTTGTTGGTAAGCTTTCGTTGGTGATGGGTGATTTAATATCTTTAGAACAAGGTGCGTTTGTGAAAGGGAGGAGTATTTTTGAAAATATAACACTTGCTCAAGAGATGACAAAATTATTACATAGGTGGGTGAGAGATGTTAATATAATGCTAAAACTTGATATGAGCAAAGCGTATGATCGAGTGGAGTGGTAGGTGGTAGACCAGATTTTCCATGCTCTTGGTTTTCCCGACTGGTTTTGTAAGTTGATTCATAATTGTATTTTTACTCCTTGGTTTTCAGTCATGATGCATGGCACGTATAGAGGTTTCTTCAAGTCAAAAAGGGGCTTGAGGCAAGGGGATCCGTTGTTGCCGTATATTTTCATCATCATGGAAGAAGTTTTTTCTAAATTAGTTCAAAAAAGGATGTCTAAGAAGAGGATTTTACCGTTTGCACATCTGTGTGGTGCACCTATTATATCACATTTAATGTACGTGGATGATGTTGTTATATTTGCTAATGCTGGAAAAAAAATCTGTTAAACAGATAATGGAGGTGATCAAGGAGTATGAAAGTTGGACTGGCCAAAGGGTGAATAAAGATAAATCAACAATTTTTTTCTTAAAGAAGTTAGGTGTTCTGAGCAAAGGAGAAATTCTTCAAGAAACTGGTTTTAGTGAGGGTAAATTTCCTTTTACGTATTTGGGTGTGCCAATTGTGGATGGTAAATTGAAGGGCTATCATTTTGACCCTTTAATTCAAAAAATAAGTAAGAGAGTTGAGGGCTAGAAAAGTAGACCGTTGTCTCAAAGAGGTCGTCTTGTTTTGTTGAGACATGTGTTGTCGAGTATGTCATTGCATTTGTTAGCTGTTTTAAATGTCCCAAAATTGGTGTTAAAAAAGATACAAAGTATGTTTGCTTCTTTTTTTCTGAGGTTTTAAGGATGGAAAAGAAAAAATGAAATGGAGGGCTTGGAAGAAATTGTGTGTTCCTGTAGAGGAGGGGGGTATAGGAGTTAGGGACATTTCGGAAATGCAACAGTCTTTGTTCATGAAGTTTGGTTGGCATTTGTTAACTCAAAATTCTTTATGGGCTAGATTTTTTAGAGCTAAATATGTGAAGGGAGGACACATTGCTCTTTGCAGACCTCATGGATCAGATTCTTCATTTTGGAAGAAAGTTCTGCAGGGTATGCCTGAACTTTTAAGTAAATCTAAGTGGAAGGTTAAAGAAGGAGATATAAATTTGTGGTATGATAAGTTTCTAGATTTGGGACCTTTAGTTGCAGAGTGTCCAGATGGTGCACATTCTCATATCAAATTAAAAGACGTAGTTATCAATAATGCGTGGGATGTGGAAAATTTGCAAAGAATTCTAGGGTTTAATAAAGCGGAAGAAGTGATGGAAAAGGTGGGAAATCTTAGAAATTCTTCAGATATACTACTGTGGCTCCTGGAAAAGGATGGTTGTTTTAATACAAAGTCCGCTTGGGATGTTATTAGAGTTAGAGCTCCAAAGTTTGAGTAGGCAAAATGGGTTTGGAATAAATGGTTACTGAAGAAAATTGCTATCTGCATGTGGAAGGCCACTTTTGGGTGTTTAAGTGTTGATGAAAAGGTGAGAAGGGTGGGGGTTTTGATGGTTTTGGCATGTAATTGTTGTGAGATGAGGCAGCCAGAAGATATAGAGCATGTGTTAAATAGGGGAGACTTTGCTACTGAGGTTTGGAGGAAGGTTTCGGTGGAGGTTGGTGTTCCTTTCCTTAGACAACAAAGTTGGAAAGAAAGAGTCCAAATGTGCTTTAATAGGGCTTCCAGATTTTCTCAATTGGGATCATTGATGGGTTTGATTCCTTGTTTAGTAGTTTGGAGGCTGTGGAGAAGGAAATGTTTAGCTAGAATAGAGGGGAAGTTGGAGAATAGTTTAGATGTGTGGCTGTCCATTAAGTATTGGGTGGGGGTTTTGAGCAGGAACATGACAGGATTGACTCAGTTAAAGGATGCTGATTTTCGGATATTACAGAATCTGGAAGTCCAAACTGTGAATAAAAGAAGTAAAACTATGCTTTGTGTGAGATGGCTAAAACCAGGGTAAGGGAGGTTGAAACTAAATTTGGATGGAAGCAGTTTAGGGAACCCAGGGCCGGCGGGTGGTGGTTGCATCCTTAGAGACCATACAGGTACTTTTGTGTTTGGTTTTTCAAAATATTTTGGTTCTTGTTCAAATAATGAAGCTGAACTGAGAGCTGTATTAGAGGGAATAAAGATTTGCAAACATTTGGGCCATACTAGTATTGATATTGAATGTGATTCGAAGATTGTTGTAAATTGGATAAGAACAAGGAGGTGCTCCTTGTGGTATTTATGGGATTTTTGGGAGCAGTTGATTGGTTTATTGGAAGGAGTAGACTTTTCGATTAAACATTGGTATAGAGATGGAAATAAAGTGGCAAATGCCTTGGCTCGTCAAGGTGCTAGGGGGAGGAATAGGTTGTTTACAAATAGTAGTCATCTCCCTAGAGTTATCAAAGGGTTATATAAATTGGAGAAGATGAGTACGGCTTATTTGAGGTATGTTTAGCTGATTTCTTGTTGGTTTTGGTCTATGCTTTATGTTATTTATCTTTTGTTTGTTTTGTTGCATGATATTTGGCTTGTAGGTCATTGTTTTGTTTTTGTTTTGTAACCTTTTTTTTTTTTGGCTAGATGTTGATGTTGTTTTTGGGAGGCCTTTAAAGGTTTGTCTTTTGTCCCTCCCTTTAAATATCTTATAACCACGGTATTCCTCCACCAAAAGTAAGGGTTTATCAATATATAAATGGAGATCCCGCCCTTCTTAATAAAAAAAAATAAAAAAATAAAAAATAAAAAAAAAAGTAAATAAGAGTATAGAAAATGATTTTCTCAAGATTGACCTTTGACCTATTAAGAGTAAGAAGCTTTTGAAGCAAGTATATATAAGTGAATATATGCTCAAAAGTTTTTTTGAATAATTCAAAAGATTTTCTTGAAAAAGTATTTTCAAAATGAAAGTAGGAGAAATATAAATTTGATCTTCAAAATGAGTATAAAGTATAAACAAGAATCAAAGAATGTTCAAGTAAGCTTTCAAAATAATTCTCTTGCCTTCTCCATGTGATGACCCAAAAATATATATACGATTAAAGCATAATAATAATAACAATAATAATAATAATAATAATAATAATAATAATAATAATAATAATAATAATAAAAATGGTCAATAAGTTAATATCAACACAGAAGTGCTTTTCTGTAGGATCCTTGATTCCATGTTTGATGCCTAAGAAAGACCTAATCTTAGTGAGTGCTCAGAGACTGTTGCGGCTCAGTCGCTCCCTCGAGGCCTGCCTTGTCAAAATAAAATTTCATAAGATAAACAAGATAGACACTATTTGTACATGTAAATAAGTACATATACATAAAATAGTATTTTGACAGATATAATTTGTAAAAACATATGATAAAATAATAATAATGATATAGGTATCCTATGTGGGGCCCACAAGACTGTGTGGGGCCCACATGAGTCCCAAAGTCGTGTGGGGTTCACATGAGTCTCGAAGTTATGTACGGCTCATAAAATCGTGTGAGAACTATTGGAGTTACGTAGGACTCACTTGGGTCTCGAAGTTGTGTGGAGCCCACAAGACCATATGAGGTCCACATGAGTTTTTAAAATTTGAATTTAATTCTTTAAAAAAAATATACTAAAACATGGCTTAAAAATAATAACAATGATAATAATAATTATTATTATTTTTAAAAAAATTTAAAAAATAAAAAATAAAAAATAAAATAAATAAATTAATTAAAAATTAATTAAAAGGGAGTGGTGGCAAGCTTTCCCTCATGACCTCCATCTTTATCTCATACTTAACCCATGCCTAACATATCCCATGCCCATTCTTTAATTTAAAAAAATTTATAATTTCACCCCCCTCCTTATACTTTTACAAATTGTATTTTCTTCCTCAAAATTTTCCTATAAATAGGAAGCTCTCAATTTTCATTTTTTATAAAAATTTTCAAAGGAAGAGAATGATTAGTAAGTAAAAAAAATTAGTGGTGGAGAGAATTTTTGAGTAAGTTCTTACTCACCCACTATTTCCGATATCATTTCTTAGAGATTGTCATTGTATTCGTAGCACAAGGTAAAATAAGAGGTAAGTAAATTTGATTATGTTAAATTTTTATTTAAAATTCATACCCAAATTTATTTGTAAGTAAATTTTGATTATGTTAGTTAATTTCATAAAATTCTCTTGAGTTTATTTTTACGCATATTTAATTATATTAGTTTTATTTTTAATATACTTGCATTTATTTTTGAGTTAAGAAATATTCTAAATCTCTAGAGTATTTTACATCATTAATTTTTATTTAAGAAAATATTTTTAACATAAAAATTGTGTGGCATGAGTTTATTTATACGTTGCATATATTACAAAAATATGAGTAAAAATTACATAAGTTGAATTTTTTTATGTTGCATATTTCATGAAATTATGAGTAAAAATGAGTTTTCATGATATTATTTTAATTGTATAAATTATTTAATAAAAATATTTTTAAAATCCTTTATGGTTCAGACAATACAAAAAATTACAAATGCTCAGTACCGCAACTTAAAGTTTAAACGGATCAGAGTGCACCCACGCTGTTTGCAGAGTGATTTTATATGGTAGTGGATTTCTCCTGAATGCACACCTGGGTCGGATTAGAGTTTAAGAGGAAAAATCTCACTTAATGATGATGTACGTTAATTTAGTTTGGTCGGCCAACCAGCTAAGTCCAGTTTTCGGACCACACAACCCAGTCATAGGGGTAAACATGATTACGATTAATAAACCTAAAGGTGATTTTTACAGTATATGTATATACATATTTAATTACGTGTACAAAGTTATTGATGATTTGAAGGTAAAGTATAAGTTTATGTGAACATGATCATTATTGTGCCTAATTGATGATCTAAAGAAAAAGTATATATATATAAAATTAAAATTATAATTACGATTTTTAAAGTTAAAAGTTTAATTTAATAGTTATAGTATATGATTATAAATTTTTTCCGTTGCAGTTGATGGAAAAAGTTTTTTTGCAGAAATTTTTAAGTTTACATTTATTTTAAAAGTATTTTTGAAGTTATAATATTAAATATTATTTTATGAAATTATGAAAGTTCATTTTGGCCACACACTAATAATAATCTTATTTACTTACTGAGCATCGTCTCACCCCAATCATTATTTTACATTTCAGATCATTTTGAAGAGGGTACTAGAAATCTAACGCAACAAGTGCATGGACAGGAATAGAAAGAGTAGAGTAGAATAAACATTTAACATAATATAATTTAGAATACGTTTGTATATTTTAGAATTTTGCATTTTAATAATTGAGACATATATTTGTAATAAAGCTAATTAGTACTCTGGTAATAAAAATAATTTAGATTTATTTGGAACCCATTTGGGTTCGGGTTCTTACAATTGGTATAAGAGAATAAGATATAGATTCTACATACTCTAACATATAGATTTTACCAGAGTTTAGGCATAAAACATGATTTGGGTAGGATTGAGTAGTTTAGAATATTTCTTTTAGTTTGTTATATTACCATACGTTAATAATAGATTTATGATTTTAAAATAACATTTGATTATTGTTTAAGAGTGGATCCTAAAGATAGTAACATTGGAGGAAATGAGATTAACGTGAAGGCTCCTAAAGACAGGTAACAATCATATATTCTCTAAGAAAAATGATAGTATTATTGAAGACACATTAATTAATTTAAATATGTTATTTATTTTTATAGAAATACGTACTCATATTGATGACTCATAATTAATTGCTAGATCAGATGCATTAATAATTTAAAATTTTCATATATATATATATATATATATATATATGTATATATATATATATATAAATACAATAATATAATAATGTCCGAGATTTATTTATTTTCACTATTATTATTTTCATTAAAAATATAAGAAGTAGCACATTAGACCCGAGTTTGGAAGTGCTACACATACAAATAGATATAAACAAACGGTTTATTCGGAAATTTGGATTTACCCAAAATTCTTTTGCATGTGCAAGTAGGATATGAATATGTATTTTTACATTACATATTCAGTTCTCATCAAAACATTCAAGCTTAATTTAGGAATATATATATATATATATATATATATATATATATATTGACAAAATCTAATTTTAATTTTGTATTAGTTTATAAGGAATTAAATATAATTTAAATGTTACTATATTATATTTAAATTCAAAAAAAAAATCCCTTAGCATGTGCAAGTTAAATATGAATGTGTATTTTTTTTTTTTTCATTGTATATTCAATTCCCATCAAGTATCCAAGTTTGATTTAAGAGTACAAATTTTGACGGAATCTTTAATTTTGTATAAATTTATAAAAGTTAATACAACTTAAATCTTACTATATATATAACTTTATATAGTAAAAAAAAATCCATTAATGAAAGCAATATAAAAATTAACTAATCTTCTTCAAATAACTAACCAATGCCAAATCATCGATCGATCAAACATACCCAGCATATATTTGATCTAATAATAATAATAATAATAATAATAATAAAATGGTAATAATACTAATAATAATGGAATATAAATATATATATAAATATATAAGGGGTACTCTCGCAGTAAAAAAAAAAGCCTCATAGGTGGAAATCATCGGCTATAGCTCACTTACCCCCGAAGTAAGGTCAGGGCATGAGAGCACTTGGGCATAGTAGGGACTTGAACCCGCGATCACATGGATGCACAGCCAGTTCTTTACCATTAGGCCACTCACCCAAGTGGTGATCTAAGGATGAGATTAATTATAGTTAAAGTATTAGTAAAGATATAGAAACATAAACAAAACCTTGAGTCCGCAAATTTGCAATATGCGTCGCTCGCTCAATTTTTGCTGCACACATCACTCTCTCTCGATTTTCGCGACACATATAGCTCTACCTCGATTTTTTCAAAATGCGTCACTCGAGGCACGCATCGCTTTCTCTTGATTCTTGCGGCACACGTTGCTCTCCCTCGAACTTTGCAAAACGCGTCGCTCGATATCCGTGACACTTATCGCTCTCTCTTGATTCTCGCGGCACACGTCACTCTCCCTCGATTTTTGCAAAACGCGTCGCTTGATATCCGTGACACGCATCACTCTCTCTCGATTCTCGCAGCACACATCGCTCTCTCTCGATTTCCACAACATGCGGCCATTCCCCTATAAAAAGGGTCTACCCTCCTCGAACTCTAAGCATTACAGTTTTCTACCATCTTAAACAACTACATTTCGGTTTGCAGAGATTAGTTCTTCCCAACTTTTCTCTTGGTTGTCTCATTACTCGTAAATGTTGCCAAATCACCAAACTCCCCAAGTTGCTGAGAGCAGCACTAGATCACCAATCCAAAGATGGAAACCCAGCAAGGCACAACTGGAGATTTTAGAGGAGGCCTTCTGCAACAGTCAAGGGGAACTCCCTTATGTGGAGCGAGCTGTCTTGCTTGCAGCACGACTCAAACAGTATGGTCCAATCGAGCCGAGAAATGTACGCTTTTGGTTTGAGAACCGTAGGCGTAAGCATGGATCAGTTGAAGAAGCCAATATTTCAACTACTACCACACCAATTATTCATTTTACCTCCTCCACCACTACCGCCCCGAGCAGTGCCCCTACCATTTTCTCAACCACTTGTACCCTCATTCCTATCGACAATATTCTGTCTATGAAACTTACAACTAACATCACACCAATGAGTCATACCCCTTACAATGGCAGCATAGCAGTCACCACACTAAGGGTTTGTGATAATGCTGGCCTACTCCACCATTGCCAAGAGATTCAAAACGTGTTGAGACTTATGTACGGGCCACCGATGGCTCGTTATAAGTATCTCCACCAAATGCCACAAGGGGAAGGGGGTAGCTCTTCCTCCCTTGCCCAACAAATGGGCGTTCTCTCCCTTTTTTCGACCCAAGACGAAGACATTACAAGAGGTCAACTCCGCCAAGAAAGAACCCAGACAGTTAGCAGTAACACCGCTAGCACTTCGATAGATGTTAACGTTGAGTTAAGGCTCTAAAGGCCAGATTTTGTTTCATTTTATTTTATATATATATATATATATATATATAATTACCCTTTTCCACATCTTCTGAATTTCTTTTGCATTTCAACCCCTATTAGATCGACGATTCACATTTCAGTTCCCAAAATAAAATATTTCCCCAAATTGACTCTCAATCTATTCTAAGACTTCGCCAAATTGTTCGTCAATTTACTCTTTTTATTAACGCAACCAATTATACAATACTCATTTTAAATTAACAAATTTCGAGGACGAAATTTTTATTAGGAGGGGAGAATGTGATGACCCAAAAATATATATATGATTAAAACGTAATAATAATAATAAAATAAGAAAAATGGTCATTAAGTTAATACCAACACAAAAGTGCTTTTCTGTAGGATCCTTGATTCCATGTTTGATGCCTAAGAAAGACCTTATCTTAGTGAGTGTTCAGAGACCATTGCGGCTCAGTCGCTCCCTAAAGGTCAGCCTGGTCAAAATGGAATTTCATAGGATAAATAGGATAGACACTGTTTGTACATGTAATAAGTACATATAAATAAAATAATGTTTTGACAGACATAA
This sequence comes from Malania oleifera, assembly GCF_029873635.1. Classification (NCBI taxonomy): domain Eukaryota; kingdom Viridiplantae; phylum Streptophyta; class Magnoliopsida; order Santalales; family Ximeniaceae; genus Malania; species Malania oleifera. The sequence goes on from NC_080419.1 coordinate 38,927,753, forward strand.
TTTGTAGAAATACATGGTAAAACAATAATAATGATATAGGTATCTTATGTGGAGCCGACAAGATTGTGTGGAACCCACATGAGTCCCGAAGTCATGTGGGGTTCACATGAGTCCTGAAGTTATATAGGGTCCACAAGACCATGTGGGTCAAACATGAATTTTCAAAATTTGAATTTAATTTTTTTTAAAAAAATATACTAAAACATGGCTTAAAAATAATAACAATGATAATCATAATTTAAAAAAAATAATAAATTAATAAATTAATTAAAAATTAATTAAAGGAGAGTGGTGGCAAGCACTCTCACATGACCTCCATCCCTATCTCATACTTAACCCATGCCTAATCCATCCCATGCTCATTCTTTAATTTAAAAAAAAAATTATAATTTCACCCCCTCCTTATACTTTTACAAATTGTATTTTCTTCCCCAAAATTTTCCTATAAATAGGAAGCTCTCAACCTTCATTTTTCATAAAAATTTTCAAAGGAAGAGAATGATTAATAAGTGAAAAAATTAGTGGTGGAGAGAGAATTTTGAGTAAGTTCTCACTCACCCACTCTGTTCGATCTCATTTCTTAGAGATAGTCATTGTATTCGTAACACAAGATAAAAGAAGCGGTAAGTAAATTTGATTATGTTAGATTTTAATTTAAAATTCATACCCGAATTTATTTGTAAGTAAATTTTGATTATGTTAGTTAATTTCATAAAATTCTCCTAAGTTTATTTTTATGCATATTTGATTATATTAGTTTTATCTTTAATATATTTGCATTTATTTTTGAGTTAAGAAATATTCTTAATCTCTCTAGTATTTTACATCATTAATTTCTATTTAAGAAAATATTTTTAACACAAAAATTGTGTGGCATGAGTTTATTTATACGTTGAATATTTCACGAAAATATGAGTAAAAATTACATAAGTTGAATTTTTTTTTTTTATGTTGCGTATTTCACGAAAATATGAGTAAAAATGAAATTTTCATGATATTATTTTAATTGTACAAATTATATAATAAAAATATTTTTAAAACCCCTTATGGCTCAGACGATATAGAAAATTACGAATGCTCGGTACTGTAGCTTAAAATTTAAACGGATCAGAGTGCACCCACACTATTTGCATAATGATTTTATATGGTAGTGGATTTCTCCTAAGTGCACACCTGGGTCGGACCATGATTTAATAGGGAAAATCTCACTTAATGATGATGTATGTTGATTTAGTTTGGTCGACCAGCCAACTAAGTTCAGTCTTCGGACCACACAACCTAGTCATGGGGGTAAACATGACTTATGATTAACGAACCTAAGGGTGATTTTTACAGTATATGTATATACATATTTAATTACGTGTACAGAATTATTGATGATTTGAAAGTAAAGTATAAGTTTATATGAACATGGTCATTATTGTGCCTAAATGACGATCTAAAGAAAAAGTATATATATATATATATATATATATATATATATATATAATTAAAAATTATAATTACGGTTTTTAAGGTTAAAAGTTTAATTTAATTGTTATAGTATATGATTATAAAATTTTTCTGTTGTAGTTGATGGCAAAAGTTTTTGTGCAGAAATTTTTAAGTTTACATTTATTTTAAAAGCATTTTTAAAGTTATAGTATTAAATATTATTTTACGAAATTATGAAAGCTCATTTTGGCCACACACTAATAATAATCTTATTTACTTATTGAACGTCGTCTCACCCCAATTATTATATTACATTTCAGATCATTTTGAAGAGGGTACTAGAAATTTGGCGCAACGAGTGCATGGGTAGGAATAGAAAGAGTAGAGTAGAATAAAAATTTAGCATAATACAATTTAGAATACGTTTGTGTATTATAGAATTTTAGAATTTTGCATTTTAATAATTGAGACATATATTTGTAATAAAGCTAATTAGTGCTCTAGTAATAAAAATAATTTAGATTTACTTGTGTCCGCTGAAAAATTTATATGTAGGAACCCACTCGGGTTCAAGCCCTTACACTCCAAGTGGTTGGGCAAGGTATTTATAGCCAAAATCAAAATATGGCCATTATATGACCGTTGGAAATTATAATAATAATAAAATATTTTGAATTTTATGACCGTTTTATGCCCAGAAAAGCAAGAACCCGAAAGTTCTAGTTAACTGACCCAAGGTCCGGTCGACTGGCCCAAAGGCGATTTCCCTTTTAGCCTGGTTCAATCGGCTGGGAGTATGATCTGATTTGCTGGATCATCCTTGTATGAATACCGATCGACCAGGCTTATGATCTGGTCGAGTGCCCCCTTTATAAAAAATGAGTTTTGGCTAGTGTTTTGATTTCAAAACCATTTCAAACCTTTTGTGTAAGTTAAACATTTTAAATAAAAGGTTTTTCATGTAAGATTGGAGTTCCTTGGGTCAATCTAAGGTCAGTGGTGAGCTTTACATTAAATCAAATGATATGCATGCACAATTGAAACCTATAAACATTACAACTGAAAAATTTAAGTCTTCAAGCTTTTGCTCTTCATATTCCTATGGAATGTTCCAAGAAATGTGATCGTATAAGTGCTTCATGGCTTCCATTGTGCATCAGTCATTTGTGCTTGCAGAAATATAAACATGTTCATACACTTAGCGCACAAATGAGATGCTGTGATTTGTCATTATCAAAATGGGATAGGACTAAAAAAGTCAACAATATTGATTTATATTTATGTCCAAAAACTAACGGTATTATATTTCATAGTTTTGTTGGAGAGTTTAAATATCATACTAAAACCATAAGATTCTCTTTATATTTTTTAAATAAAATACACTATTAGTGACAGTTTTCATAAATCGTCGCTAATAATAGACTATTAGCGACGGTTTTCATAAACCGTCACTAATATAGTTAAATATATTATTTTTATATTTTTTAAATAAAAAACACTATTAGTGATGGTTTAGAAAATTCGTCACTAAGAATAGATTATTAGTGATGGTTTAAAAGAATCGTTACTAATAATGTATTATTAGTGACGGTTTCTATGAACCATCATTAAAATTGTTAACTTTGTCTACTAATACAATACTATTAGTGGCTGTTAACTAACCGTTACTAATAAGTGTCTTTTAGTGACGACTTGAAATCATCACTAATACCCCAAAAAACGTCGCTAATATTTTCCCGAGATAGTTTCCGCTTGAAAAGCGGTTTCACGCGATAGTTTGAGCGAGAATACTAGTTTTTAGTGACGATTTTAAAATCGTCATTAATTGTGTTGTATTAGTGACAATTGTCAAAATTGTCATTAATACTTACATTAGTAGTGACGATTTTTAAAAACCGTCACTAATACAACACTATTAGTGATGGTTTTAGAACCGTCACTAATACTTTCGTCACTAAAAGCCAATTTTTTGTATTGAATATAAATATAAACATACAAGTACAGAAAATTAAAGAGAGAAGGGATAGAGAGAACGACATCGAGATTTACAAGATTTGGCTATGGCCTACGTCCTTGCCTCAAGCAAACCACCTAAGGATTTCCACTGTCTTGCTCCTTTAAACCAGGGCAGAGCTGCCACTACAATCCCTCCTTATAGGTGGAGAAGCCTCTCCAAGCAATATCCCCTCGCTTGGCATGGTACACACCGTAATCTCTTCTTATAGGTGGAGATACCTCTCTAACTGATATCTCCTCACTTGGCACGGTTCAAAACCCAAACCGCAAAGAACATGAATGAGAAATAAATTTTTGCGTACAATGAATACTTCTTCAAGAGCTGATTTGTATAATGGTAAATATTTTTAAAATGCACTCTCAAATGATTTAAAATATGATGCTCAATAGAGTTTGGGTATTTCTCCCAAAAATACATTTGCAAGTAAATAAGAGTATGGAAATGATTTTTCTTAAAATAGACTTTCAAAATCAAAAGTAAGAAGCTTTGATGAAATATATGTGAGTGAAAATGTGCTCAAAGCTTTCAAGAATACCTCAAAATATTTTCTCCAAAAGATTTTTCAAAATAAAAGTAGGAGAAATTTGAATTTTGATGTGCAAAGTGTATTTAAAAATGTGCTTAAAAATCAAATAATATTCATATAAGCTCTTACGATGGATTGCTAACCTTCTTCAAGTGTTCAGGCTTGGTATATATAGGCAAAACCAAGATATATCCGTTATATGACTGTTGCGGCTTTAAAATATATGTTTATTTTGAAAACGCCATTATGGAGCTTTTCTTGAGAGGGTCGGTTGACTACAGCATAGATTTGGTCGATTGGATATCAAGTCCGCGAGCTTCGGTCGATCGGAGTGAAGATCCAATCGGCTGGATTCTAGGCTTTCGCTGTAGACACCCTTCAATTTTTTTAACATAACTTTTTCTATAAAACTAAAACTTAGACGTTCTTAGTATCAATATAATTCTAATAGAAAATGCCACAACTTTTATGTTGAACAATTTTTAAGATGAGAAGTGATTGATTGATAAAATCGCTCATTAATGAGGCGGCAGAAATATGAAGCGAATTTTTTGCTACGAACACCTTTCAGTATGTTGGGCATTAATTTTTATAGAGAACTCCAAATGGGACGTTATTGGTATCAAAAGAAAGCTAAGATAAAATTACATAACTTTAATGTTGAACATATTCTATGATGATAACTGATTTACCAATAAAATCACTCATCAATGTGACGACAGAAACATGAAAGGGATTTTTAAAAACTTGTTTGGGAGTTTTTCATTCCAAAAATGATTTTTACACTTGAAATAATTTTTGCACATTTTTAAAATTATTTTTGATGAAATATAGAGTGCCTAAGGTCAGTTTAAGGTTATATGAGAGCTTCACATCAAATTAAATGTTATATGCATGCACAATTGAAACCTAAATACATTACAACTAAAAAAATACATGTCTTAAAGTTTTGCTCTTTAGTTTTCCATGGAATGCGCCAAGAGATGTCTTTATTTGAGTACTTCATGACTTCCATTTTACATCGGTCATTTTTGCTTTCTAAATATAGAGACTCGATGAATTATAGTAATTAAATAATACGAGAAAAGAGAGAAAAAATAAAATTTCAAAAGGGACTCACAGGGTCTCATCGACAAACGCAAGGTGCTCGTCAACGAACATCCTTCTTGGGCTCGTCGACGTGGACACGTGTCTCGTCGAGGAGAACTTACTGAGAGGGTTGCTTTCGGGGCCTGAAACTCGTCAATGAGGGTTAGGTGTTTGTCGACGAACTCCCTTTTGGACTCGTTGACGAGATGTCGTGGCTCGTCGACGAAGCCACGTGGCTTGTCACCTATAAATATGCAAAACAACGCTTTTGACGAAATTTTAGTCTCCCTTTCCTTTCTCTCTCTAGATTTTGGATTCTCTACCTTCTCTCTACGATTTCAGCTCTGATTCTCCCTGGTTCGACGATCAGAAGCTACCACAGTGATCCTGGGGAGATTCTTTACAACCTAACCGGAGTAAAATTTCAATCTAGGAAGTTAGGAACCATCCCAAAATCAGGGTGGGTGGATTTTTAGGTATTTCTAGTATTACCAGTTTTATCTGAGCTTGGATTTTGTGTTGTGAGGGTATATTCTGGTGTTTTGTGGAATAAAATTAGGGTGCTATATTTTCAGGGTTAGTGTGTTTTTGGGACCCTATAGGCATGGGTTGAGAAGTCCAACATATATTTTTCCATAAGCTCAGGTATATTAAAGTTTAAGAAATTATGAATAGGCAGGTTCAGAAAGTATGAGTGGATAATTTCTTGGGGAAATTCAGTGATTCACCAAGGAATTTGTATAAATTATTGCAGGATTTTGAGATTGGTACGCCGAGGGCATAAGGGTAGAAGTGGAGGCGAGCCTCCCAACCAGATAGGTAAGGGAAATATGCTATGCTAGGAAATTCAGAAATTTTATTAGTAAAATATGATATTTGTTTAACAAGGTGTAGAATAATGATTATATAGTTTTATGGATTTTAGAGCATGTGTTTTATTAGTTGTGTGGCCTGAGTAGATATTTGTTCAGTATAGAGTTTATACAGTTTTTTAGAATACCATAACTTATTAGAATTTATATACAGAAATATGTATTATTAGATTTTACAGAATTATAAATTACAGTGTATGTATATATATGGACAGATAATTTATAGACAGATATTTTATACACAAATATTTTGCAGCATTTACAGAATTCTATGAATTCCAAAACCATAACTCTTAGACATAACATATTATTCTATTAGATTATTTTAGTAAGATATTTCAGTATTTCAGATTAGATTTATAGTGTTATGGTTATTTTGAAATCATGATAAAATAGCAAGATAATACATATTTATAGTATTAGACCTTGATGAATTAGATCAGTTATCAGCAGAGCATGGTACCGCTGCAATTTTAGATTAGTTTTCCAGCTACCGTGCCATGGAGTTTGTGTTAGGGCCGGGCTGAGGAGGGGTAAAGGTTAAATCATGATATACAGTTTTACAGGGTATTATCACAGTTACTTCTATGTATATAGATTTACAAAACAATAGCAGATATTCTATAGTATTAGAATTATGAATTATCAGTACCTAGAGATGTCAGTGGTATTTTAAACTATATGAGATGTTTTGCTAGCTAAATTTAGTTTCAGTTATTTGTTAGTATTATATGTTTTTAAGCTCAGTTGCCACACACTGGTAATAGCATATTTCTTTTTACTGAGCATTGTCTCATCCTAGTTATTTAATATTTTTCAGGTGATCTAGTTAGGCAAGTGGATCAGGCTCGCAGATAGAAAGGGTGAGTATACTACCCTATATGTACGATAAGTTTTAATAGATGGTTGTATTTTTGGGTAGTAACCAAGATTTTTGGGGATATTTGATATTGGGATGATGTGTAACTATGTAATTTTGTTTTGGGAAAAAAAAAAAAACTGGATTCTTGCATTGTAAATATGAATGTATGTTTTTATGTTTTCCACTGCTTAGGTATGTAATATGAGCAGGGTTTCCTCAGTGCTCACTTGGGGTCTAGGAGGTTATAGCAGATAATTTAGGGGTATCAGAGTAAATAGGTAAAAAAAAATGGAATAATTTTTGGGTCGTTAGACTGAAACTTAAACCTGTTCGTGTACTTAATACAAAAATGAGATGCTGTGATTTATCATTATGAAAATGAGATAGGACTCAAAAAGTCAACAGTAGGGATTTGAACCTACGTCTGAACTTGAACCTGAACCTTGAACCAAGACAGACTCAAGACTCCTATGAATTAGAACCTGAACTCGAACCTAAAACCAAGCCCCTAGGAGCCTAAACCAGAACACGAACCCAAACCTATAACCGAAGCCCCCATGAACCTGAACCTGAACTCGAACCTGCAACCAAACTCCCGTGAACCAGAGCCAGACAGAATCAAACCCACAAAGAGCCAAGCCTACGAAAACCCACAAGCCCAACTCTTTTTAAACAAATCCGTGCCCAATCTCATTTTAAAACCCTAGGGCCTAATTTTATTTTAAGACTTCAGGCCTGATCTCATTTTTAAACCCCAGGCCCAATCTAATTTTTAAAACCCCGGGCACAATCTCATTTAATACCTTAGGTCCCAATCTTGTTTTAAGACCTCGGGCCTGATCTCATTTTTAAAACCCTAGGCCTGAACACATTTTTAAAAAAACTAGGTCCAATGTTTTTTTTTTTCCAAAAGAAACAAAAAGCCCAAACCTTTTTTAAACACAAGGCCCAAATCCATTTTAAAACAACCCAGACCCAACTCATTTTAAAACAAGCCCAAACCCATTTTTAAATGACCCAAACCCATTTTAAAACAACCCAAGCCCAAACCAATTTTTTTTAACCTAAATCCCAAATCCAACCTTGAATCCATCCAAGCCCACAAAGACCCAAGGGTGGACTCGTTCAAGTCAACCCGAAAAAAAGACTTGTTGGGGTTCGAATGAGTTAACTCGTCTACGAACCCGTTCACAACTCAACAGAATTCCAAAGAGCACACCAAACCCTAGAATCACTAGACCCACAACCAAAATACACACACAAATCATCATATCCAAAAGCAAGCACAACAACACTTGAATAACAAACACAATGGCACTTGAAATACAAGCATAATAGCACTCGAATCACACACACACACACACACACACACACACACACACACAGTCACAAAAGCATAATAGAAAGAAAGAAAAAGGAGAGGGGATACTTATCTTCGATTTTGGGCTAACTCAAAGCATAACCCCATCATAGGACCATGGTCAGACCCCTCCTGGGTCTCTAAATCGAATCACCTGTTGAGACCAGAAGGCCTCATAGGTCTTCACTGAGGGAGAGCTGGGGTCTTCTGAGAGGGATCTGGCGGGTGAAAAATCGAGAGGGAAAGAGAACACAGAGGCTAGAGTTTTCGCAGGTGATGAGGAGGGTTAGGGTTTTCAAGTTAGGAGAGAAGAAGAGAGAAAAGGAGTGAGGAGAGTTAGGGTTTTCAGGAAGATATGAGAGATAGAAAGGCTAGGGTTTTCAGTTTCATCTCAGGTTAGGAAAGAGAAGTAGAGAGAAAGAAGGTAAGGAGAGTTAGGGTTTTTTGGTTCTTCGCGAGGCTAAGAAAGAGAAGGAGAGAGGATAGAGAGTGGAGAGAGAAGAGAGAAGAGAGAATGTGAAAAATGGACGAAAAAGGAAAAAAAATGGCTTTTATATGTTCTGCCCTAAAGGCCATGTGTCACTATCGAGGGGTGACTCGTGGCAAAACCTCAGCCGCGCTTGTTGATAAGACGTGGTCAATCCTTGGCCATCTGATTTGTGTTTCCTAAGGACAGTTTGAATCGTGCCACGTCACTAATCCACACACATCAACTCCCATCCACTCGTGTGCCAACATGTGGCCTAGTGATGTCACCATGACATCACCACTCTTGACCCCTTTAATAATTATACATATATTCATGTTAGGTCACGTGTCTTCATCCGACAATGACACATGACCTGTTATGTTGATCCGACCCCCTTTCTCTTGAACCGATTGACTTGGTTCGAACCGGTCTAAACCGGTTCCCTTATTTTCTTAATTTTTTCATTATTTAATTATTTATTTGATTTTAAAAATGGGAAAAAATAGTAGAATTTTTTTAAAAAAATTAGGAAAAAAAAGAAAAATTATGGAAAAAAGTTTAAAATATTTTGATTCATTTTTCACTTGGGAAAATGGGGACAAAGCTTCAAAACATCCTAAATTTTTTTGAAAATATTAGAAATACTAGGAAAAATCCCGACAAAATTTTGAAATAAATATGGGAGCTAGTTTCTTAAAATATTTTCTTGATTTTTAAAAAGGGTGTTTCCCTATGATTTAAGAAAAAAAAGGGCCATGGTTTTTTCATGCCTTACCTGTGTTAGCTCTAAGGGGAATTTTTCTAATGAGATCCCCACTTCAGGGGGTCTTATTAGAGAATTCCTAAATCACACCTCGTTTTAAATATACTCTATAAAAAATTGCATATTTTTTTACTTACTTAATTGTATATATTTGTCAATTTGTTTATTTATAAGGAGTAAAATAAAGGTTAATGTAGTAACCGGGAAAAAAAAATATTATTATTATTATTATTGCATTAAATTAATTGAATAAATAAATTAGGTGAATAGTATTATAATGATAATAAGATCTTATTAGGATAAGATAAATAAATATATATATATATATATGTATATAATATTAATATAATATATTAAATGTATATAAGTAAAGTCATATAAAAATATATGTAAAGTAAAAGTTTCCTGATGATGCAGGATCAGGAAACTTGAAATTTGATTTACAGAGCTTCTTTATGCTCTCTCCAGCTCTCCTTCGCCACCTCTCTCTCTCTCTCTCCCTCCTCGATTTCCTTGGCCAAACGTGTGCCAATCGAAAAAATAGAAAATATCTTTGGATTCCATTCTTCGCCACGTACTGACATTTTAACCGGAGTGGATTTGTCGTAGGAGCATCGTAGGCACCACTCCTGGGGTAAGGTAACCTCTCTCTCTCTCTCTCTCCTCAATTTTTCTTAAATCTTTAGCCAAATTGACAATCGTACACCACCACAGGGTCCTAGGTTCGATCCTTGTCATTTTAATTGGAGCAAATTTTTTATTTGAAGATCCTAGGCACCACTCCAAGGCTAAGGTGAGGAGTACAAATTAGGCCAGTTATTTTATAAATTCAACTGGTTAAATTATAATATGTGATTATTAAATTGGAGTATTTGATTATATCAGATTTTTGGAAATGTTTTGGGATTAAGTTAAATTGCAGGAAATTGATTAAATGAAATTTTTGGGGAATATTTTGGAATTAGATTGAACCGTGAGAATGTGATCATATTGGTGTTTTCAATATGTACGTTAGAAATTAAATTTAAATATGGGAAGTGGATCAAACCTGCGTTTTTGGAATTTAACTAGTTAATGGGAGCGTGTGAGCCTAGGAATGTTAAGATAATTATAATTCTAGGGTTGAACTGATTAAATTGAGAAAAAATATGATTTCAGGGTTTTGATGTAATGACCCAAAAATTTAAATAATTAGGAAATATAATGAATAGAATAGATTAAAGGATAATAAGGGGAAAATGAAGGATTTTTTTAGAAGGAACAGCAGGCCTCGTCGATGAATGTCCTCTCCTCGTCTATTAGTGTCCTTCTAAGCTCGCCGACGAAGTCTGTTTCTCGTCGACGAGGGAATCTCGAGAGAGTATATTTGGAACTCTGAATTTCATCGATGAAGGTATCTTCTCGTCAACGAAGTCTCTATAGAGCCTCGTCAACGATGCCCTGCCTATAAATAGAGAGTTCTTCATTTTCAACGTGAATTCTCCGAACTCTCTCTCCTCTCTCCCTCTCTAAAACGAACCTCCAGCCTTCTCTCTTAGATTTTGGGCTGCTTTTGACCCTGTTTGACGATCCGAAACTGCCACGAGGTTCGTGGGATCATTCTCTTCAAGGCTGTAGGAGCTGATCGTTGGGTTGTGAGGTTTGGGAAACATCCTAAAATCAGGGTAAGTGATTTATTTTGGGATTTTCTTAAGGAATGTTGTTATTTGGAGTTTAGGAAGTAGTAAATAAGTATTTTTGTTAAGATTTAAGTTAATTGGAATTTATTTTAATTAAGTTAGGATTTTTGGATTCCGGGTCCAAATGAACGCTGCGGGTATCGATTCGGGGATCTTGCCAGCGTAGTTTGAAAGTCAAGTAAGAGGGAAATTTATATATTAAATTAAGTTTTTCATGAATTAAAATGGATTATGTGTTATTTATGTATATATGTTTATATGTGGGTTTAAAAAAGGCTAACCATGAAATTTATGTTTTCTGAGCCTAGGATGGTTTGTATAGTTATGTATATGTGAAAGTAAATGAATGAAAGTGAAAAGTATTTCTGAGGAGTTAAGTAAGAAATGAAATGTATTTTTAGCATATAAATATTAATTATGGGTTGGCTTACTTTGTAAGGAATGTATATGAATTTTACTGCTAAAATTGTGTGGCATGAGATTCTGTGCGAAAGTTAAATATACGAGATGCATGTTAAGTAAGTAAAGCTTTATGAATAAAATATGATATGGACAATGTTGCTTGTGTATGTTAAATGCAACCATGTAAATGTAAAATAGCTGAAAGACAGCCATGTTAGCAGATTTTAGCGCATTTATATGTGGACTAACTGTAGCAGATTCTAGCGCATTTCTATGTGGAAACTAACAAATGATGGTTAAAGACCAGCTGTAGTACGAAAGAATGAAATGAAAATGTTATGCAATGAAATGACAATGAAATGACCATGAAATGAAATGACAAATGTGAACGAAGTAAATGGGAAAGAGTCACTTAAAGTGAAACGAAATGTAAAGTTAAGTTATGAACATGAATGAATGTATATGAATGTATAATGACATAAATGAATGATGTATTATGTTATTAGAAGTATTTATGTATGTAAAACATGTTACGATTGGGCAAGGCAAACTCTTCGCTTAAGGGCTTGTTGAGAAAAGCGAGTGCACTAGTAGCTTCAGATGTGGTAGTAGTTGCATAATGTACTAGGGTAGAGGGAACCTATTTATATGGGTGGGTAGATTTCCCTATCCTTAGGGCCTTTATCGGTAAACTATTGTTGAATGCGTGAGTACGAGATTAATCTAGCACTTGAGGGCTTACTGAGTAAGGTAAGTGCCCTAATATCTTTAGTTGTGACCTTAGGGTTACCTAAGTATCAAAGAAGAGGGGTGCCACTTGTATAGGTGGGTAATCACCCTTATCCTTGGGTAATCTCGTGGGTTAAATCTTTGCATGTGATTGGTAGGTTCAGAAAATGATTTCAAAGTTATGTGATGATTTGCAAATGTAATTAAAATTATATCTATTTACCTCATGTTGGCCACACGCTGTTCTAATATGTATGTTTCTTCCCTTACTGAGATGTGTCTCACTCAAATATGAATATTTCTTTTTCAGGACATCCTCAAGGTTGGGCTTAAGAGCTCAAAGGTATTTAAGTCTTTTTGAGGAATATTAAGAAACAGGGTATATGTTGATGACGTTTTGGATGTAAATATATATGTTTATGTTTTATGTCATTATGTTTTAAGTCAGTTATGAAAGGAATGATTGTGAAAATACTGGAATTTTTTGGAGATTTATGTATATATGGAAATGTAGCTGTTGGACAAATTTTATGCATTTCTAGACAGGTTATAGCAAACTCTGGTATTATGGAATGGTGGTATTGTAGAACTATGTTTATGGAGATTATGTTTATGTTTTCAGCTACGTATGTATATTATGGATTATGGATTAGTAGGATTTTATCAGGTATAGCGCACCAGACCCAGGTGTATGGGTTCGGGGCATTACATTTGAACTTTGAACGCCGCGGGCGTGGATTTAGAGATCTTAGTAGGCCTCTTAGTAAGAAAGTAAGGGGAATAAATTATATTGGGTTTTTTTATTAAATTTAAACTGGTTATTTTCGAGTAAATGAGCCGTTTATATATAGTACGATTTTTTTGAACGGATTAGGCATTTAAAAATGATTGGTTTTGATCATAATTCATATTTAGGAAAAATTGTGTGGCATGAGAATAACCCTTCACAATTAACGGGTTGTAAATACTGTTCGGTTGTGAATATTGTTTGCTTGTGAATACTGTCTAGTTGAGAATACTGCCTGGCTATGAACACTATTTGGTGGTGAATATCGTTTGGTTGTAAATACTGCCTAGTTGTGAATAATGTCTGGTTGTGTACATAAATGTGTGTGTGAGGTTTTTTTGTGAAAGCTTTGTGTGAAGTATGCAGTAGCCCTATGTGGGCCGTGTACTGGGTAGTACGAAGTTGCTCTATGTGGGCTACATACTAGGTAGTATGCAATTACTCTATGTGGGTTACGTACTGGATAGTACGCAGTAGCCTTATATGGGCCATGTACTGGGTAGTACGCAGTTGCTCTATGTGGGTCACATAGTGGATAGTACGCAGTAGCCCTATGTGCGCCACTTATTGGGTAGTATGCAGTAGCCCTATGTGGGCCACATACTGAGAAGTATGCAATACCCTGTGTGGGCCTCAAACTGAAAACGATGGGAAGAGATGTTCAGTACGCAACAAGGAGGCTGGATAGTAAAGGTGTGATGTAGAGATGTGCATTTTTATTATGGATATGCATGCATAAATGTGAATTGAATATATGGTAATTGTGATGTGATGTGGTAGATAGGTATGCATATTCTGGGATATGTTAGTGTTGAATGTGTATGAGCTTATGTACATGAATTTAATTGCATGAATAATTTATGGCGAAGTAAAACTCTTTGCCCGAGGGCTTGCTGAGTAAGGCTAGTGCCCTGATAAGTATCAGTTGTAACCACACCCAAATTAAATCGGGCAAGGTTACAAACGGTATCAGAGCAAAGGGACGTTGCATGTATGGGTGTGTAATCTCCCCAATCCTCGGGAACCTTCGCTGATAAATAATGGTTACATATGTGTAAGTACAATCTGCATGTGTTTTGTCAAGTGCAGTTGATTAATAAATGATTATAATTTATATTTATTAAAAGCTTTTTCTGCCATACACTATTATAGTTTATTTTTCCCTTACTAAGAAGTGTCTCACTCCAGCGATTTATGAATTTTTTAGGTGATCGGGCTTAGAAAGCTCTACGGGTAGGGTTTAGTCTTTGGTAAATTTTGGGTGGTTGTAAGAACAATTATATATATAGTTTATGTTTAAATTTCAGGTTACGTAATATTAAGTGAATGAATATACACTTGGGTTAAATAGTATAAAACTCTGGTATTTTATTGGAGAATGTTTAATTATTTCCGCTACGTGAATGGTATCAGAATGGTTTTGTAACACCCAGGCCCCACTTGGCAGGCTCGGGGTGTGATAGTTAATAAATTTAATTTAGGATAATTATTAGTTAATTAGCTACCGTTCGCCAAACAGGTGCACAGGGGGTGCTAGTACCTTCCCTTTGCATAACTGAACTCCCGATCCTGATCTTGGTATACGCAGACCGATACTATTCTTATTTGAGTAGTAATTAGGTGTTCTAACCACACTACAAAAAAAAGGTTAGTGGTGACTCCAACTTCCAAATTTTTCTTGAAAATCAAATTCATTCTTTTTAATCTCCTCCCTAAGACATCCTCGTGGCCGGGATTGACAAAGATTATTTAGCAGAACTCATTCAAGTGTCATTAATTCAAGAAAATGTAATTTTAATAAAACTTTGAGCTCAAAATTGTTACAATTTGATTTTCAATGCCCAAAAACCATCATAGAAAACAAGTCTTCATGATTTTCAATGAGCTCAAACTTTCACGGACAAGAAGATACGCAATGAGTTCAAATTCTATCATTCATCTTCAATTAAAAGGAGATTTTTGGGTTCGTTAAATGTAAGTTTTCAATATATTCGCAAGATAATCAAAAAACACTGTAACGACCTGCCTAGTTTACCAATTTTTTTTTTCCATTATAATATCCAATATAACAATCCTGAGAAATCATAATCAACCTAGACCTATGGGTACCAGAGATATACCTGAAATACAACACGGATACCTAAGCAGCAGGAAACGTAAAATCATATACATATCAAATTATCCAACCAACACAATACTAGAGTTTTACTATAACTGTCATATGCATACACATATCCGAAAATATCCAAAAGTGGCCTAGGGTCACCACCCAAAAATCTGTCAGACCCTGGTAAAATGACTTACCCTTCAGACAAGGTAGAACAGCTGAGCCCTAACGCTGCGGAGCTCTATCTGCTCTTCTATCTAGGGCTCCTGAAATATTTATATAGCTGGGGTGAGACACCTCTCAGTAAGGGAAATAAACTAATATTAGTGTGTGGAAACATGAGTATTTTTGTGTTATACATATAACAGTACAAAAATCATACAGATAATTTTTGTGTTATACATATAACAGTACAAAAATCATACTTGATAAAACTATCTGTACCATATCTGGAGAAAACATATTTTATCATAACATGGTATAACATACTTAATTACTATATATATAAATCATCTCATATAACTGTATATGGAAAACACCATAGATGGATAGCTGGCTGGTGTCATGTCTTACCCCCACATGACTGGGTTGTGCGGTCCAAAAGCGGGACCTAGCAATGGTTGGCCGACCACGGTAGATCGACATAAGTCTGTAAGTCCGATGGGTTTGCCCCTCCTGGTCTGGACACCAGAGGGACTCCTGCACTACAATAAACCACATCGATTTCCGATCTCCCACTGCCCCTTACGGCAAGCGGTAGCACTAACATATACATGATCATGATCATATAGGTACGGTACCGTGCTTCGTGAAAGCCTAAACCAAGCCAACTAGGTTCTACTAACATATAATATATTTCCAAATAATAATACATAGCTATTTCATAGTAATATCTGTCATGTTAATATTTTCATAAAACCTTGCATAACATATCATATAAAGTTTATGGCCCTTACGCCCGCATAGCATATCATAAAACCCTCGGCCCTTACGCCGGCATATCATATAAAAGCTCGGCCCTTACGTTGACATATCATATAAAACCTCGGCCCTTACGTCAACATATCATATAAAATCCTCAGCCCTTACGCCGACATATCATATAAAATCCTTAGTTTGAAAATCCCTGTATCATCTTAATATTTTCCTGAAAGTAGCAATAACATGCTTATTTTGTAAACATAATATTTCATCATCATAATTCCCATGGGAAACATTCTTATGCCACACAAAAGGGGTAAAATTTAGATCATAAAACCTGTTCTAAAATCATATTTCTGATATTATACATGAAAACCATATTTCTTACCAACGACATAATTTCCAACATAATTCTACAATATACATATTTACCTGATATTAAATTCCATAAAATAGTAAATACATTTTCATAAGAAACCTGACTTAGTTTATCCCCTTACTTGAGTTTCTGAGAAGCCCACAAATTAACTAGTCCTGCACCCATAGGGTTCCCCGTTTAACACCCAAAAAACAACATTGCTCCGAACAAAACATCAATATTTCTTCAAATGCTACCTTTTCTACAATTGTAGGAAAGCCAAATACTCAACATAAAACCTTACCCTAAACTTAGGATGGAGTCCAAGTTAGCCCCACCAACGATCTACTCTAGCAGACTTGAAGAGAACTTCCCCAGGAGTAGCGTGACAGCTTCATATTGTCGATCCGACGAAGAACGAACTCAAAATATTAGAGAGAAGGAGGAGAATGAGTTTTAGAAAGAGAGAGAGAGAGAGAGAGAGAGAGAGAGAGAGAGAGAGAGAGAGAGACACACACACACACACACACACACACACACACACACCGTTTTGCATGCAAGTTTTACGCTGAAACCTGAGTTTAGGGCTATTTGTTAGCTTTACCGTGATCCCAAGAGGGGAGGTGAATTGGTATTTTTAAAATTTAACCCCTAGGTGTTCCTTCTAACAACAGTATGTTCACAACCCTATGGTCAATCTAATGCGAATAATGTAAATATATCATAAATTAAATGAAGCAGTTTAATTAATCGCACAAGCACCAGAAAGCAGTAAATAAAGGGTGACACGTAGATATGTTATCGAGGTTCGGCCAACTGCCTACATCCCCGCCTTGGCTAACCAGCACAAGGATTATCACACTAACTTGCTCACTTGAACGGGTGGAGCGGCACCTATAAAAATCAGGTCAAATTATCATAGGGCTGACCTCAACCTTTACACCAATCCTTACTGGGCTGGATTACCGCCCCCTTAGGCCACGCCTGGAATCTCTCAGATATATAATCAAAAGGTACAATATATGGGTGCTTTCATGTAAAGAAAATTTGTACCACAAATGCACACAATATTACATACAACACAGATGATTTAATAATGTAAGTTCAATGTGGTCTAAGTAGTTTAACTCTCAAAGATGTATTCTATCAATGTAGTGAGTACGTGAGAGTATTAATAATAATCTGCGTATCTCAAAATATTCAATCAAACATGTTTACACATAACACCAAGCAAGTCTCAAGAATATCAATCAGAGAATATCTCAATCACACAAATGTGTTTATGCTTGGATTGCAAAATAGATAATCTTTGTTTTTGGCAAATGATATATATACTTGTATAAATATTACCACAAAGATTAGTGTAGCAAGCACAAATATCTTTTCACAAATAGTTCAATAAATTCCACAAGATATTTGAGTAAGCTTGAAATATGTTTTTGCAAACCAAAAACAAATACAAACTTCCAAAGATATTGCAATGATAATGCAACACTCGGAAGTTTACCACAAGTCTTCTTAGGGTAGGCTTATTAGCAAAGCTTCCTAAGAAAACTTAGGTTATGCTCTTGAGAGAAAAATCGATTCAGCCACTTCAAACAATGTGAGCAAAACCTTTTAGAATATACACTAAAAGCACTTACAAATGATTTTGAACTTGAAAAAGTAAGCTAGAGTGTTTGTAAGAAAGGTATGAGCAATATGAATCAAAAGGAGTATTTTTTCTTGAGGAGAAATCTTTAATCCTTTTTCGCTAATCACTCATTAATTTTCCCAAATGAGACAGTATATATAGACATACCAAAATATTTGACCATTGGGGACCTATTAGGGATTGTTGGAAAAGTTTAATGACACTTAAACTAATTTAACCCTGTTTAAAATTATTAACCGCGGTAAAAAAAATAGGAGCAACCCGAGAGGTCCGGTTGACCATAAATGTTTCAGTTGACTAGGACTCAAATGGTTCGATCGACCAGGGGACTTTTGAACTGAAAGGCTCGGTCGACCAGAGAGGGAGATTTCCCAAACTTCCGAGGTTCGGTCGATTGGGCCTTTTTGAACTGTATCGTTCGGTCGATCAGACCGCTGGGAATTCTCCCGAGGACCCTCCGGTCGACTAGGTAGTTGGAGTACAAAAGTGGTCGGTCGACCGGGAGGTCAAAATGTTGACTCCCAGGTGGTTCGGTCGACCGGGATCAAATGAACTGTAGGGTCTCGGTCGACCGGGACCTTGGTCAATGGTTGACCCAGGTATGGTTTGGTCGACCAGGCAAAAAATGAACTGATTTGGCCGGTCAACCGAAAGTGCACCAAGTGTGCATTTCGGTCCCGTCTTGACACAATCAAGCCCTATTTAAGTGCCTAACAATCATATGTGTACATGTGTGTGTCCTAGGGTCACCCTAAGGTTATACTAAAGTGATTTTGCATTATGATTTGTTTTGAGCTTACAAGATAAACCATGCATGTGATGTGTGTGCTTATTACAAAGCGAATACCCTAATTACTATCACAGACAAATATCACTAAAAATTATTACAATTAAGAGCATGAGTTTATCTTCAAGTTTTGAGCTTTCACGTTCCATCGATGATATGCTAATATGAACCTGCACATGAACTAGATATTTATTAAATACAAGAGTATTTGTTATTATCAAAATCAGGGCGTGACTTATAAGGTCAACACTATTTATACACCTACCCTCATCGACGAGACACATCACTTCGTCGACGAGGACATGAAGGGAGTTCATCGACGAATGCTTATTCCTCGTCGACGAAATTTAGAGCTAGAAAATAGTCCCTTGGTAACTTCTCATCGACGAGACGCGTGTCCATGTCGACGATCCCATCAAGCGTGTTCATCTACGAGACCCCTATTGAATTCCAATTACAATTTCTTTTCTCTCCTCCTCCTATTATTTAATTAATATAATTCACTGAGTCTCGACAAACACAATATTCATAAAATATTAACAAAATTCAAGTATTCAATAAGATTAATTTTCAAGGAGAAATGTTCAATTTTCACAAGAGACTCAATCATGGTAAAAATCTTAGGGAGCACAAATACAATATAATTGTCATAAAATTGCATGCACTTAGTAAAGACAATGATATTCATTTAAGCATGCTTTGTATACTTGACAAATTCTATTCACTAATATTTTGTCATGATGTAAAAAATCCACCATCTCATTTTAATTCAAATGCTAGCCATAGATATGCATAAAAGATTATGCAAGTAAATATGTCACATATACAAAATTTTTAAAAGATGATTTTTTAAAAAAGTTATCCTTTTTTGTAAATTGAAACTTTGGGCAAAACAAATATTTTGAAAACAACAAGATCTAAAGTTCAAAATGACCCAATGTATTATTTTTGAAAAACTATTAAATTACGTTCCAAATTTGAGGGCATTAGCATGTGCAATTGTATGTCCCTTTTGGTACCCATATCCTTTTAATAGTAACATATGAATTTTTTTTTGAATGGGTAATGCCTCTTGTTAGACTTCTCAAAAGCACCATTTTGATTGGCAAGAATTTTGTGGAAACTTTTGTTTACTTGTCCAATTTTTAAAAGAATGTGATTGCGATTTTTCATTTTCTTTTTCAAGATTTCATTTTCCAATTTCAAATCATTTATGGTAGAACTAGACACTACCTTAGCTTTCAAATCATAATTTCCTTTTTTAAAAGCTCATTTTTATTTTCCAAAATATTTAACTTATTTTTTAGTGCCTTTAAATTTAGACCAGGAGATTCTAAGTCATCATGCATTTCCTCAAAGCGTCGATCTTATAATTCATCATATTAGGGGTTTTTCATCAAAAGTTGATTCACTTACCTCTTCTTTATAAAGGTAATGGAACACGTGGCACCTGAGCCCCACTTGGCGGGTTCAAGGCGTCACAAGGTGGTATCAGAGATATATTTTAAATAACACTCCGGACCCTAGTTTCGGGTTCGGGGCATTATAGTTTGGTATCAGAGCATTAGGTTTTGGGTTTTGCAGACTGAGGGATGATCAATACCAGAGTATAGGAACCTATGACAATGAGGATAGGAAATGGGTAGGTTAAGTGTTGAGAGTTATAGGATTTTGTTTTGTAGCCTAGAGGCGGAAGTATGTCGACGGCTTTTTGTGATTTTTTCTAAAGCAATTGACGGTTTTAGACAAACCATGGGAAACCTTGGATGATTCTGTTTTTGAGCTGTGGGACTGGTCCTTAAGTTAGAGATTTGGATGTATATTGGATTTTAATTTAATGATTGTGTTGAGTAGGTTATGATAATGGAATTCTTAACTCTATTCTGTCTTATTTTCAAGATGGATCCTAGGGGAGAGGATGTAGAGGTTGAAGGAAGAGATGAATTAGAGACTTCTAGTGAGGAGGATATTGATACTTCCACAATGCTAAGGGGTATAACCTGTTAGGTCAGGGCAGAAATGAGGAAGGATCCTAGAGAGTAGAACTGTCCACCTATAGATTAGGGTTGTAACATCAAGGAGTTTATGAGGTTGAACCCTCATACTTTTGAGGGAGGACCTAATCCAGTGGTTGCAAAAAATTGGGTACAGGAAATTAAAAAGAGATAATGAAAGTACTCAGCTGCACGGACGAGTCCACTATGCCCTGTTTAAGATGACAGGTGATGCGAAACATTGGTGGCTTTTTACGAAACTGCTAGAGGGACAGAGGGTAGTGAAAGTGGCATTGACTTGGGAACAATTCAAGGAGTTGTTCTTTGATAGGTACTTTCCCTCGTCCACTAGAGAAGTAAAGGTTGAGGAGTTTACCAACCTAACCTAGGGAATATGACTGTTGGGGAGTATGCAGTGAAATTTGTGGAGCTATCTCGCTTCGCACCCTTTATGATTCTGAATGAGGCAAGAAAGGCTAGAATGTTCAAAAAAGGTTTGTGACGAAAGATCTTTGAGCTTGTGGTGGGGTTCCATGTCTAGACCTTCTTGGAGTTGGTGGATAAGGTTTTGGTACTGAAGAAGAGTTTGCAGGGTAGTACAGAGCCGTCAGAGCAGAGAAAGAGGCCTGCACCTTCTAGTTTTCAAGCTGAGGCTACTCAGGGATCGTGAAAGAGAGAAAATGACATGGTGGGCATGAGGCAGGAGACAAGGGATTGGGGTTATTCTAGTTATCATAATAATTCATCTTACTCTGTATGCCATAGATGTAATAAGAGGAATAGGGGTGAATGCCGAATTGGGTGTCCTAACTATTATAGGTGCGGTAAGCTAGGGCATATTGCGAGGAATTGTCATGTGCTGCTACCTAATGCACCTGCATCAAATCAGATCCAGGGAAACTAGCATGTACCCCAAGGTGGAGGTGGACCAGCACGTGTGTATACGATGATCCCGACTGAAGCAAATATTACCAAGGGGGCAGGTACAAGTTTATGTTTAAGATAATGATAAGTTTATTTAATTGTAGTTAATGTAGAAATTCAGATGGTGATATATACTGAACTATATGAGATATAGTGAGTTAATAAATTATAGAAATGTGGAAATTTCGAGGACTAAATTTTTGTTAGGAGGGGAGAATGTAGTGATCCTAAAAATAAATAATAAATTAATTAATTAAATTACTTAATTAAATTGTTGACTTTTTTAGTCCAATCCCTGGTTTTGATTTTGACAAACTGCATGTTACTAATGTGTGTGCCTAAGTACTTGAACTGGTTAATCATTCAGATCACACACATGAAAGTGAAGTGGAAGCCATAAAGGACATAAAGCACATTATCTTGGCTGATTCCATGAAAAGTCAAGAGCAAAAGAAGAAGATATTTGTCTTAATTGCATATGTATTTTTGTTTCATTATTTAGTCTGTAATAACTGCATCACATGCATAATAGGTATTTATGCTCAACATGGTCGTAGATGGACTATAGGGAACCAAATGACAATAGGGCACCCTTCGGTCGACCGACGCCAGATTTTTAGGGTTAGCTCTCAAAGACCATAGATTGACTTTAGGTCCCTAAACTTCACATAAAAAGTCTCCCATAACTTAAAAGTTATACTCATATGAAAGGGGTGACTAACATAGAAGCCTCAGTCGACCAAACCTCTCAGGGTTAACAGGTTGACTATTCGGTCGACCATTTTTAAAATGAACTTGAATGGTCTGTTTAACCGAATTGGCACGTGGTTGATTCCCAATGCCCTGGTCGACCGAACATCAAGTTGAAAAATGACCTGGTCAACCGAATCTCAGAGGGTCCAAAATCGCCGGAATGTGGTCGACCATATTTTGCAGTTCAAAAAGCCCTTTGATTGACCAAACTTACAAATATGACCGACTGAACTTAAAATGTGGTCGACCAAAAACACTCGGGTTGCCTAATTTTTACCGAGGTAAATAAGGGTTAATTTTTATTAACCCCACTTAAACTTTCTTAAAAATACCGAATGAGTCCCAAACAGTTATATTTTTTGGAGTGTCTATATATACTCTCTCATTTGGTTTGATTAGCAATGGATTAGGAAAATCATTAGCCATAAAATTCTCTGAAATTCTTTTTGCTCATACTACTCATTTTGAACAAATTCTTTCAATCTTTCAAAATATATTTGCTTACTCTCCCCACTCTTTGATTTGAAAAACTCTTCTTGAGGAGAATCATTTGTTCATATTCCTTGTTTTGCAAATAGATTTCAACTTGAAAGGGAGTTTGAACTTTTGAGTAGTGTGCATATTTCCATCCATTTTCAAGCATACAACTCTCATCTTGCATAATCTTTTGAAAATTATTTTTCAAAGTTAGTTTAGAGAGTTTTTCCCATAGTATTTTATATTGATAAATATTTATTGGGAAAACTTTAGATTTGCTTGAGGTCTTGCATCTTCATTGCAAGTATCTAAAGCTTGCATATTTTTATTGATATATATTTGCAAGCTTTTATCCTAATCTTTATTGGGCATTATATTGAAAAATATTTGTTGAGAATATTTGATTAGGTTTCCCAAGTTCCTTTGATTATTTGTTAATTAAAATATCTTAATTCAAAGGTCTTACTCACACACACATTGATATACACAAATTGTTGGGAGTTGTTTTTACTTGACCAATCTCACTTGAGCATAAATACTATTATTTGTGAGTGCATTGGTTATTGTTTGAGCGCATCGGAACATATATGCTTATTATAGAAGCATTGGTTATTTGTGAGTGCATTGATTGTGCTCAAATTGTTATATCTGTTGTATTCCTGACGTGTGGTTGAAAGAGAGAGACTTGCCCTGTGAAAAGTCCCCGATTGGCTTTGACCCGGTTAGGAAAGTTAGGTGCACCATCCTGTTAAGGTGTTGTATTTTGTACTGCTTCACCCGTTAAGTGAGCCATAGTGGAATCCTTTTACTTGTGAGCTTGAGGCGGGGGGGGGGGGGGTAGGTAGTATTGGCCAAACCCCGATAACATATCTAGTGTTAGTTTTTATTTTCTGCAATTTACTTTTTGCACCTGTATATTTATGTTTATTGTTTGAATATTTGATTGGGTTTATGATTACATAGAAAGACCTTAGGTTTGTGTAATACTGTTTGTGGAATTTGGTTTAACCTAGGAAGATTTTTTAAGTAACCAATTCACCCCCCTTGGGAATACACCAATTCCTTATTTAATAATTATTAATTAAATTATATATATATATATATATATATATATATATATGAAGGTTAAGATGCTGAAGGAATTAAATTCCTTCAGGAAAAAGTTACTGCAAGCCTTCAGTCTCTCTATGCCTCACTCCTTCGTCCCTCCTCCTCTCTCAACTCATTTTCTTGGCAAATATTAGGCCGCTAGGAAAAGGGAAGATAGCATTGGGTTTCTATCTCTGCCACCGATATTTCTACTGGAGTGGATTTGTCGTAGGAGTGACGTAGGCACCACTCCTGGGATAAAGTATACTCCATATCTTTCCTTAATTTCTCCTTAAAACTTCAGTTAAATCAATGATCGGGCACCACCATAAGGTTCCATTCTCGATCATCCTCATTTTGGCCGAAACAAATTTTCAATTTGAGGGTCTTAGGCCCCACTCTAAAGTGAGGGTGAGCTTTAGGGAATTAAGAAAATTGGTTATTTTTGGAAGTTTAATTGTTTATTTGGAATTTATGGGCTTAGGAAATGTTAAAATAGTATTTTATTTAGGGTTGATTTTATTGAACTATGGTTATTGAATCAGGGTTTGGGTGAGCGCCGCAGGCATCGTTTCGGGGTCCCTATGGGCATAATTTAGGAAATCAGGTAAGGGGAATAGATTAAACAAATATATTTGTAAACTTCATCGGTTAAAATGGAAATTTTATGTGTTTATAAATATATATATGATTATCATGTGAGTTTTAAAAAGAAAAACCAACTATTTGAATTATGATTTTGAGCCTAGGACTGTGTAGATATTATTTGCGAAAATGAAATAATGAAAGTAATGAGTTTTCTAGATAATTGTGGAGAAAATTTTATATGTATTTTCAGTAAAACTGATGATGAACATGGGTTGGCTTTTTTTATTTTAAATGATATGATTATGTGTATTATTTAAATGGTGTGGCATGAGTAAAATGAAAATACCGTGATGAATTATGATATATTTATGAGATGTTGGGAATACTGAAATGTGATGAGAATATATACTGCATATGTATTGTTTAATCAGAGTAGGATGTGAGTGTTAAATTGCAATCTATAATTTGAGAACTCCGACGAACCATAGTGAGACACAATACTGTTGCGTATGATTTTTGGCAGAGATTAGTGCACCCACATGTCTTAGAGAGAGTATGGAGATGGCATGGTCGATTGTGCTATGTAGGGTAGAGATTCCCTCTGAAGTCTAGGGTAGTGTGAGAAAGCCAATCTTTACAGATGAAGAGGTTGTTTTCTGATTTAGCTCTGGTGGGCTGACTAGGGTTAAGTCCAGCCTTCAGGCTGCATAACCCATCATTTGGGGGGGGGGGGGAAGGAAGCATGACAGTGATTATCTATCCGGTAGTGAGTTCGAAATGCATAATTGTTTAATTTAACTAATGAATAATATGATAATAGAACATGTGAATACAGAGTAGCATGAAATCAGAGTGCAAAATGTGAATGTGAAATGTGGATGATGTGAAATGTGGAAGTGAGATTCACGTGCATGAAATCAGAGTAATGCGAAATGTGAAAGTGAATTATGTGATATAAAATACTAAGAACATGAAAAGATGAGTAACACAGAGATAAAAGATACATAGTAAAGTAAATATATATTTTATATTGTAGTATTATATTTATTTGGGGTGAAGTATATACTTCGACCAAGGGCTTGCTGAGAAAGACGAGTGCCTTGATTAATATCAGGTGTAACCATACTGGTCTGCATAACGTATTAGTGTAGAGGGAAGCTACTTGTATGAGTGGGTAATCTTCCCTATTCTTGGGAACTTCTTCTAGTAAACATTTGTATGAATGTGTGTGTGTACGAGATAAAAGAATCACCTAAGGGCTTACTAAGTAAGGTAAGTGCCCTAATATACTTCAATTGTAGTTATAGGTTGCATAAGGTATCATAGCAGAGGGGTTCTATTTGTATGGGCATGTAATCACCTCAATCCTTATGAACTCTCGTTGGTAAAATATTCTGCATGTGTGTGAGTAGGGATAGAGAATGGTTTCATAACTGTGATACTTTTATACATGATGATTATATATTTGTACGCAAACCTCATGTTAGCCACACATTGGTGTTAATCTATTCCAACTTATTGAGATGTGTCTCACCCAATATGAAATTTTATCTTTTTCAGGAGGACCACGTGGTCGAGCTCAATGAGCTCGGGCCTTGGCGTTGCGTTTTTGAGAGAGAGAGAGAGGGTATAAACTTTGGTTACATTTTTAAGTTGTATATTTTGGGGTTGTATTATATTTAAGTTTTATGAGATGTATATATATGTTTGTGAATGATGGATGTTGGAGAATACCATTTGAGATTATAGATATGTAGAAACTCTAGTATATTATTGAGAATTTGTTATTATTTCCGCTGCGTAATTGATGTAAAAATATCAGATATAGGTAATGGAACACGTGGCACCCGGGCCCCACTTGGCGGGTTCGGGGTGTCACAAGGTGGTATCATAGATATATTTTAAATAACACTCCGGACCCTAGGTTCAGGTTTGAGGTGTTACAATCATGGTATCATTTGAAAGAATGAGTGTTTAGGGGGTGTTAGAATCTTTCCCTTGCATAATTGAGTTATTGAGTTAGACTGTAGTATGTAGACAACAAACTATCAGCTCCTTAGATCTTGGGATTTGCTAGAGATCAATTAATTAATAGTAATTAGGTGAATTTATTCATATCTAGGCAATAAAGGTTAGTGATGACTCTGTAGAACTTATAAAGTGTGAGATAAAGGTCAAATAACACATTAGGATAACTATACCCATCAACGCGTTGTATTCCAGTCCGCACCGCTTAACACTTGGTGCTAAAACACGTGTTGTTACTGGTGATCCAACAACATTAGGACAAGTCTCTTGGTTGATTGATACTAAGTATATTAGTTTTGGATTATAGTGAAAATCTCAAACAAGTTAGTTTAAGAAGTGAACATCAATTAAGTGGCTGAACCACTATAAAACTTTTGTGCCACATTGCTCCTTTCTCTCTCTTGTTTTGATCATATGCTTTAATTTCATGAACTTATCAATTGGATCAACACATTCTTGGTCTAATTATTATATTGGAACCTTCATTCACTGTGTCTTGAATGCTTGCTTAATAAGTTTAAACTAATTCTCATTACTGGTAAAATATTTAAGTTAGTCTCAAGTTTTTAAAATCACCCAATTCACCCTCCTCTTGGGTGCCTAATCAAACTAACAATTCCTTTATACTATTGCACCTAATTGTCATTTTGTGTTATGTTTGCTTTAATTGGTTATAGTGATGGTTTGAACACAAAGTAGAAATCACAGTCAGTGAAACCTTTTAATCACAAGATATGGGGAATGGTGCTCAAGATTAGTTAGCAAATTAGAATAGAATTTGAACCATGGGAATACTCCCTTCTAAGCATAATTGACTTAGTTGTCTATAGTGGTTGCAAATCTTGGTAGTATGTGTTGATTTGAAACAATACTTAATATTGCGGGGCTATTTTGCCTCTCCAATCAAAAATCAAGTCAAAATCATTTTAGCATCATTGTGTTCAACTTGTGTTGCAAACTCGTCTTTTTTGAAAATGTCATTTTCTAAAAAAAAAATTCTTGTAAACTAGGGGGCTTGCTTCCCTCCTAATGTGCCTTTTTGATAAAGCATTGACTATCATCATTATTTTTTGTATCACTTTACATGGTCATCCATTGGAAATTACACCAACACTGCATATTCATACCACAATACAAGATTACTTGTTGATAAATTTTTTAAAATGATGTGCAGATGGTAGTTGGACACACTATTACAACTTTTTTTCCTTTTATATGCTAAGATGATAACTAGACACATTGCCACTATGCTTTGTTTTGTTTAGGTTAATTCTAAACCTTAATTTTTGACTTCTAATGAATTGGCAAGCTTTGAAAGCTTTTGAGGCCTAAACAAGGTTAATTATGGGGTAAATTTTAATAATTTATAGTGAATGTGGGCAAAGAACTAAATTTAGGTTTCTTCTTTTGGAAATTTAGTGGAAAAAAAAAATTTGAGGGAATTTTGGGAAAGCAGGGTTTCTGGTTTAGAAGCCCAACCCTATCTCTTTATGAGGGAGCTAAGGAAGGATGCAAGTAGAGGCACATTGAAAGGAGGAATTGGAGAGGTGTGTTGATTTCATTAAGGGAGGATTACACATTCAATTAGGGAAAATATTCTACTCATTAGGGATTCGCGTTGAAGGAAAAGAAAAGAATTTTGTTAGTGTTCTTGGTATTTTCAATATTTTTACCAATCTTAAAAGAGTTTTCTTATTTATGTTCACACATCATTATCTTGGTTGTTGATGTATATCCATAAGGTGTGAGTATTTGAATTTGTTAATTTAAACTTGATTACATGATTTTGAGATTTACATGACTCATTAAGATTAACAGGAAAATTTGAGCGGTGAAGAGAGAGAGATATGTCAGAAGGTTGCAATTGCAGTAGGAGAAGACTAGAAAACTAGGTTTTCTAGCGACTTGGTGGTGATCGGCAAGGTTGTTGGATGGAGGGATAGTCGCAACATGCATAACAATAGGGCTTCCTGCTGCTATGCTTAAAGAAGAAAAAGAAGTAGCAGTGCCATGGCTGCTTTTGATAGTGGCTATCAATGACAACTCTCAGGCGAGCAACTAGCAAACACTTGGCGCATGTAGGGCAAAGCAGAAGAGTGAAAGGGAAAGGGGAAGACCATGAAGAGTGAGTTGTGCACCCGCACATGCATTTTGCCATTCTTTTATTTATTCATTTATTTTTTATTTTATTTTACTCCATATTAATCATTTAATATTAGTTAATTAATAAAAATCTTGAAAATTCATTAAAAAACAGTAAAATATATTTTATTCTGATCTACTTATTTGTTTTTTTTTTTAAGATTTATTATTATCATTATTATTTTATTAGTTAGCTTACTATCTTTAATGTAAAAATTCCAAAAGAAAATAGTAGTGTAGTAGTAGTAGTAGTACCATTTCTATCTTTACTGTTTTATATAGTTTTTTTTTTTTTTTTCAAAACCAAAACAATTAGGAAAAAAATTTCTAAAAAATGTAAGGTATTTTCTAGGATTTGTTAGAGTTCCTAAGGCTTTTCTTCTTCCTTAGATTAAAAAAGGAGTTCCCTTGTACATAAAAAAAAAAAAATTTGAACTTTCTTTGTATTTGTTTCTTAAATTATAAATATAAAATCTTTCAAAATAGGAAATTGGAGTTGTAATTTGCTTTGTTCCTTTTTAGATTAGGGTATGTACTATTGGGTGAGATCTTATTTCCTTATTTTAGTGTTTGTAGTACTATCTTTCTTTGTTATTGCATCTTATTTTTGGTAACTTTGATTTATTGAATATATGCTTTGATTGGGAATTTATTTATTTATTTTAGCATCTTTCCCTACATTTTCCTATATAATTTGGTATATATTTTTATTATATAATTTAATCACATATATTGCATCTTGTTTAATGTTAAAACACATTAACTCATTTGTCAATGGACCTTAAGGTCATGCCTTATGCATGCCTCTAAGGATCTTAAGGTGAGGGTGGTTGTTATCTTGTACAACTCCTTTCAAACCAAAACACCCTCACATGTTAAAATCAATTTGACAATAAAACTTAAGGTTATGTTTTATGCATCTTTCAAGGATCTCAAGTTGAGGACAATTTTTATCTTGTGTAGGGCTACTTAATATTTTAAAGGCCGAAAATTATAGAGAGGGAAAGAATCAAAGTCTTGATGGTCTCCAAAGGTAATCTTAGGCTAATCAGGTACCATTCATAGATTGGTATGTAGGGGGAACTTGTACCTTCACCTTGCATAACCATACTCCTGAATCAAACTCTAATTATGTAAATCATGACTATCATTTCCTTGGCCCTAAGGTTAGTTTAGAAACCAATTAATTGGTAGTATTTAGGTGAGCTAAACCACACATAAGTAAATAGAAGGTTAGTGGTGATTCCATAGAATCTATAACACGATTAAACCCCATCAAAGATCAATTTAGGGTTGCAATCCTCGTCAAGGCGTTGGATCCCAAGCTGCACATGTTGGCAAAGCTTATAAAAAGATTGATGGAGTTTTGTAAAGATGAGATAGAGAAGAGAAAATAATTTAAGGTTATCCATTTAAGAATACAAAAAATAAAAAATTATAAGTTTCAAGTTAATGACTTTAATTTTTTCCAACCTCAATTAACTTGTTTTGTAATATGAATGACAAGATCAAGAAAAAAAAAATGGAGAGTTTATAATTGGAAAAATAAAAAATTACTTAATTGATCGACAATGAGAAATTAAAAAAAGATAGTAAAATGACATTAAATATAAATGAAAAAGATTAGAATGAGATATCATAGCAACATTTGAAGAAAAATTATTGCACTTATATTTTTATTTGTGCATATTGTAGACTGCTTTTGTTTAAATTTTGTTTTGTTGGTATATGCTCAATTTATTTTTATTTCACCATTTATATAATGCTTTAGTTAAATAATCAAAAGAAAGTGGTGAAACATAGATAATTTTTTTATTAGGCATAACAAAAATTATTGACATACCCATGCATTGCCGGGGTTAATACACTAGTTATATTATAGTCTAGCTTTACTCTATTGGTGCATAGTTCATGTATCATTTGGACCCATATCATCAATCTACTTCAATTTATAGCCTATTGATAAAACTTACTAATAACTATTCCTACTCTTAGAAGTAAAAGTATGTGTCTATGATTTCCTCATCTTGTGATTCATTTTGACCTTGTATTAAGCAATCCATGAATAGTTTTGTGCCACTTCTTTGCTTCCATTTATGCTTCAAAGCTTAAATTCCTTGCTTCTATAGCATTGCTCCATGTGCTACTTCTGTTTGATTAGCATGTCTTCAGGTGCAAATTGGACTTATGTGTTTAGAATGAGAATATTCATTGTGACTTGATAGCTCGTCGTCCATGTGTCACTTGTTCATTCATTGCTTTAGGTAGATCTTTTAGGGTATCTTGAAAAATGGTCCTCTTCCAACTTTCGACATGGGTTTAGTCTAAATTTCTTTTATTAATGTCCTCAAGATAGTTGCAGTTGCAAAAAAAAATATTTCTTGCAATAAGGAGAACCCTCCTTGGTATACACCAAGGCAAACTTACATGTTAACTAGTCTCATTGGGATTTGAATGAGATCATTCACATATGGTATAAAAGAAGGCTAAAACTATGTTGAATGGGTTCATTATACAGTTGCATATAAAGTTAAAGAATAGGCTAAATTTGAGATCATGTAGTCTGTTTTTAGATCCAAGACCTCAACCTCATTAACCCTAATATTCTCCCTTTTCTACTTACCTTTTGAGCATTGACAATTAATGTCTTAATCTCTAGTGAGGGTTTTCTTAAAACATGTTTATTGTTGATGTCATTGCTTGACTAGCCTACCTATAAATGATGAGACTCCTTGCTTTAACCTCTTGGCTGAAGATGACTTCTCTACCACTTTAAGTCTCCATGATTTAGCCTATGTGACTTGCTTAGCTCAAGAAGAAAAAGAATGATTCTTCTTTATCTCACACTTTGAATTTTCATAGCTATGCAAATTTTTTTTTTGCACAGTTTCCGAAATAAAAGTGCTTTCCTATTTTCCTCTTGTAATATTGCTGGCAGGTAGGAAGAATCTTTCATTGTTGCCCTTGATTTGAACCAATTTGTATTGATTTTTCATCCTCCATAAATTCCATACACTCTCCATTAGTGGACCTCTTTGGCTTCTTTAGGTGTGGGCATCATCCTATTTTCTTTCCTTTGTCCTCCCAATAAGAAATTTTTTCTCCATCATGCTTCTCAACCAATTTACTTGATTGAAGTAGTCATTCAAAGCTTTTTCTACCTGTGAATGACCCCATGTTGACCTAGACTTCATGTTATTTGCGAGACTCAACTTTGACAATTGAAACTCTATGAATCAAGGGTACTAAGGATGTAAATGACTTTTCTCTATTCACTTAGGCTAGTTTTTTTTTTTATTACTTGAGAGTTGATGACTTTCCTTGGCCAATTCAAAGAGAGGAATCCTATACACCTATATTATTTGCATAGTAGTTTGTACTAAGATTGCTTATTCTAGTTTCTTATAATTTGACATATATTCCCTTTTGGTCTAGTTGTTCCTTCGTCAAGCTATAAAAATGGAGGAAACAATTTGAACTACAATGGAATTGATCAAAAGCTTACACATTACCTAACTTTTTTTTTTTTTCCAAGTTGTTCTCAAATAACTTCATACTTTCGCTGTTGATCGGGGAATTTCATGACTATGAATATCAACACGAAACACCTTTCTCTTTTTGTTCTTGGTTTTTGTAGGTAAAGTCTTACCACTAATATCTCTCTCTCTCTCTCTCTCTCTCTCTCTCTCTCTCTCTCTCTCTCTCTCTCTCTCTCTCTCTCTCTCTCTCTCTCATGTAGTTTAATATTCTTGTCTCTAATTTACAATTCTTACGTACACTTTAGGGCCTTAAGGAACACCATTTTAGGAATATTCTTATACTACAGTGTAGTTCCTTCTTGCCTCTTAACACATGAGTGAGCCTAAAAGGAGTAAAACCTTTGGTTAACCTTTCTCTCGTTATGCATGTCCCTCATGGCTCAACGTCCTTTTTAAGCATTAGTCCTTCTCCTCCTTGATGAAGGGGGGAAAAATTTTAAAAGTTGCACATTAAATTATCTTATTTACTCCTTTTGTCTCTGTGAATGAATTAATATAATTTTTTGAAGGCTTGTTAGTATGTTAGTTATACTAATTAAATCCATAAAACATGTTTAAGAATAACACAAAGGCAGTTGAGTTAATGTTAACCAAGAGAGCTTTGAATGACAACACTATTGAATTGTCAAATGTTTAATTATATTACAATTGGTGTTGTAATTAAACCATCTCATTGCATGCAAAAGCACATATGCCATGAATGAATCATGCAATTCATTGCCACTTGTCGGGCTACCTCTATTTTAGTTAGAAACACATGTGACTAACACCCCTTAACATCCAACTAAGCCATGCTTTAAAGGAAATCATGTGACTGTTATTCATGCCTTGTTGTTTCAATCCTTTCAAATGAATTAATATGTCTATGAACATAAAAATAGCCTAATCAAATTCATAATTGATCTCAGTGTGGATAATGCTCTGCTTTTAATTTCATTAGATTATAAGCAACCCTACCGTTAAAAAAGATATCAAGCATCTGCAACAAAGAACTTGAATTGATTAAGTTCTCAATATCTTCTTCCAAACTTTGAGAGTTTGCAATATGTATATTCATAAGCATTTATGCATCCATATCTATTTTTTTATAAAATTGATAATTTAATTACTATCCAAGTATTCAAAATCATCTTGATTTGCAATACATCCCAATAAAAATTTTCCCCTAATTTATCTAAACAATGATGGGATAGACTCAAATGCTTTTAGCAATTTCTTCACCTATAAATTTAGCATCACATAGTGGAATTTCGCTTTCATCAATGCATGCTCCTCGTGTATTGTATGACTTCTGTCGTATAAATTGTATTTTCACAGCAGAATAACAATAGAGTAATAAATGAAAACCAAATACAGAACACGCCCACACAATATATATGAAAGCAAAATTAACAATACAAGGAATTATGTGGTTTGGCAATGCCTACATCCACGGGAGCAATTGGAAAAGTACTTTACTATCTTGGTATCAAAAGACACTTACAATAATCTTCTTACTATGCAAATACACCCAAAACAGTGTATATATAAAGTTTTCAGAGGGTTTCCTTCCAAACCCCAACCAACTTAACATTCACATTTAAAATTTGAAATCAATGCTAGTTCCCCGAACATATCCCTCGATGGTTTCATCAAATCGTCGATGGTTTTTAGTCATACTGTCGACAAAAAGATACTGAGAGCAAAGTGTCTCTGCATTTTCAGTCAAGCCGTCGACGATTCCTTCAACGAATAAATACTGAGAGCAAACATTCTAGAAATTTAGCCAAACCGTCAATGGTTCCCCCCCCCCCCCAGCACACTGATTCAACTATGTTTTCTCCTTGTGTATGACATCAACTCAAAGATATAAGCCACAAATCACAACAATCTCCACCTTGGCGAATATACGCCCCTTAGGAGAAAATAAAAAACATAGCCCGCTGCTCCACCTTGACCTTGGAACATTAGGTTGGGTCCATCTCCATTCTAGCAATTGGAGACATGAAGTAAGTCCAATCAATGCTTGAACTTTTCTATAGTAATCGGCTTTGTCAAGATATTCACTGCGTTCTCAGATGTGTGAACCTTCTCTAGTACAAGTTCACTTGAAGTAATCAATTCGGATCCTACGGAACCTTACATCAATATGCTTGGTTCTAGCATGATACACCTGATTCTTCGCCAAGTAGATGTCACTCTGACTATCACAATGCAGCACAACTCTACCTTGTTGTATACCCAGCTCCTTGACTAAACCAGTAAGCCATAAGACTTCCTTTGCAGCTTCGTCGACTGCCATATATTAAGATTTAGTTGTAGACAATGCCACCAGAGATTATACTATGGACCTCCAATAAATAGGTTCTCCCATAAGGGTGAAAACACAACCCGTTGTAGACCTTCTGTCATCCATATCCCCTACATAATCAACATCAACAAACCCCACAACTAATGGACTATCCTGTTGCTTGTCAAACATGATACCATAGTTAGAAGTACCCCATAAGTATATGAAAATCCATTTGACGGCTTCCCAATGCTTTCTACCCAGATTAGAAAGAAACTTACTTACCACACTTACTGCATGTGTCAAGTCTGGTTTTGTACACACCATGACATACATTAAACTTCCCACTGTACTAAGGTAGGGGATCTTTGACATGTCTTGGATTTCATCATCTGTCCTTGGGCATTCAACGATAGACAATTTAAAGTGATTCGCTAGAAGTGTACATACTAGTTTAGCATTGGCCATGCTGAACCTTTCCAACACCTTCTCCATATAACCGCAAAAATCATAATCACACCTCCTATAGCCTATATGGATTATATAGGAATCAAACCATTTGCACCATTTCGTCGGATACTATTACAGCCCATACAAAGACTTCTTCAATTCACAAACTAAGTGCTCTTGCCCGGGTTGACTGAATCCCTCTGGATGTACCACATAGATCTGTTCCTCCAAGTCACCATGGAGAAATATTGTCTTCACGTCCATTTGTTCCAAATGGAGGTCATAATGAGCTACTAATCCCAACACTATCCTGATGGAAGTGTGTCGGACGACAGGTGAAAATATCTCATCATAATCTACTCCCTTTCTTCTGTGAGTACCCCTTTGCCACTAACCGTGCCTTGATTTTCTCTCCTTCATTTTCTGAAATTATTTCCTTCTTCCTATATACCCATTTGCAGTCTATCACAATTTTTCCCATCTACAAGCTCCACTAAATCCCAAGTCTAATTCTTATGCAACGACTCCATTTTCTCAATCATAGCACCCATCCACCTACTTTTGTCCTAGTCATGCACTACATCATGAAAAGTAGTCGGATCCTTGCAGCTGGTAATGAAAGCATAAGATACCAAATCATCAAATTCATACCTAGGTGGTGGTATGAGAGTGCGTCTAGATATCCATATAGGAACACTATCAACTTGCTGGTTTCCTGAACTAGAATTCCCTGAAACTAGGGGACCAAGATCATTGCCCTTGCCTTGAGTTTCCAACTCCACCTGTACAACATGCTCATCTCTACTCCAGTTTTCTGGCTCCTATTTCTCTTCATCATCAACTTGAGTACGCTTCATCATAGCTTTCTCATCAAAAATTACATCGTTACTGATGACCACCTTGTTTGTTATTGGATTCCACAGCTTGAACCCCTTCATATCTTTCTAATATCCCAAAAAGATGCAGCGTCTACACTTTGCGCCAAGCTTTGATCTCTCCTCACTAGACACGTGAACAGAGGCTGGACAACCGAATACCTTCAATCCAGAGTAGTCTACCACATTTCCCGTCCATACATCCTCTACTACTTTCCCCTCTAGTGATGCCCTTGGCAATCAGTTTACCAAGAAACAAGTCAAACTAACTACCTTGGCCCATAAGTTCTTCCCTAGCCTTGTATTAAGCCTGAGACACCGAGCTCTCTCAACTAGAGTTTGATTCATCCTTTCAACTCTCCTAATGCCCTACCCCGCATAAAATTCCATGAACCTAGAATCAGCGTACTTAGTCCCATTGTCTAATATGAGACATTTAATTCTACTTGTGGTCTTACTTTCCATTTCATCTTTCCACAACTTAAACCTAGGAAACGTATCTAACTCGTGCCACATGAAGTATACCTAGAACTTCTGTGAGTAGTCGTCAATAAAACTCACAAAATACATATGTGCTCCCCATGATGCTGCTCTCATTGGCCCCCAAACATAAGAATGTATGAAATCAAGAATACCTTCCGTCTTGTGTATAGTTGTTTTAAACTGCACCCTACTTTGCTTCCCGAGAACACAAAACTTGCAGAAGTTCAATTTGCATGTTTTCATACCCTTCAAGAGCTTCCTTTTATGAAGTTCTTTCACAACATGCTCACCCATATGCCCTAGCCGCATATGCCACAAGACGGTTTCATCAAATTCAGAATCTACGGCTACAGCTCCACCTATAACTGTAGTACCTAGCAGTGTATAAATGTTTCCATCTAACTTTTGCAATTTCAGTACAGTTAGATTACCTTTGCACATATTCATAACTCCACTTTTGGACTTATAACTGAATCCATTACAATCCAAAGTGCCTAATGAAGTTAGTCTCTTCCGTAGGTTCGGAATGTGTTTTACATCACATAGAGATCTTACAGCACCATTAAATATTTTAATTCGCACATTTCCTATTCCAATGATTTTACAAGAAACATCATTGCCCATAAGAACTGAACCTGAATTTACCAACCTGTAAGTGTTGAACCACTTCTTATTTGGAGCCATGT
This sequence comes from Malania oleifera, assembly GCF_029873635.1. Classification (NCBI taxonomy): domain Eukaryota; kingdom Viridiplantae; phylum Streptophyta; class Magnoliopsida; order Santalales; family Ximeniaceae; genus Malania; species Malania oleifera. The sequence continues at coordinate 38,964,866 of NC_080419.1, forward strand.
GGTAAGAACACCCTGAGTCTAAAATCCAAGAGTCTGTGAGGCAATCCGATCCTGATAAAAATGAAAGTATGTCACCATCACTACATTCTGAATTTCCTTCTTCAACTACATTCGCTGATTTTGAAGTGCCTTCTTGCTTTTTTAGCATTCCCTTTCTTCCAATTCGAACACTCTAATTTTATTTCCCCCTTTTTACTGCACTTAAAACACTGAATTTCCTCTTTCTTCTTGGACTGAGATTGGGATTTATTTTGACTCGATCCATTTCTGAATATTCCTATCCTATGATCATGGTTACCCTTCACCACAAGCCCTTCACCGTGTGAAATTTTATCGCAGACTTTCTTTCTTTCACTACAAAAAATAAGGTTATTAGTAAAGGATCAAAACCGTCATGAATATCACAAAATTGTCACTAATAGTATTAGTGATGGTTTTACAAGTATTAGTGATGGTTTTGAAATAGTTGTCATAACTGCGATTACTAATAATTATTAGTGGCGAATTTTAAAAGCGTCACTAATAATGGAGTATTAGTGATGGATTATAACCATCACTAAAACCCTAACACCATTACTATAAATTTACATTGGCTCCATTGAAAATCATCCCTAATAGTAGAGTATTAGTAACGATTTTCAAAACTATTACTAATAGAAGAGTAGTAGTGACGAATTTCAAAATTGTCACTAATAGTAGAGTAGTAGTGACGAATTTCAAACGTGTCACTAATTGTAGAGTAGTAGTGATGAATTTCAAAACTGTCACTAATAATAGACTATTAGTGACGAATTTCAAAACCATCACTAATACTTAGGCTTTAGTGATGCTTTTGAAAGTCGTCACTACTCTAGTATTAGTGACTATTTTGAAGTCATCACTAATAATTTAAAATTATTATTAGTTTTTTAATCAATAATTCCTGTAAAAATCTGTAATTCCATTTTCGCATACATAACATTAAACCATAATTACAAAAAAAAAAAAATTCATAAATTATTGAAAATTCTAATTCAAATTCGAAATTCAAATACAAATACAAATACATTATAGAAATTCCATATGTTTAGATAACAAAAAAATTTTAAAATTGAAATTCAAATACGAATACATTATTCAAATTCAAATTAAAATACAAAAATTTCATCTATTTAGATAACAAAAAAAATAAAATCAAAAGCTGCATCCAACTGTAGTGCATGTCATCGTGTTGATGTTGTAACAACCACAAACCCTACAAATTAAGAATTATAAAAAAAAAAAATTAGTATACGACTTTTGAACATGTATGTATACGTACTATAAGAATCAATGATTTGATAGCAAAATAATCAGACATTCAGACATAGTTAAAGAAAATGATACAATTTTAAATAGTTAAGTTTTATCAGTTTAGAAAAATTTTGGCAGCATTTCTTCTGTAAATAGGACATTTTCCATAGAAATATGCTCCAAACCTGGGTGTAGCCACCCCAATTTTAACTAGGCATTTCCAAGAAAACCTAGTGTAATAAGACCTGACTTTGAGTCTTAAGCGAAACCTTTTTTTTTCCCAAAATTAGGACCCTAATTCCCCAGTTAACTCCTTTTGATTTCAGGAAGTCAAGTCCCTTAAAAATGTCAAAAATTAGTTAAGTTTTGTAAATTTTTAATCCAAGTCCTGAATTTACATAACATATTGTCAAATCAAGTCCTATGATTCGTTTCTTTTAATCTCTCTCAATTAAGCCCCTGTAATTGAGTCCTATAATAATCGGTCCCTATTATACTAGGCTTCTTTAACCATTAGTTAAATTCAATATTGTTTCTCTTATTAGGTTTTCAAAATCTTTGGAGTCTCGTAATTGAGTGTTCTTAGAATTTGGAGTTGAATTCTTTAATAAGAATCAAGTCAAGATTTATTAATTCATTCAAACCCCTAATTGGGTTTTAGGTTTTAAGTTGGTTTCTTCGAAATTTTAAATATTGAGATTTTTAAAAGAATTTTCCCACCTTTGGGTCAAGTCTTTGGTATTTAGGTTTTTAATTTTGAAACCAGGTGTTTGTTTAAGTATCAAGGTCATACCTCAATTACTATTCTTAGGTCAAGGGCTGAATAAGAAATACATCAAAGCCATATTTTTATTAAAGCTACTCAAGGGTACACGTGCCCAAGTCACAACAAAAGGGATACAAGAAATAAAAGTTACAAGGAAAAGTTGCAGTACACAGGGAGGGGGGCACGTGTGCAAGTTGAGGTACAAATGCGTAGGAAACATACAAGGAATGTGAAATAAGGGTTACAGATAAAATACAAGTCACAACAGGTTGGTACAGGGAAATGGAAATACTGGTACAAATAAATGTTACAGGAAAGAAAACTCAAGGGGTACATACATTAGCACATAGAAAATAATAAAAAAATGTATAAAATTTTTTTTAAAAATAAGATAAAGTTCCCTACCCTCCATTCCTGGTTCACCTGGTCAAAGGTCCCAAAGCCCTCTATTCTCCCGCTAACACCTAGATCTCCCAAAGTCACCTGCACACAAAGAAGAACCATGAATCAGCCCATAAGCAGGAAAACAAAAAATAAGAAACGAAATGCAAAATACCAATTCACATGTGCATAGGAGAATGAAGTCGGTTAGGAAAATATTCCCTGCTTGCGCAGGGAATAGTAGGAGAATTCTATTAGAGGGAACATGATTTGGCACCAAAATCACCCCAGAGCCTCCTTATAAGTAGGGAGGCTCACACTGTAGCTAGGGGCACAAAAAGGAACACAGAAACATTCTGTGAGAATTGAGAGAAAGAAAAAGAGGGGAGGTGCTGCCCAAATTAAAAGAGGAGTGATTTATAAAGAGAATTGTCTAAAAAATAGAGAGCATTGGGGGAGGTTTTACCAGTTTATAGAAGAAGCAAAAGTCAAAGCTTAGAAGCTCATTCAGATTCAAACTATCCAGACCACACCAGAGACCCAGAACAGACACACTCAGAATAGATCATCAGTCAGAATACAAAAGAGGGAAGGAAGAACGGAGGAGCAAAGAAGAAGGGTAACTATTTGTAGTCTCGCTTTGTTCCAAATTATTTTTTATACTATGTGAGTGATTGTAGGTATCCCCCCAGGTCCTCTCTCAAGTCTTAAACCGGAGCTTGAATCCCCGAACCTGTTTCCCTGAACCCAAGTCCCAATTCGGGTTCAAACCCTTTAATCTAACTCATACCCGAATCCAAACCCAAAATCAAAACCCCCATATCCAGGCTATCAAACCCCGACCCATTTAGCCCACACCCGAGCTCCCTTTCGGATTCCCTCAATATTCCCAAACCCAAAACCAAAACCCCAACTTTGTTTTAACCCACGAGGCCCATTTCCAAATTTTAAAACAAAAGCCTAGTGGGAGCTATAACCCCTGAAGCCCAATTCTTATTTTAAAACCAAGAGCCTTTAAAAACCCAGCCCATCTCACTTTTAAACGCGCCTTACCTCATTTAAAAATATACCCCTTGCCTAGTCCCATTTTAACCCAACCTCAGAACCCATTCTGATTTAACCTAGCCCATTTTTTAAATCTTAAAACAAGCCCATTTTAAAAACTAACCAGCCCAACCCATTTTAAAAATTAATCCGAGCCCATTTTAAAATTGACCAGACCTTAAACCGATTCTCCCAAGATCGGTCAACGTTTGACCGGTTCACCCCCTAAACTGATTTGCACCGGTTTTCTCCTTTTTCATTTTAAATACATAAATAATTCATTTAAAATTCACCTAAAAATCCATAAAAATCATAAAAATTACAAAAAAACTTCAAAAAAATTAGGAAAAATCGGAGAAAATTCTAAAAATATTTACAAGCTAGTTTTCATTGCTTTTCATCTTAAAATAATTTTCATTTTGGAAATAAAAAAAAAATCTCAAAAAATACCAAAAATCCACACAAATATTTTTTTCAAACCAAATTTGTTTTTACCCTCAGAAAAATCACAAAAAATTCAAAAAATTTAGGAGAAAAGACTAAAAATATTCTGACATTATTTTGTATTGCTTTTGCTTAATTGACTTTTTGTTATTTTAAATAAGGTCACAAATAATATCTTTGAGATCAAAATTGCTTTCGCACTTGGAAAATCACATAAAAATTCATAAAAATCACAAAAAAATAATAAAAAATACTTTCGAATTAAGAAATTCATCCCCAAGTAAAATTCAAACCTACCGAAATATTATTTTCACACTTATAAAAACCCTACAAATTTCAAAACGCCCGGGAGTATGTTTTGTACCCTATTTTCTTGATTTTTTGATCCCGATTATTGCAATTGGAGACATTAAGCTCTTCGGTGTATGGTATGCCTCAATTCAGAGGGAATACTTATATGGTATTTTATTTTATACATTTTCTTCACACTTTTTGAAAGGGAGTAAAATAAAAAGGCTTATTAGATTTATTTTGGAATAGTTTTTGATTAATTAGGTACCATTCGTAAGAATGGGTGATGTAGGACAAGATGCTACACCCTAGTTGTTATGCTTAGATGATGTAGGGTGGGGTAGGGTGACCTAGTCCTACTTGTGTTCAACCCTCAATCAACACACACATGATAAACACTTTAAAATCAGAATTTAATTAACCAACATAAAACAAAATAAATCATGCTTTATCATGCGGTCCAAGGATTTTAAAAAGGTATATAATTAGATTCAAATTCAGTTCCAGGTGGTTCTTTCACAACATAATCATATATATGCCATGAACATGTTCTTCAATCATTCAAGAAGATAATTATAAGCTACCATAATCATATTCCCATGGTTGACATTCAAATATATGTTTAAACTGAGAAATTTGGGGAATCCCGAGAGCAGCTAATGGATTTTCAACCGCGAACACCTTTCGGTATTTGAGGCATAAATTTCGCTATAGAACTCCAAATAAGGTGATCTTGGTGTCAAAAGAAACCTAAGAAAATTATGCACAACTTTTGTGTTAATGTTTTTGAATATGGGAAGATTTTGATAGTGAAAATCGCACATCAAGTAAGAAGATGGACACTATCAGGCGACTGGGCAACAAAGGGTTGGCTTAAAACGGGATTTTTATGGGCTTTTTTGAAACTACGGTGTTAACTTTTTAAGACCGATCCCTACACTAGTATCTTGTGTCTGTACTTAGTATGTGAACAGGTTTTCATTTCAGCATGAACATAAGATACAGAAAAATGGATGCCACCAAGAACATAAAGCTCACACTCTCCTGGTGTTTTCCATGAAGATTTAAGAGCAAAGAAGATAAAGAAGATATTTGTTTTTACTTGTATATGCATTTATTTTTATATTTGGCCTGTAATAATGCATACATCTTGCATGATATGTTTTAAATGCTCGGATGGACTGTAGACTGACCATAGGGAACCAAATGATCTTAGGGATTCTGATGCCAGACATTTAGGGTTATTTCTCAAAGGCCTTAGACTTACTTTAGGACCCTGAATAATGTATAAAAATGTCCCCCATAGTCTTGAAAATAAACATCATATAATTAGGGACAATTTAATAAAGGGAAAAAGACCGAAATGCCCAAGGATGACATGTTCGGTCGACCGAACTCAGTTACACTGAGATCTTCGGTCGACCAAACCCCCACTAGGTCAACAAGTTAACCGCTTGGTCGAACCACCAAAAATATATGGGCAACGCTCTGGTCGATCGAACCCCCATGTGGGAAATGCCAACCTCTCGGTCGACCAAACCTCCTTGTTCAAAATGATCCGATTGGCCGAACCGCACTGATTTGGAAAATCAACTTTGAAACCCTCGAGATGGTCGACCATACTTTCAGTTCAATTTTTCCACGATCGACAAAACTAAGACACTTGGTCAACCAAACCTTAAGTTCAGTCGACCGATCCTCTCAGGTTGGAAATATTTTTAAGCCCTAAAATGTCATTAAAAGTTAATTAATCTTTTCCAAAAATATCGAGCATGTCCCTTAACAGTCAGATTTTCTAAAAATCTATAAATTACCCCTCCATAACTCAGAATAGCAACTTTGATTAGTCAAATTTTGCTCTCTAATCTTTTGGGCTAATTTTTATCAAAGTTCCCCCAAACTAATTTTTCATTGCAAAAATATTTCTTTGGGGAAAAATGTTTTAATCTCTCATACTCTCTTTCACTCTCTATGTTTGAAAAATAATTTTTGAAAGAGAGCACTTATCTTGTTTTAATCTCTCCTACTCTCTTTAACTCTCTATGTTTGAAAAATAATTTTTTGAAAGAGAGTACTTATCTTTTGGAGCATTTGTTTTTAAATTGCATTTATTGCACATATACTCTTGAGCTTAAAGTCTTAGATTCTCCAAACACTTTTATTAACAAAAATTTTTGTTAGAGAACATATTTCTCATTTTATATATATATATATATATATATATAATGAGAAATATATATATATATATATATATGTATTATTTGTGCAAAAATTATTGGAGGAGCAAAACCCTAGCTTCTCCTATATTATTACTGAAATATATTTTTGGAGAAAATTTCTTATTAGGGTTTAAATATATTTAAGCACCATTTCTCTACTAAGAGTTAATTTCAAATCATATTAGAGAGTGCGTGTTTTATTTAACTTTATTGTGTACATCTTTGATTGTATTAAGAAGCATGTTCATATGTACAAAAATTGTTTTTCATGTACTGGTTGGGTTCAACCCATTAATTGAACTGAGGAGTCTCATCCTCGTAAGTGAGATCGATTCGGTTCAGCCTTGAAATTGAACTGGGGAGTCTCAGCCCCATAAGTAAGACTAGTTTGGCTCAGCGTAGTAATTGAGCTAGGGTTTTCCTTGCCCCGTAAATAGAGGATGTAAACGGCTTCTGCTCCGCCCGGTTAAGTGAGTAGGGTTAGTAGAATCCTTGGGAGGTATGCCCAAGGCAGGGATGTAGGCTGGTTTGGCCAAACCTCGATAACAAATCTTGTGTCTCTCTCTCCCTATCTCATTTAAATTACTGCACTTTAAATTCAGTATGTGTATGCCTATTTATTTACTGTTACATTTAGTTGCATGCACACATTTACTTTGAATGAGATACGCTTGTATGCATGAACCGATTAGCTTAATCCTTTTACATACATGCATTTAATATTGAATGGGATAGGATATGTGGTGAATCGGTGTAAACATTTAAATTAGCCAAAAAGGTTTTAAAACCCAATTCACCCCCCCCCCTCTTGGGATTACGCCAATTCCAACATATGGTTTATGTAATCTAAGAAAAAAAGATAATAAACAAAGTTAAGGATGGGTAGGGATGAGTTTTACCATGTGGATCCTCTGAATAACTTACCAATGGTCAAAGAATATGAATCACACCAAGGAATCCATCAAGATCGCGGTGAACCAGTGTAAAGGTTGTTGCTTGTTGTTCGTCGTGTGCGGATGGCGTGAGATGATTTGAGATGGTGTAGATGTGATGGATGGATTGTGATAGATAGATTGGATAGGTTGTTGGTCTCACACCAACTAATCTTCGAGGAGAACGTCGTAACCTCTTGCCACTCAATCGCAAGGATTGGAACAAAAGCTCAAAACTTTCTCAAAGAAAAAACCTTTCTTTTCATTAAATAATCAAACTTGGCTGCCTCATACAGCATTTACAATAGAATATATATATATATATATATATATATATATATATATATATATATAGGGGAAATAAAGAACTAATAATAAAATGACCTAAACGTTCCCATACAGGGATTAGAGACAATTAACTCATTGTTCACAAATTAAAACTTAATAACTCACACAATTCACTCATAATTAAAAACCTAACATAACTCATAAGGTAATTAATTAAATAAAATAAAGTTAAAAGGGAGGCCCAGGCTATATGGGGCCTAGAGTAGCCATGTGTGACCCAGTAGATTCGTGTGGGGCCCACAAGGGTCTTGAGTCTCGAAATTGTAAAATCACAACTCAGCTTCTTTATTCTGAAAAGTCTTCAAGTGTCTCCATAAGTTCGTGCGATGATTAGTAAGCATTGTGAACATTCGAGGGTCTTCCACGTGTCACCATGTCAGCGAAAAAAAGGTAGCCATGATGTCAGCGAAGAATGTACACATCTGGAGGTCATATACGGTAGTCATCATGCCGGCAAAGAACGTAGACATTTGGAGGTCGTCCACGTGTTAGATAATCTGCAAAAGGAAGGGGTAACGCATGTCAATCCCAGTCATCTCTCCTGAGCCCAAAAGAATTCTTCTTCGAAGAATTAAAGACGAAGTTCTGGGAGTAACATTCCGGGTTGAGATAAATGAAATATTCCTTCAAAATCCAACTACGCTCTGAAATTGGCTTATTTCTCCACTTGACCCAAAATTTCTGATAGGATCCAACTCATGTGATCATGGTTTTTTCATCCAAGATTTCCTCAATGTCATCACGGTTCTAAAATATTGGTGGTTATGGTGGTAAAGGCAATTCTTGTGGTTCGGGTGCATGATGAATGGAGAACAGAGAGGGATTACCTGCAGGGTTAGAAATAGAAGGCTTTACGAAAGTGGATGCTACAAGAAATGCAGTTAAGTTCTCAACATTAAACACATTACAAATGTCAAATTCAATGGGAGTATCAATCATATAAGCATTAGAACTGATTTCCTTTAAACTCTTGAAAGAACCCATTTTATTAGCATATAACTTTCTTACCTTTCCTACCGGAATCTGTTTGGGATGAATACGGATCATGACCATATCACTCTCTGAAAATTCTTGTAACCTGTAATGAATATCAGCAATAGATTTATAATTTTCATTGTCCAAATTGATCTTTATTCTAATTTCAGAGTGTAGCTCATGTATGTGTTTTGCAAAGGCATCAGTCAGCTCACTCATTCTAGACTTAAGTGGTAGTGGAATAAGATCTACAGGCTTCCTATTCACTACTTCAACTCTCAAGCTCTTATTAACAAAGTCATGTTTTTTTAATTTATTCACTTGTATATTCAACTCCTTATTTTCTATTGGCTTAACACTATGATGTGATAAATGAGGCAAAGATGAACAAGGAACAAGATCTGTGACATGTGGAAGCTTTGTCACGGGAGGTAGCTCACTAGGTGGCTTAGGAATGACATCATCAAACTCAGAAGGTAGGTAGGATACTTCTAAGGGTGTTTCTTTCTCAAAAAGGGGTATTTCAGTCTCCTCGGTAACATCCATCGACATTACCTTGGTATCTTGACCAACAAGGAACAAGATCTGTGACATGTGGAAGCTTTGTCATAGGAGGTAGCTCACTAGGTGGCTTAGGAATGACATCATCAAACTCAAAAGGTAGGGAGGATACTTCTAAGGGTGTTTCTTTCTCAGAAAGGGGTATTTCAGTCTCCTTGGTAACATCCAACGACATTACCTTAGTATCTTAACTCTTCTGCTCACTCAATGTTTTACTTATGGTGTTCAAGGTTTCACCACAAGTCTCTTTCTTTTCCTTCTTATTTTTATCACCATATTCCCTATCAAGCACCAAGTTCATGGGTTCTTTTCCTTTATCCATAGATTGTTGTATTGTGTAATTACTCTCTCGGGAGGTGACTAGACTTGATTGCGCTGGTCGAGACTTATCATAACTCTGAATCTTGTAAGAGTATGATTCTTTGGAAGAGGTATCAAACCGTTTTCCGATGGACTCTTTAGTCCTTTGCTCAAAGTTATAAGCTAAACTATAGGCATGTTCAAGGGACTCAATGTGATATGGGAACAGTTTTCTCCTTAGTTCATGCTTTAGTACTAGGCAAAATCGGGACATCTTGTTGACTATCAGTCTCATAGACGCCACATCTTATAGACAACTTATTGAATTGATTCATATATTCTGAAATAGTCATGCTACCTTGACACAAACTGTAAAGTTGACCTATAAGGTTGTAACGACCTGCCTAATTTTCTACATAATCAATCATATTAATTATCATTAACTTAAAACATAACAAAGTCAACCCAAACCCATGGGTAACGGGCACACACCTATCATACACAACGAAAACCTAAGCAACAGTAAACATAAATTTCATTCATCCAACCATAGAATACAATATACCAGAGTTGCCTACATTTTCACCATGTACTGTTACCGTATATATACATTCCTCAAAACACCAAAAGATAAAACTAGTATCTTACATCAAACCTACTGACCCTAGTTCAAAAGACTCACCCTCCTAGCGGGGTAGTACAACTGCTTCAATGGCGCGAGGCTTAGTCCACCTGTCTTTCTGGGTACCCTAAAATGGTTTAAGCTAGGATAAGACACCTCTCAGTAAGAGAAATAAACTAAGTAAATAAACTAAGTAAAATTGTGTGTCAACATGAATATTTAGTGCTATATAAAAAAATATACAGTACATGTCAGATGCTTGAAAACACAGATAAAATCATAACTGAGTAAACATACAATTTCATAGTTTTACTAAATCATACTGTATTCCACTGTTTCTAAAATCATCTGGTATATAACTAGTAATTTTGAAATTTACCTAGGATGAATAGCTAGTTGATGTCATGTATCACCCCCCATGACAGGTTGTGTAGCCCGAAGGCGAGACCTGACAATGGCTGGCCAACCACTGCCGAGTCAAAAATGTCTGTAAATACGATGGGCCCGACACACCCTGGTCTGGACTGCGAGGTGGACGTCTACAACTCTACACTAAAAGCCACATCGACTATCCATCTCCCACCCCCTATACTAATAGAGGCAGTTAGCACAAGTCTAAACTGAAGTGAACTGAACTGAACTGTATAGCTACGGTACCGTGCTCCTAATAACTGATCTAAACTATCATCCGGATTCTGATAACATATATTACATGATAATATACTTTTTGAACATAAATAGATTGATAGCATTTTCTGCATCCTATAATAACATAAATAATCACGACCTTGTGCTAGATAACCTATATAACTGCGGCCTTGCGCCAAATAACATACATAACTGCGGACTTGTGTCAGCTATCAATCATGGGCTTGGGTAAAAAATATCATAAATACTGAACTGAAAATATGTATTGTTTATCATATATTCTGAAATCATAACTTCCTATATTATCATGTTATTCCTGAAAATAACTATAAACATGCTTTTTCTGTAAATCTAGCTTAACATAATATAATATATGTAAAATAATATTCATGCCACACAAACTGAATAAAATCATGAATTCTATTTTGAAATCACATTTCCTGACATTTCATACTAAAAATATATATTCCTGTGAAACAGTAGTATTTTCCCAAATATACATTTTCTCAAATATACTCGTATATAACACATGCTTTATGAAAATTAATCTGCTATTAAATAATAATAATTTTAATGGAAAATGACTGCTTTAGTTTATTCCCTTACCTGACTACTAAAAAGTCCCTACAATGAATGGTCCTATGCCTGCAGGGTTCCCCATTTAACACCCTACAAACAACATTTCTCTAAATAAAACTTCAGTATTTCTTTGAGTACTACATTTTCTACAACTATAGGAAAGCCAAATACTAAATAAAAAACCTTACCTTGAATTTGGGATGGAGTCCAAGTTAGGCCTACCAACGATCCACTCTAATAGACTTGAAGAGAACTTCCCTAGGAGTGTCATGGCGGCTTCGGATCATCGATCCGACGAAGAATGGACCCTGAATCTTAGAGACAAGGGAGAGAAGACAAACATGAGAGAGAGAGAGAGAGAGAGAGAGAGGGAAATTTCACATGAAAATTATGCGCTGAAAACCAAGTTTGAGCTATTTATACACCTGCACTCGTTGACGAGCCACGTCACTTCGTCGATGAGGCTACGAAGGAAGTTCGTCGATGAATGCTTATTCCTCATCAATGAAATTTAGAGCTGAAAATAGCATCTCGGTAACTTCTCGTCAACGATCCCAATAAGCCACTTCGTCGACGAACGCGAAGCCTTTGTTGACGAGGACCTGCTGTGACCCTCTTTGTAATTTCTCTTTTTCTCCCTCTTTTATGGTTCAAATACCATAATTATTTGAGTCTCTAAAAAGGTGCTCTCTATAACTAAAGGGTTCATACTTCTCCCTTAATCTATCCTTCATTAGATCCCAATGCTCAATGCGTATATGGTTTAACCTTGCTTCTTGCCTCTTAACATTTATCCAATGGAGTTTGGTTTGCCCCGTTAATTTCATTTTTGCAAACATAACCCGATGAGGGTCAGTCATCTTACACCAATCAAAATAGGCATTCATCCCAGTTAACCAATCTGGGAAGAATTTAGGATCCATCTACCCATCATAGGTGGGGGCTTCTATCCTCATTACATTCTTGTAAGGATCATGACGGTCCCTATGCTAAGGTCTCCTAACATGAAGGTCATCAACACCATAGTCCTCATTATCCCAATGTTGGACATAGGGCTCATGACGCAGTGGTCTCCTAGCAAGATCATCTTGACGAGTCACTCGCCTTTGTGGAAGAAAGGGAGATCTTTCTCTAAGAGGCATAGGAAGTTCTCTTTCTTTATAACTCCTACTACCTAAGTAATGGTTACAGCTCTAGTTGCCCTCAAAGCATAACCATAAGGGCGACTTCTCAAAACAGAAGTTTGGGAAGGTCAATTCAGCTAAAGGAGGATGAGATTTGAGGGTTCAACCTGACTAAACCTAGGCTTTGATACCAAGATGACGCAGGACGAGATGGTACACCCTAGTTGTTATGCCCATATGATGTAGGGTGGGGTAGGGTGACCTAGTCTAATCAACACACATATGATAAATACTTTAAAATCAGAATTGAATCAACAAACATAAACAAAATAAATCATGCTTTATCATGCGGTCTAAGGATTTTAAGGTATTTAATTAGATTCAAAATCAGTCCCAGGTGATTCTTCACAAGATAATCAAGTTATATGCCATGAGCATGCTCTTCAATCATTCAATAAGATAATTCTAAGCTACCACAATCATATTCCCAGGATTGACATTCAAATATATCTTTTTTCAAGATCAAGCGCTGCCAATTCTTCTAAAACCAATTGGTGGTAGAAGGGGCACAACATTTTCCTTTAAACGACACTGCAGAGCCTCGCACTAAGTGTCAGGTGTACATGAGGGCTGCACCAATTCCAAGCAGGGGTGCCAACGGGCTAGCACTCCAAGCACTGTCAAGTTAGGGCCCACTACTATGATCCCTCGCAATAGGGTTGACTCCTGACTCCCCATAAAGCCAACAATCACCCCTCAATAGCTACCTTGGGAGTGCTCGAACCCGTGACCTCGCTTTGATACCAATTGAAACCTAAGGTGTAGTCCCAAAAAGGGGGGGTGGTGACTTGGGTTATTTAAAATTCCTTAGAGTCTTTTTAAAAGTTCTTAACTTTTTATAATCCTTTAAAGACTTATTTTATTCTTGTTAAATAGGCAATCTACACAAACACTAACTTCTTCTATTCAATCCACAACCACAACAAACACAATCAATTGATTGACCATTCAAGCCAAACAAACACTATACACAAAATTAATAATAGCTTTGCAATATTCAACAGCCCTGTATATGAATGTGCAAGTCCTGTAGTTGGCTTTTGAACTAAAGATTAAAATTACATCCAAACACTTTTTCAAGATCAGAATTTAAATAAACCTTTAGCTAATAGGTTTTGGGTTGTTAACCAATCAACGTACTCCCTTATGGTTTCCGCAAAAAATTGATTAACCAACGTACTCCCTTTCGGTTTCCGCAAGCCCAACAACAAATTAGGCTTTGGTTTATTTAACTTCCAATATATGTGGTTTTTATGATTGAAATAATTACAACATCCACCTAGTTTATATTTTGCTGGAATTTAAAGAGAGTAAGGGAAAGAGAGTGACACTGCTGCTTTTACAAGGTTCGGCTTACCCCAGCTTACATCCTCGCCTTAGGTAAACCACCTAAAGATTTCACTATACCTTGTTCCTTATGGGTGGAACAAAAACCTTTACAATAACAAACCTCTTTTTTTCAGGAAGAGAAACCTCTCCAAGCAACAACCTATGCTTGGTCCAACGATCCAACAATGCCCTGAACCGTCAAAGATCTAGTAGAAAGGTATGGATATCTGTGTATAAAAACACTCTCAAACATAGAGCAAGTTGTACAAGTTAAATCTCAATTCGTACTTCAAAACCAAAATTAAATAGAAAATGTGAAGTTCAAAGTTTTGAAGTCACCAATGGTTCTTTCTTAAAGATTTAGATGCAACTCAGAACCAAATCCTTATTTTTAATCTAATAATTTCATAGAGTTTCCCCTCCAGCAAAGGTGTGAGTAAGAATGAACTTTAGGAGAGTTTTAGCATAGAAATCATGTATTGCTTCAGTGTATTTTTCATTGAAGGGAGGTATTTATAGACTTCTTAATGAAAAGTTTCCTCATTTAACATGGAGCATTTAGGTAACTTTTCAAAAGATATTAAATCAGAAAATCAATTTTGAAAATCTTCCCGTAGGTTTGATTTTTAAAAATTCCCCGCAGAGTCAATCAGCTAACCCACTCGATTGGGTCACTTTTTGCACTAGTTAGTCAGCTGGACAAGCGGCTGACACAATTTTGTCTCTCAAAAATTAATTCTGATAAATTATCAGTCAGCTGATTGAACCATGTTCAAAATAGTCAGTCGGCTGGGAACTGTTAGTCGGCTGGGCATTTTCAGTTCACTGAGTCAGTCGGCTAGACAGTTAACTTTATTGAAAGTTTCCTATCAGTCGGCTGGGTACTTTTAGTTTAACAAGTCAGTCGGCTGGGCAGTCCTCTTTTTCAAATATTTTCTATTTTTGATTTCTTTAAAATCTAGTTTACTTGAAAAACTTAATTATAACTTTTCAAAAACATTTTCAAGAGTTTTTCAAGTGCTAGTCTCTAAGTCTTTGTATCTTAAGGAGCTTCACATATCTAAATAACAATGACTTGAAGTACTTACAAATGTCCTTCTAAGCATGATCTCCTTAATCACTAAGTCTTACAGCCTCTTAAGGTTCACTTTTGACTTCAAGATCCGTTTGGCCTTTAAGCTCTTCATTTGTCGTTCATTGCTTCAATATACTGAGAAGCTTTCACTTGATTGACATTGATCTCCAGCTTGCTTCCATGATTAACCATGAGTGTCCTTAGACCTAAAATAAAGCCACTCAACAACACGTGTTAAACCATCCTTCATTTTGTTATCATCAAAACAAGATTGAAAAGTCCAATTAGGCCAACAATCTCTCCATTTTTTATGATGACAAATGAGGAACAAAAAATGTGAGTAAGCCTTAAAAAAACTCCTCCTTACAACAAGCATAATTTTACTCCCCCTTATGATAAGTATCATTTTAACAATTTTTGTAGTTTCAAGACCAATTACAATATCATACAATATCATGCTCATCATACAATATCATGCTCATTACATCATTCAAGTTCAAGATCATTCTGTATCAAATACTTCTTCCTCTTTCTTTTGATACATATCTCATGATTGAATTTTTTATCATGCTCAATTTTTGCTCAATACTACTCCCCCTTTTGACATCAATCAAAAAAAGTAAAAAAAAATTAAGTTCAAATGAACATATAAACACACACTTCTCAATATAATGCAATATAGTATATATAGTGTGCTTTGATAGTCAAAGAGTCATGCATATTTCATATTTGTCATTCATAATTCATCATTCTGTTCTTCTTTTGACATTAGTTCATGAAAATTAGGGAAAAATCATACTACAAGCAAGGAATTCATAATACTCCCCCTGAATTTAATAAAATCAGATTTAATATTAATCTTTCTATCATTCCATGCTTCAAATATTGATTCATGTCATGTATATGCTCATGGATACTGATATCAAATACTAATATCATGCCAATATTATCAATATCATTACATGCTCATTATTATGTTGTATTACTCAAATACCAGTTGATCTATTCATGGATACCAATATACTTCTTTCGATACCAATGTTGATGTCATATCATGCACTGCTCATAGATGCCAATTTTTCATTTATCCATATGATCCATCATAAACATACATGGTTAAGAATTAATCAAGTCATGTCAAACTTCATGTTTCTAAATCATGCTTAATAACTTTATGCTTAGATTTTCGAAAATAGTGAGCCATAAATCATTAATATTTTGTGCATTGTCTTTAAATATTTCAAGATACCATATTCAAGACATACACATGTAGCATATTGCATATCACATAAGCACGAAGTCTATTATTCAAGAAATAAAAGGAAAGAAAGCTACCAAGCTGAGTGTTGTGTCATACAACATATCAAAATACACTCCAAAACAACCTTAGAGCACACAAAGAGACAAACCCCAGGTTAGTTGACTGACAACTCAAATGGCTTGAGTTTTATAAACAAATCTAGGGTTGCTCTGTCAGTCAGTCGACTGACCTCAGGGTCAGTTGGCTGACTGCTCTCTGGTCCAGGAAAAATTACCTCAGTTAGTTGGCTGACCTCAGGGTCAATTGGCAGACTGGCCTCTGCTAAAAAAAAAAAAAAAACTACTTCAGTTAGTCGGCTGACTGTAGATTTTTCTTTAAGCTTGTCCTTTCAGTTAATTTCTCTACTATGTAGTAGACCAAGTTCTCTTCTAATGGTTATGAATCTATCTTCTGAGAGAGGTTTAGTGAAGATATCAGCCCACTGATCATTTGTATTGATGAATTCTAAAATGGTGTCTTCTTTTTGAACATGATCTCTTAGGAAGTGATGTCTTAAGTCAAAATGCTTGGTTCTTGAGTTTGAAATAGGATTTTTAGATATGTTTATCGCACTCATAGTAACACACTTAATTGGTATATTTGTGTATTTCAAATTTAAATCTCTTAATTGTTGTTTCATGTAAAGTGTTTGTGCACAACAACTCCCAGCTGCTACATATTCAACATTAGCAGTTGACAAAGCCATAGAGTTTTGTTTCTTAGAGAACCAAGAAACTAAAGATCTTCCTAAGAAGTGGCATATGCCACTTGTACTTTTTCTATCTATTTTACACCCTGCATAGTATGCATCTGAATAACTAATTATTTCAAAACTGGTGTCCTTAGGATACGATAGTCCTAAGTCCATAGTGCCTATTAAGTATCTTAGGATTCTCTTAACAACTATTTGGTGTGATTACTTAGGTACTGATTGAAAACGTGCACATATACACACACTAAACATTATGTCGGGTCTACTGGCTCTTAGATATAGTAGACTTCCAATCATACCTCTATAATACTTTGTGTCTATGGGTTTTCCCTTCTCATCTTTGTCTAGGTTGATGGAGGTACTCATAGGTGTTCCTATGGGTTTACTATTTTCCATACCGAATTTTTGTATCATTTCTTTTATGCATTTGGATTGACTTATAAAAGTCTCATTCTTTGCTTGTTTAATTTGTAGTTCAAGAAAATAATTTAACTCTCTCATCATGGTCATTTCAAATTCTTCTTGCATATACTTTACAAATTCTTTACATAGATGTTCATTTGTGGTACCAAATAATATATCATCTACATAGATTTGAATTAAGAGTATGTCATCTTTCTTAGTTTTAATGAACAAGGTATTATCAATTTTTCCTCTTGAAAAACATTTCTCAATTAGAAATCCACTAAGTCTTTCATACCAAGCCCTAGAGGCCTGTTTGAATCCATACAAAGCTTTAGTTAGTCTAAATACATGATTAGGATTTTATATATTTTCAAAACCAAGGGGTTGTTCAACGTATACCTCTTCATTAATATACCCATTTAAGAATGCACTTTTGACATCCATTTGGTATAACTTAAATTCTTTGTAGGAAGCATAAGCTAACAGCATTCTAATAGCCTCCATTCTAGTTACAAGGGCAAAGATTTCATCATAGTCTATCTCTTCTTCTTGGTTATACCCTTTCGCTACAAGTCTAGCTTTGTTTCTAATGATTATACCATTCTCATCCTTTTTATTTTTAAATACCCATTTAATTCCTATGATCGAATGATTTTCAAGTTTGGGTACTAATTGCCATACTTTGCTTCTTTCAAATTGGTTTAATTCTTCTTGTATAGCAATTATCCAAGAGTCATCTTTAAGGGTCTCTTCAACATATTTAGGCTCATTTTGAGACAAGAATGCATAGTGATTGCGTAGATTCTTTAGAGAGGATCTAGTAGTTACACCTCTAGATGGTTCACCTATAATCTAATCTTGAGGGTGATCCTTTTTATACTTCCATTTTCTTCGTAATTCCGGATTTTCTATAGGTTCATCTTTTGGGTTTCCTTCATTTACTTCCTTTTCTTCATTGATTTCTATCTCATCCTCCTTTTTGCAAATATCATCATTTTCTTTATTTTTGACTTCTCTTGAAAAAGCATTTGACTCATCAAAGTCTACATGAATTGATTCAATTATGGTGAGTGTTCTTTTGTTATAGATCCTATAGGCTTTACTATTTGTAGAGTATCCTAGGAAAATACCTTCATCCGATTTAGCATCAAATTTTCCTAAGTTATCTTCGTTATTGAGTACAAAACACTTACACCCAAAGACATGAAAGTAAGTTATGTTGGGCCTTCTTTCTTTCCATAATTCATAAAGTGTTTTGTTTAGGCTTCATATAATTGAAACCCTATTAATTACATAGCAAGTTGTATATACAACTTCGGCCCAAAAATACTTGGGTAAGCTATTTTCGTTAAGCATAGTTCTTTCCATTTCTTGAAGGGTTCTATTTTTTCTTTCCACAACTCCATTTTGTTGTGGGGTTCTAGGTGTTGAAAAGTTGTGGCTTATGCCATGATCATTACAAAATTTTTCAACATCTTGATTCTTAAATTCTCTTCCTTGGTCACTTCTTAGAATTGAGACATTGTACCATTTCTCATTTTGAAGCTTCTTGCATAGAGTGATTAATGAATTACAAGTTTCCTCTTTGTTAGCTAAAAACAATACCCATGTATATCTAGAGTAATCATCAACAATTACGAAGACGTATTGTTTTTCACCTAAACTTTGAGTTCTAGTGGGACCAAGCAAATCTAGGTGTATGAGTTTTAGGGGTCTACTAGTTTCTATATGTTTCTTCTTTTTGGTATTTTTCTTGATTTGTTTTCCTAGTTGACAGGCATCACACACTTTATCTTTAATAAACTTGGCGTTAGGCAAGCCTTTAACTAAATTCTTTTTAGAAAGCTTGGATATAAGATCCATGTTAGCATTTCCTAGCCTTCTATACCAAAGCCAACTATTTTCACTCATTGTAGCTAAGCAAGTTATATCTTGAGAGATCAAGCTATCAAGGCTTATGCAATACACATTGTTCATTCTATGTGCAGTGAATAGTGTCTTATGATCCTTAGAATTCTGAATTATGCATTTGTCTTTCTTAAACATTATTTCAAATCCTTTGTTGCTAAGTTGACTAATCCTTAATAGATTATGCTTTAGACCTTCAACCAACAAGACATCATCTATAGTGAGTGAAGATTCTTTACCTATTTTACCAATTCCGATGATCTTGCCTTTTGCATTATCACCGAAGGTTACAAGTCCTCCATCCTTTTGAGTGAGAGAAGTGAACTTAGATTTATCTCCCGTCATATGTCTTGAACATTCGCTATCCAAGTACCATTTATCTTTAGACGGAGTGGTCCTAAAGCAAACCTACAAGAAAGGATTTATGTTGTCACTTTTGGAACCCAAACTTTCTTAACTTTCTTTAAATCTTGTCTAGTTTTAGCATTTGTCTTCCATTCATTTTTTACTTTAACATACTTTTTCTTGAGTGGACAATTCAACATTATGTGACCTTTATTTTTACACATGTAGCAAGTAGTATGCTTATAAATGTTTGTCGATGAAGTACTTGCATAGTGTTTAAATTGATTTACAAAATATCTCATAAACAAGTTTTTCTTTTTCTTGTTTGGTGTTCCTTTGTAACCAATTCCTTCTTTGTTGTTCTCCATTCTTTGTTGCCCTACCATTTTTTCGATGTTATCTTTACCTTCGGTAAAGTTGTAAATGACCTTTTCCTTTTCTTGAATTTGGTTTTTAAGATCATTTATTTCTTGCACTCTCTTTCTATCTTCATTCACTTGAGACTTAGCTAATTTTTTAGAAAAGTTATCTACTTTCTTCTCAAGCTCTTCAATCTTTAAGTCTTTTTCTTCTTCAACAAGTTTTGAGGATTCAAGCTGATTTCTAAGTGTTTTGTTTTGTTGTTTCAAGCTTATGTTCCTCTTTGAGACCTTAATGAACTTATTGTGTAGAGAGAATAATTCAGCTTGAAATTTTTTATAAGAAGGCATGCTTTCACATGAATTACTACATGATTTTGATGACCCGAAGAATAATAGTATTTAAATAATGATTAAGAGGGTGGAAAATGGAGACAGTAATAGAAGGAGGAAGCGTGTTCGTCGACGACATTGCATTTTGAAAAGATAAATCCCGAGGAATTTTTCAGCTCCTCATCGACGAATACAGGGGACTCGTTGACGAGGGTATAATAGGAGCTCGTCAATGACGGTTGGAGTTCGTCAATGAACTTTCTACAGGACTCGTCGACGAGGTGACGTGGCTCGTCAATGAGGAAATACCGAGAGAGGTTTTGAGCAGTCTAAATTTCATCGAAGAGGAGTGGGTGTCGTCGATGGAATTATTGAAGGACTCATCGACTAGATGACGTGGCTTGTCGATGAATTCAGTCCTATAAATATCAAAAACCCGGATTAAACGTCAAAATTGAGGAAATTTTTCACTCTCTCTCTCTCTCTCTCTCTCTCTCTCTCTCTCTCTCTCCCTATGATTTCTCTCTCTTCTCTCTTTGATTTCGGCTCTGTCGCTCGTCGGATCGACGATCTGAAGCCACCATGATGCTCCTAGAAAAGTTCTCTGCATATCTTCCAGAGCGGATCATTGGTAAAACTCCGTTAAAATTCATCCCTATATTGAGGTAAGGCTTTTTAAGCCAAATTTGGTCTTACCGTAGTTATAGGAAATGATATACACGTGAAAATACTGAAGTTTAGTACTGGGAGTTTTCATTTTCAGGGTACTGATCTAGAAACCCTACGGGTGTTAGACCAGGATATTTTAGGGGCTTTCTCAGTAGTCAGGTAAGGGAATAAACTAAAGCAGTTATTTGTGCATGCAAATTGCCATTATTTCTCAGCAAATTGATTTTCAAAAAAACATGTATTTTATATGAATATTATTGAGTAAATGTATATTGGGAAAAATACTGCTGTATACAGGAATTATGATTTTAAATGGAACGTATGATTTAATTCAGCATTGTGTGGCATGAGTATTATTTTTCATGAAGCGTATTATGTTACGGCAATTTTACGAATAAGCATGTTTTTAGGAATTACGTAATAATGCAGTATATGATGATTTTTAAATACACGATAGTTGATTTATTTTCAAAATGATATGTATGAAATGCTCGGCATGAGGCCGTATTTATGAAATGTTCAGCACGAGGTCGTCTTTATGGAATGTTTGGCACGAGGCCATAATTATGAAATGTTTGGCGCGAGGCCGTATTTATGAAATTATGAAAAATATTATAATATCATGTATTATATGTTATCAGAAACCCGGATGTTAGTTTAGTTCAATTTCAGGAGCTCGGTACCGTAGCTATATAGATCAAATATCTATTTTCAGACTTGTGCTAACCACCCCACGAGGGGGTGGGAGATGGATAGTTGATGTGACTTTTAGTGTAGAGTTGTAGACGTCCACCTGGTAGTCCAGATCAGGGTGTGGCGGGCCCATCGTACTTACAGACATTTTTGACTTGGCAATGGTTGGCCAACCATCGTCGGGTCCCTCATTCGGGCTGCACAACCCGTCATGGGGGGTAATACATTACATCAACTAGCTATTCATCCTAAGTATGTTTTCAGTATTATTAGATATAACAGACGATTTATGAATGATATGAATTACTAGAAAAATATGAAAGTATATGATGATTCAGTATGTTATGACGAATATCTACAGATGTATGGAATGTATTGTATATGTATAACTGCATTATATATTCATGTTGCCACACAACTATATTTAGTTTATTTTCCCTTACTGAAAAGTGTCTCACCCTCGAACCTAATTAATTTTTCAGGTGACCCTGAGAGACCGGCGGGTCGTGGCCTCCGTTGAGTCAGTTGAGCTTCCCTGCTAGAAGGGTAAGCTTTGATCTAGGATCAGAAGATTTTTGTCGTAAGATCCTAGGTCTATTTTGATATTTTGGAGATTGTATTCAAATACTGTATTTTGCAAATGTAGTAGACTGTGGTATTATGTAATTAATGGTTTGATGGATGTAATTTATTTTTACTGCTACTTAGGTTTCCGCTGTTCATGTCAGGCTATCCCCCTACCCACGGGTTCGGGTTGATATTATTATTATTTATGTTTATTATGTAATAAGTTAAGCAGGTCGTTACAATGATTCATCACATGAATCTTCAGAAAGAGGGAGAGTAGTAAGAGTTTACCCCTTCGTTGTGTGTCATGAAGCACATGTTTGCTACTTCTTGATCGCTTGACTCACTCTCCGATTCACTCGAACTTGTGTTATCCCAACTTGCCTTCATTCAGGCTTCTTTTTCCTCTTTTCTTTCTTGGTTTGTGGGCAATCCGGATTGATGTGTCTGACCTTTTTATAGTGATAGCAAGTTGGAGGTTTATTTTTGCTTTTGTATTCCCTTTTATTACTTTCACCTTTTTTAGCTTTTGATCTGTTGTATTTTTTGGTGAATTTCTTGTTTCTTTTGAAGAATTTTCGAAGTCTTTTAGTTATGAAAGCTAAGTCTTCATCTTCTAATTCACTAGATTCATTATCTTCTTCACCTGAATGTTCTTTCAAGGCTTTTAGAGTTATAAACTTCTTATTCTTATTTTCAGTGCTTCTTTCTTTCAAAATCATTTCATAGGTTAGAAGTGATCCTATGAGTTCATCTAAGGAAGTTGTTTTAAGGTTTCTACCCTCCGTTATGGTCGTGGCTTTTGGTTCCCAAATAGGTGGAAGTGCTCTTAGAATTTTTTGAATCATCTCATTGGTGGAATATGTTTTTCAAAAGGCACTTAGTGAGTTTATGATATGTGTGAACCTAGTGTACATGCTTGTTATAGTTTTATCAGAATTCATCCTAAAAGTTTCATATTCACTAGTTAACATATCAATTCTACTTTCCCTAACATCGATTGTGCCTTCATAGGTTACCTCTAATTTATCCCAAATTTCTTTAGCTGTTTTACATGCCATTACTCTATTGTATTCATTTGCATCAAGTGCACAATATAGGGCCTTTATTGCACTTGAGTTAATTTGCAGCATTTAGTAATTTGATTCGATTAATTTTTTATCTTCTTTAGGTACTTCTTTTCCATCTACTAGTTTAGTGGGGATCAGATTTCCATTTGTGACAACATTCTATGCCTTCAAATCCATTATTTGAAGGTAGATTCTCATTCATTGCTTCCAAAATGTGTAATTGAGTCCACAAAAAATGGGTGGTCTAGTTGAGGATTGACCCTCACCAAAGGGAGCTACTCCTATTTGTGCCACCTAGATCTTTATATAGCTACTTGTTAGGTTTCACTATAACTAGGCTCTGATACCACTTGTCAAGATCAAGCGTTACCGGTTCTTCTAAAACCAATTGGTGGTAGAAGGGGCACAACCTTTTCCTTTAAATGGCAGTGTAGAGCCCAACATTAAGCCTCAGGTGGACATTAGGGGCTGCACCAATTCCAAGCAGGGGTGCCAATAGGCTGGCACACCAAGCACTATCGAGCTAGGGCCCACTACTACGATCCCTCGCAACAGGGTTGACTACTGACTCCCCATAAAGCCAACATGTTTAAACTGAGAAATTTGGGAAATCCCAGGAGCTGCTAATGGATTTTCAACCGCAAACACCTTTCGGTATTTGAGGCATAACTTTCGCTATAGAACTCCAAATAAAGTGATCTTGGTGTCAAAATAAAGCTAAGAAAATTACACACAACTTTTGTGTTTAAGATTTTTGAAGATGGGAAGGTTTTGATAATGGAAGTCGCACATCAAGTCGGAATACGGACACTATCAGGCGACTGGGCAGCAAAAGGTCGGTATAAAAAGGGGATTTTTATGGGGTTTTGTGAAACTACGATTTATGTAATCCAAAAAAAAAAATGATAAAAAAAGGTATGGATGGGTAGGGAAGAGTTTTAGTGTGTGGATCCTCTAAATAACTTACCAATGATCAACGAATATGAATCACACCAAGGAATCTGTCAAGATCGCAGTGAACCGGTGTAAAGGTTGTTGCTTGTTGTTCGTCGTGTGCGGATGGCGTGAGATGATCTGAGATGGTGTAGATGTGATGGATGGATTGTGATAGATGTTGGATAGGTTGTTTTTCTCACACTAACTAATCTTCGAGGAGAACGTCGTAGGCTCTCGCCACTCAATCTCAAGGATCGAAACAAACGCTCAAAGCTTTCTCAAAGAAAGAACCTTTCTTTTCATTTAATAATCAAACTTGGCTGCTTATTCCAGCGTTTACAATAGAATATATATATATATAGGGAAAATAAAGACCTAATAATAAAATGACCTAAACGATAAATGACCTAAACGTTCCCATACAGCCATGGGAGACAATTAACTCATTGTTCACAAATTAAAACTTAATAACTCACAAAATTCACTCATAATTAAAAACCTAACATAACTCATAAGGCAATTAATTAAATAAAATAAAGTTAAAAGGGAGGCCCAAGCTATGTGGGGCCTAAAGTAGCCGTGTGGGACCCAGTAGATCCGTGTGGAGCCTTCAAGGGTCTTGATTCTTGGAATTGTAAAATCACAACTCGGCTTCTTTATTCTGAACAGTCTTCAAGTGTCTCCATAGGGTCTTCAAGTGTCTCCATAAGTTCTTCAAGTTTCTCCTTAAGTTCCTGCAATGGTTAGCAAGCATTGTGGACATTCAGGCGTTGCCCACATGTCACCATGTCAACGGACGAAAGGAAGTCACCATGTCGGTGAAGAATGTAGACATCTGGAGGTCGTCCATGGTAGTCACCATGTCGATGAAGAAAATAGACATATGGAGGTCATCCACGTGTTGAAACATTTACAAAAGGAAGGGGTGACGCATGTCGATC
Organism: Malania oleifera; assembly: GCF_029873635.1. Taxonomy (NCBI): domain Eukaryota; kingdom Viridiplantae; phylum Streptophyta; class Magnoliopsida; order Santalales; family Ximeniaceae; genus Malania; species Malania oleifera. Next base: position 38,990,074 of record NC_080419.1, read on the forward strand.
CCCATCAATGGGAGTGTAAGGGGTGCTAATACCTTCCCCTCGCGTAACCAAACTCTTGAACCCGACTCTAGTAACGCAGACCTATTCTACCCTTAATTGGGTAGTAATCAAGTGTTCTAACCACACTTCAAAAGGTTAGTGACAACTCCATATACATTTTTTTTTTCCATGAAAATCACATTTTTAAAATCACACACTTACATTTTTGAGTCGTCCCAAGTTCACGTCCAGGAACATCGTGACAGCTTGGCGACTCCATTGGGGATGTTGAGAGTCGAGCCCGTAATTAGTCAAAGATTATCCCCAAATTCAAATTTGATAAACCTTTGTGAATACTCCCTTTCATTTTTGTACAAATTGATAATTTGATTGTACATAGGTGAATAATTGTGCATATGGGATTAACTGTAAGTGCTTGGCTTACTCTTGTTTTTGAACAAGCATGTGATTAGTTCTGAATGCTTTATTTCCATGGCTAAGCATGTGATTAACTGTGAATAATTGTGAGTAATTTTTTAGAGACCCAAAGAATTATAGCAATTAAATAATAAAAGAAAGGAGAGAAAAGGAAAATTCCAATAGTGATTCAACAAGGTCTCGTCGACGAGCGCGAAGCCTTCGTCGATGAGTAGCCTTCTTGGGCACATCGACATGGATGCATGTCTTGTCAACGAGAATTCACCGAGAGGGTTATTATTAGGGCCTGAATTTCATCAACGAGGGTTAAGTGTTCGTCGACAAACTTCCTTCTTGGTCTCGTCGACAAGGCGTCGTGGCTTGTCGATGAGGACACGTGGACAACACTCTATATAAGGCCTAAAATCACATTTCTACGAGAGAATCACATGCAGAACTCTCTCTCTCTCTCTCTCTCTCTCTCTCTCTCTCTCTCTCTCTCTCTCTCTCTCTCTCTCTCTCTCTCTAAAATTCATCTCCTCTACCTTCTCTCTAGATTTCCAGCTTCGTCCTTCACCGGTTCAACAATTAGAAGCCACCACGCTACTCCTAGGAAGATTCTCTACAAATCTACTGGAGTAGATTGTTAGTTAGGCCAACTTAGGCACCATCCCAAAATTTGGGTAAGTTGGTTATTTTAAGTTTTATAAGGTATTTGGTATTTCTGGAATGAGAAAAATGTATTAGGTGAGATAATACTAGAGTTTTGTGGGGCAAATGTGAATTTCAGGGAGTTAAGTTAGGAACACACACAATAAGCAAGTTTAGGTAATTTTGTGGGCTTCTCAGTAAGCTAGGTAAGGGGATAAATTAAGTCAGTATTTTCATGAAATTATTTATTATTATACAACATTTATTTTCAGAAATTACGTATGATAGAATACAATGTTTGGGAATACTGTTGTTGAACAGGGAAATGGATTTTATATATTTTAGTAGAAAACATGGTTTTAGTTCAAATTTTGTATTTAGAATAATATTCACATTTGTGTGGCATGAGTATGATTTTCCATGAAAATTATGTTATACCGAATATTATGATTTCCCAGAATAAGCATGTTATAATAGTTTTCAGAAAAACCATAAAAACAGTACAAGAACTATGGTTTTCAAATAATATGTTAACAATGCAGAAATATCAAGATTCAGTATGTTATGTTTTATGTCGGCGCAGATGCCGTGATTATACGATATGATATGCTGGCGCAGATGCCGTGATTTATACGATATGATATGCCGGAACAAATATCGTGATTATATATTATGATATGCCGGCGCAGATCCCGTGACTTATGCCTGCATAGATGCCGTAAATATGCATGTTATGTTAAGATTCAAGAAAATATAATCATGTCAGATATTTCTATGAAATATGAAACAATTATGTATCAGTATTATGAAATGTATTATATGTTATCAGAACCTGGATGGCTTAGTTTAGTTTCACGAAGCACGGTACCGTAGCTATATGTTCAAGATTATGTTTATGTTAGTGTTACCATACATCTTAGATAGAGTGTGGGATATGGCAGTCGAGGTGGCTTCATAGTAGTGCAGGTGTGCCATTGACAGTCTGGACCAAGTGGGGCAAGCCCATCGTACTTACAGACTTATGTTGACTTAGTGTGGTCGGCCAGCCATTACCAGGTCCAGCCTTTGGGCTGCACAATCCTGTCATGTGGAGGGTAAGACATGACACTAGCAAGCTATCCATCCTAGATATTATTTCAGTATTGTACAGTTATATAAGATGATTTACATGTACAGAAATTTAGTATGTTATGTTATGTTATGTTATGGCAATTCACGTTTTATTCAGAAACTATACAGATAGTTTTACATGTTATACAATTAAGTATAGTTCATGATTATGTCACAATAATACTCATATTACCACATACTGATGTTAGTTTATCTCCCTTACTGAGAGGTGTCTCACCCCATCATTATAAACATTTCAGGAAATCCATGTAGGAGGATGGATAGAGCCCTGCAGCAGTAGAAGTTGACCGAGCTACCCTATCAGAAGGGCAAATAGTTAAGCTAGGGTCAGATGGGTTTTTGGTTGGAGACCCTAGGATACTTTTTGGACTTTTTTGTGGATGATTGTATATATATGACAGACTCTGTAGAACTCTGGTATTGTGTCCGTTGTTGCATAGCATATATGTAATTTATGTTTTCTGCTTCTTAGGTATCAGAGATGTATGACAGGTATATCCTCGATACCCATGGGTCTGAGTTGATCATGACTATGACAGTTTAGTAGGATATCAAAATCATTATGTTGTGGTTATGAAAATATATATATGGTAAAATAGGTAGGTCGTTACAACTTTGTTAAGTATGTGATTAACTGTACATACTTTTATTAAGTATATGTTTAATTGGGAATATTGTGTCCAAATAAGCATGTGGATGAATGTGGGGTAGGGGGGGCTCATGTTAAATTGAACTCACACACTCTCACAGCCCTATACCCGGGCTTCCCCTATTAGGATTAGAAAGGAGTGTAATAGTGTTAGTCCCCATGTGGCAGGGCTTATGGGGACCTGCAAACCATTCCGCTTAGTGTAAGCTTTGTCCAGACCTCTCTGAGGGAGGATGGAGTCTCAATTTAAGGACTTTTTGTCATTAGGGATTAGAGCCTAACCACACATGTTGTATCCCAAATCCTTCACCTAGGATAGAGTCTCAACGAATCCTGTACATACCTTCACTAGGGTCAGGACAGAAGCCACATCCTTCTCCACAGGTGGTATTCTATGTCTGTCGTACATATTTCTGGAAAATGTTGTATTGTTTTGTACATTTTGTATCCACTTTGGCATCCCTATCACTTGGCCAATATTTCAAAAAGAGCCTAATTTATTTGTGAAAGAATCAAATTTTATCTCCCAAAGTACCCTACTTAGGGGAAAATGGATCATCTTTAAGATCGTTAATGGATAGGGTTTTTCCTGAAAGTATGGCCAAATTATTATTTAGGCTACATTACATGCATCCATGCATAATCCATGCACAAGATTCCTTCTCCGATAGGTTGATAATCACATTCCAACTTCCTGTAAAATCGGGCCAAATAAAAATCCAGAATTCCAACATTGAGCCCACCTCTACCCACCCTTACAACACCAGAAGTAAAGCAAAGATCATGGCAGAGCAGTTAGAAGACAGGGTCCTAGGCATGGAGCAGGGACAGGAAGAACTTAGCAGCAAAGTGAACAAGATACTGGATTTGTTACTGAATAAGGGGAAGATAGTTCAAGTTCCAGATGACGAGAAAGATATGGATCTCGTTCATGCTCCAGCATTCACCCCGGTCCACGGGCAAACATCGGCACAACCTCCAGTCGCCACAGAAACCCCCTACCGACTATTGCTTCATTCATTCCTATTGCACCTATGTTAGGAATCCCAACGATCGTAGTACCCCTGATAATGATGACAGATGCGGAGGCAAGCAGAATCACAACCGAGCGTCGCTAGGATGTGCTTGAAGAATGATTAAGAGCTATTGAAGGATCTAATTCATTCGATTTTGTTGATCCAGAGAACCTCTGCCTAGTATCGAAAGTGGTCCTACCACCAAAATTCAAGATTTCAGACTTTGAAAAATTCGATGGGACCCGGTGTCCACGAACTCATCTCTAGTTGTATTGCCAAGCAATGGCGGCCTACTCCAACGATGAAAAACTGATAATGCACTACTTCCAGAGCAATCTAATCGGTGTAGAAGCCAAATGGTATATCCACTAAAATAGGGCGCGAATTCGCACATTGAGGGATCTAGACAACGCTTTCGTAGCTCAATACCATCATGTTATGGAAATGGTGCTAGACCGGATGACCCTACTGGAGATGGAAAAGAGGCCCATAGAGACCTTTAGAGAATGCGCTTATAGGTGGAAAGATATGGCAATCCAAGTGGACCCCCGGTAGGTGATCAAGAAGTCATCTCTCTGTTTGTGAGTACTCTGAAATACCCTTACCATAGGTGTAATGCCCCAACCTGGGTCTGCCAGGGAGTACTACATCTCTCCTCCTCCACCTGAACTAGATAACAGGGGGCGGGCCTTATCATACTAATGACTGGCCCCTCAGACCAACACGTGTACTTTTCAGTGTGTTTTGTCCTCACTCACACACTTCCCGAGAAAACTTCCCAAAAGGTCACCCATCACAAGATTACTCCAAGCCAAGCACGCTTAACCGTGGAGTTCTTATGGGAAGGCACCTAAAAGGAAGGGTGCACCTTGTTTATATGGGTAGTAACATCAAATCCTTTTTGCATCTTTTTTCTACGGGGTATCACATTCTCCCCCACTTACAGAACGCGACATCCTTGTTGCAAACCCACATTTCCAAACCCAGGCGATGTGAATCTCATCACACTTCCAGTTGGGTAATCGGCTCTGATACCATTTGAAACCCATGACTACAACTGAAGCATATCAGGGCACTTACCTTACTCTATAAGCCCTCAAGTGGTTAGTTTATCTTGTAATGACACACATTCAAACAAAAGTTTACTGGCAAAAGTTCCCAAGAATAAAAAAGATTACCCGCCCATACAAGTAGCTTCTCTTTGCCCTAATACATTATGCAACCCAGTATAGCCACATCTGATACCTATCAGGGCACTCGCCTTTCTCAGTAAGCTCTCAGGCGAAGTGTATACTTCACCCTAATATACATATAAATATGATACTACCATATACAATACATTTTACTTTACTATATATCTATTATCTCCATAATATTCATCTTTTCATGTTCTTAATATTTCATTTTACATAATTCACTTTCATAGTTTACATTACATGAATCTCATGTATAGTTCACATCATGTGAATCTCTGATTACGCACCAAAACTGCTTAATTGGGCATCTTAACCCGGTCTTTACGACTTATATTTTTAATTAAATGTCCAATTACGTCCAATATTTTTATAAAGGGCCGAATTTATCATTCTGGAGTTTTATTGTGTAATTTATGAATTTTGGCTAATTTTTTACCGCAGGAAAATTCTCGGAAACCAAAATCGGCACCTGTTCGTATTTCATGCATAACTTTTCCATCCGAGCTCTGATCAAGACGATTCAAATTTATGGAGAAAGAGGAAAAGATTATATACAACTTCCTTGTTTTGAGTTTTGAGAGAAATGGGCTCCAAGAAGGTCAAAGTTGGCTGTGAACGAGGAGACAAAAAATAAGAAAAAAAAATATAAGTTGTTGATGTGACCCAGCCATACAAGCCGGGTCAGTTCCTTCCCGCGGGCATACCCCCGCGGGCTCCCTTCTCCTCTCTGCTCCCTATTTCCTTTCTTCCCTGCTCTTTCCCTTTCTCTCCTTATTTTTTCTCCTGCTCACTTTTCTCTCTTATCCTTGTCTTCCTTTCCCTTTACTCTCTTCCCCTATTCTACCTCTCTTCGGAACTCCATCACTCCATCCTCCCTCTCAGCCTTCACTCCAACATATCCACTCCACTCCAGCCTGCTGCAACCACCAGAGTAAGACACTCCAGCAGCCCCTTCGGCCTTACATAGCAGGAATCAAGAAGGTCCCAAGTCCACGCACTAGCCCAGCCTTCTTCTCCATCCTCTGCTCCACAGTCCAAGCCACGGCTAAGAGGAACCAGCAGAACAGCCTCCCATGAACTAGAGCAACGAGCCAGCCCCGGCCCTCTCAATCTACAGCAGCAACCAAAGGACCATACAAGCAAATCTGAGACCTCCATGGTTGAATTCTGCTCTCTCTCTCTCTCTCTTCTTTATTATTTTCTTTTCTTTCTTTTATTTTCAAAATTGCAACTGAATATTTATTTTCTTTTTATTTAGTTATTTATTAGAGTTTTTGAAAAACTTGTTTGAATGAGTGTTCAGTAATTTTAATTTGTTTTAGTGAAGTTTAATTTTTATTTTTTTATGTTTCTCTTAATTAATGTTCATTAGATTTGAAGAATTTAATTTAGTTTCTTTTATTTATTTATCGTTCGGTTTAGTTAGGGTAGATTTTGTTAAAGTTCGTGTTTTACCGTATTCCGTTATCGTTTGAATGTTCCTTTTTCATTGGAGTTTATGGTTGTGTTAAAATTGTGATTGAGGTTCAAGTTCGTGTTAAAGGTTCAATTTTTATTGTATGTGTTTGTGTCCGATTGAGTTTTCATCATTGTGTTTTAATTCCATGCTCAAAGTTGCCATTTTTAATTAATGCATGTTTCAGTGTTTCCTTAAGTAGGCTAGGGTTTTCATTCTTGATGTTTTATTTAATAAATGCTAGTGTTAGGGTTTAATGTGCGTGCTATTTAATTTTTTAAGAGTGAAATCAACAATCTTGAAATCCCAAATCTGAACTGAATTTTGTACATTTTTATTTTTGATTGGACGAACGTAAAATCTGAGATTAAACGCATTCCCTGAGGAGACGATCTAACCCTTGAGCTGAATATTACACGACGTAACTACTATATTTGGGATAGCTTCCGAGCTACTCATTTTTTAAGTGAGTCAAGTTTTTGGCACCGTTGTCGAGGAATGTCAATTTTAGTCTCAAATTAGCATTTTCCCCGTCATTTTAATTAGTTTTATGAAAAAAAATAGAAAAAAAAATTGAGTTTTGAAAAAATGGCTGCACCTGCACCGCATGGACTTTTTGCAGCTTGAATATGCCACTGCATCCTCTTCCACTGTTTTGCTGAATGACGAGCTTAATTTCATGATGCAACGCAAGAGGATGTCATTGCTACTCGAGTTCTACGCAACAGAATCTGAGTACCCATATCAGCACTTAGCAAAGTTTGAATTAACTGGCAATATGTTTTTTCCCTTATGCTAGAACTGATGAATCTATTCGATTGAATTTATTTCTTGCTACATTTCAGGATAGGGCACAGGTGTGGTTTCAGTCCTTGAGATCTCACTCTATCACTAATGTGTCTGATATAGAGCATGAATTTCTGCATGCATTTTGTCCCTCATAAAAAACTCAATTTTTGCAGGAACCAATTCTTAATTTTGTGCAACAGGATGACGAGACATTTCGGGCTTGCTGGGAGCAATTCAAGGATCTACTAAGTACTTGTCCACATCATGGGTTTGACTCATGGAGGTTAGTTGATTGTTTTTATACTGCTCTTACCCCTGATTGCAAGTACTTTGTCAAGACCATGTCTAATGGAAAGCCCTTCAGTGAGGATCCAGATCAAGTACTATCATTCTTTGATTACTTAACTGAAAATGTCCCACAGTGGAACACATGATACACTCAAGCAACCATGACTGCACACCCTATCAGCACAATCGGTGGTGGAGATATATACGAACCACCAAACTACCCAGATATTCCTCCGTCTCAACACCAGCCACAACAGATTCCTCAGAGCTATACGCCATCGAGACTTTTCAAGGATAGCATAACATAGATAGCGAACATGCTCCAGAAATTCATGCAAATTCAAGTCAATCATAATAATGAATTTTGGGATACCATTAATGCAATAAGCACGCAGTTGGACATCTTACAAAACGAAGAATTGCTCACGGAACCTCAGCCTAGTCCTTAAGAGTACCAGCAGCCACAACAACAAATACACGATGTTTCTCTTGAAATAGTAGAGGTCGCCATTACCTCGCAAAGAGAGAAAGAAGTTCCCCAAACTGAGATGCTCATCGCCAGACAACCAGCTATCCCAACACCAGAAGTTACAGCTGAACCAGAAGAGGTCAAAGAAAAATCAGAGGAAACGAGCCTAGAAGCGGAGCAGTTAGTTAATAAGGAGACTGATACCAATATAGAGTACCAACCTGCGGTACCTCATACTCTGAGCTCAGAAATCATGAAATTGTCACTCCAACCTGAATCAGATGTCAAGGAGCCCAATGTGGAGGCAAACCCTTGCAGTGGTAAGATGATATGTACACCTGATAAAGAGGGTGACCATTCTAGTGAGCATCTAATTTTCAAGGAACCAGGTAAAACTTGTAATGTTAATGCTTCTGAAGAACTACAGGTACTTGTTCCAATAACTTTCTCTCAAACGTTAGTTCATAAAGAAGTAAATTTCCTGGACACAATGTTGAATAAAGACCCTTTCTTGTCAACACACAAAGGTTGATCTGCACACATATTGTTTGGTATTTTCATATTAATTCACTTGAGGCTGATTTTCGTGCAGGTATAAAGACTAATCCATTGTGGCAACTCAAATTTGGAGAACTGCCAGTGAATTTATAGACCTACGGCCACCAGACGAAATTCCTCCTGAGCCTCTGCCAGACAATTGTGATGTTTTTCTTTTCTTTTTATTTTATCTTATTTTATTTTTAGTTAGTTTTCAGGTCCATTTTCTCATAATTCAACCTTTCTTTTCTATTACCTCGTCACTCAGGTACGCCTTACTTTTCTTGTGCACAGTCCTTTCTATTTCCCTTACGCTTTTACATTGAGGACAATGTTCCATTTTAGTTGTGGGGGGTGAGCATTCGCATGTGACACTATGCACGTACACGTACCAGGTTTTATATGGGTTTTATATTATAAAAAAATCAAAAAAATAAAAAAAAATCAAAAAAATCAAAAAAAGAGAGAGAGAGAGAGAGAGAGAGAGAGAGAGAGAGAGAAAGTAGGAGCACTGAAGAATTACATTGCATTATGTCATGCTTAACACTGACTCATACCCTTCACATACTTGCATATAACTTAAGAATGACACACACGAGTCAATCATGCGTAGTTCTCTTTATATGATTTTGTAACTCCATGAAGAATCGATTGGTAGTACATTCATGTTAATCTGGCTATACAATTTCTTGTATTTACACGACATCTCACGAGGCTGAATAAATACATTCACGTGATTCATTGCACTTAAGGTTTCCTGTGAGCACTGAGAGAACAACTGTGGTGACTATGACACCTTGTGAGATATCCTTGAGCTATTTATCGTCCTTTTGAGCATTAATATCAAATCATAGTTCACAGAACTCAACTCTCTTTTTCTGGATGATCCTTGTACACTAGTCTCTATCTTTGATTTGCTAGCCTAGAGGTGACATCTAGTAGGGAAATAGAAACCTAGGTCTTGTAGCCTACTCAAGATATGAAGGCTGAGCCACCCCTAGAGATAGACTCAGTTCATGGACCACTATTTGAGCTCAATTCCCATTGATTGTTTGAAGATTACAAAAGAAGTGTTATGATTGTCCTAATTAATCAAGAAAAGACAAAGAATGAAAAATGAGAAAAAAAAAAGAACAAAAAATAAGCATGCACATGAAATGAAATGTCAATGTCGGTCCAAATACATATCACAAAAAGTCAAGGTCACGACACATATTTTTCACGTATAAAGATTCTTCAACCAGTTAATGCCTCAGATGTATTCATGATAAGTTTGTGAATAAGTTGATCTAGAGTGGTCTCGGTTGGATATGGCAAGTAGGTGAGAAGATGCTAGGATGAAGGACCCAACACCTCATAGATAGGTTAGACCCTTTCCAGACAAGTCCACTCCATATACTTAGCATTTGTTCCTTTTAATATGTAGGATGTTTGATCGCGACACTCCTCCTCACATATGATGATTGAACCCACTTTCTTTGAGTGTTCTTGAGGGTATACCAGTTAGGCTGAGTCAAAGCGACCGTTCTATACGTGTCCACTGGTATCCTAAAGTGTACTGGGTCACACACCTCGAGAGTTTACTTGTTTACACTCGAACTTATATGACTGCTTAACTCTGAATTGTGCTGCCGGTTAACTTCATGTGAGTATACTGTTCTTAAACGACATATAAACAATGAAACTTGTATAAGTGACGTGCTTTGGAGAATGTGCATTGAATATGAACAAGCCTGTGTGAAATTCAGTTATATTCTTGTATGTGAAACCGTATGGTAGTGTCGCAAGTGCACTAATTTCATGTTCACTGGAATTTGTAGTTGTAGGCACCGCCCTGAAATTCATTCACGTCATTTGCTAGAGACTAGCAAAACGTTAGTTGGGGGGTGTGATTACGCGCCAAAACTGCGTAATTGGGCATCTTAACCTGGTCTTTACGGCTTATATTTTTAATTAAATGTCTAATTACGTCCAATATTTTGATAAAGTGCTGAATTTATCATTCTGAAGATTGTGCAATTTATGAATTTTGGGTAATTTTTTATCGCAGGAAAATTCTTGGAAACCAAAACTGGCACCTGTTCGTATTTCATGTATAACTTTTTCATCCGAGCTCCGATCGATACGATTCAATTTATAGAGAAAGAGGAAAAGATTATATACAATTTCCTTGTTTTGAGTTTTGAGAGAAACAGGCTTCAGGAAGGTCAAAGTTGGCTGTGAATATGGAGAGAAAAAAAGAAAGAAAAAATATATATATAAGTTGTTGATGTGACCCGACCATACAAGCCGGGTCAGTTCCTTCCAAACAGGCTGGGTTGAACGATCCGGGTCATAGGAGTTCTCCCCATCCCCTTTAAATCTTCTTTTTCTCCTTCTTCTTTTCTTGGCATGCCCCCGTGGGCTCCCTTCTCCTCTCTGCTCCCTATCTCCCTTCTTCCCTACTTTTTCCCTTTCTCTTCCTTATTTTTTCTCCTGCTCTCTTTTCTCTCTTATCCTTGTCTTCCTTTCCCTTTACTCTCTTCCCTTTCTCTTCCCTTGTTCTACCTCTCTTTCAAACTCCATCCCTCCATCCTCCCTCTCAGCCTTCACTCCAACATATCCACTCCACTCCAGCCTGCTGCAACCACCAGAGTAAGACACTCCAGCAGCCCCTTCGGCCTTACACAGTAGGAATCAAGCAGGTCCCAAGTCCACGCACCAGCCCAGCCTTCTTCTCCAGGCTCTACTCCATAGTCCAAGCCACGGCTGAGAGGAACCAATAGAATAGCCTCCCACAAACCAGAGCAACCAGCCAGCCCTGGCCCTCTCAATCTACAGCAGCAACCCGAGGACCATACCAGCAGATCCGAGACCTCCATGGCCGAATTCTGCTCTCTCTCTCTCTCTCTCTCTCTCTCTCTCTCTCTCTCTCTCTCTCTCTCTTCTTTCTTATTTTATTTTCTTTATTTTATTTTCAAAATTGCAATTGAATATTTCTTTTATTTTTATTTAGTTATTTATTATAGTTTTTGAAAAACTTGTTTGAATGAGTGTTAAGTAATTTTAATTTGTTTTAGTGAAGTTTAATTTTTATTTGTTTATGTTTCTCTTAATCAATGTTACCATTAGATTTGAAGAATTTAATTTAGTTTCTTTTATTTATTTATCGTTCGGTTTAGTTAGGGTCAGTTTTGTTAAAGTTCGTGTTTTACCGTATTCCGTTATCGTTTGAATGTTCCTTTTTCATTGAATTTTATGGTTGTGTTTAAATTATGATTGAGGTTCAAGTTCGTATTAAAGGTTCAGTTTTTATTGTATGCATTTGTGTCCGATTGAGTTTCCATTATTGTGTTTTAAGTCCATGCTCAAAGTTGCTATTTTTAATTAATGCATGTTTCAGTGTTTCCTTAAGTAGGTTAGGGTTTTCATTCTTACTGTTTTATTTAATAAATGCTAGTGTTAGGGTTTAATGTGCGTGTTATTTAATTTGTTAAGAGTGAAATCAACAATCTTGAAATCCCAAATCTGAACTGAGTTTAGTACATTTTTATTTTCGATTGGACGAACGTAAAATCCGAGATTAAACACATTCCCTGAGGAGACGATCTAACCCTTGGGCTGAATATTACATAACGTAACTCTTATACTTGGGATAGCTTCTGAACTGCTCATTTTTTGAGTGAGTTAATCTCATATAAAGTCCACATTACGTGGATCTCATATAAAGTCCACATTACATGGATCTCAAGTAAAGTCCACCTTACGTGAATCTCATGTCATATACTTCATCTATAACAGTTCACATCAGGTGAATCTCATGTCATATACTTCATCTGTAATAGTTCACATCATGTGAATCTCATGTCATATTAAACAATGCACATGCAATACATATTCACATTTCAGTATTCCTAACATCTCATAAATAAATAAATATATATATATATATATATATATATCATAATTCATCACAGTATTTACATTTTACTCATGCCACACCATTTAAATATTAAGCATAATTATATGATTTAAAATAACAAATGTCAACCCATGTTCATTGTCAATTTACTGAAAATACACATTTAATATCCTTCACAAATATCCTGAAAATTCATTACTTTCCACATTTCATTTCCACAACTAATATTTATACAGCCCTAGGCTCAAAATCATAACTCAAACGATTGGAATTTCTTTTAGAAACTCACCTGATAATCATATACGTTTATATACTCATATATTTTCCATTTAAACTAGTGAATTCATAAAACTATTAGCCTAATCTATTCCCCTTACCTGATTTCCTGAACTACACCAACAGGAACCCCAAAAATGATACATGTGGCGCTCACCCGAACCCTAATTCAAAAACCCTAATTTTTCAGCTCAAATCTCAAAAAAAACACTCATTAAATACTTCCTAAGTTTCATATACCTCAATCTAACAATAAAGCTCTAAAATATCTCACTTACCCTGATTTTGGGATGGTACCCCAAAATCCAAAATCAACAATCTACTCCAGTAACCTTGTAGAGAATGATCCCATGAACCTCGGGGTGGTTTCGGATCGTCAAAATGGACCTTAATGGAGCGATAATCGAAGAAATATGAGGAAAAAACCATAGGGTTTCGTGAGAGGGAGAGAAAGAAAAAAGAAGAATTGAATTTTGTTTACAAACTCTTGCAAGATCTTTCTTTAATATCATCTCTACAGAAAAAACTGTCACTGATTTTCTTAGCCCTTCAAAATTATGTCACCAATTTTCTCTTTAATCGGCCCAATTTTACCATTTAACCCGTTATCGGCCCACGATAAAACCACATAATCGTCGGCGGTTTTCTCTTCATTCCAGAAAATTGCCACTAGTTTTTTTTTTTTTTTTTTTCCAGGTCTCTACAGTAGGCATCTCTTGGGAGCAAATCCCCACAATTTCATGGAAATCGTGGTAGCTAGAGGAAGGATCAAGGCTAACATCAAGGCAGGTCAGGCCAAAAGCAATAGCACCGAGACCGGATCAAGCAAGAAATGGACAAGTAGGAATAAAGACGAGGAAGCACATATGATTCAGGGGCTTTGTCATCAAGGAGGCAGAAGTTAGTGGCCTAAAAAAAAAAAAAATTCAAATCCACTATTAATCAGACAGCACATGCAAGTATGAGACCTCAAATTGTTCCTCCCAGCCCTATACCCGCCCAGCCAACTGATCGAGCATAGGAAAGGGGCATCTAAGGGAATGTCAGGAAAATAGACCTCATTCCAATCACATATTCAAACTTATTCTCTCAATTAAAGGAACAAAACATGGTTTCAACCATTTCAGGGACTCCTGTCTTACCCCGTTTCCCATATTGGTACGACCTAGAAGCCTGATGCACATATCATGTCAATGCTCTTGGGCACACCATCGAGCACTGTTGGGAATTCAAACACAAAGTACAAACACTAAGTGTAGAGACCCAAAGAATTATAGTAATTAAATAATAAAAGAAAGGAGAGAAAAGGATTTTTCAAAAGGGGGATTCAGCAGGGTCTCGTCGATGAGTGTAAAGTGCTTATCGATGAACAAGCTTCTTAGGCTCATTGACATGGAATCGTGTCTTGTCGATGAGCACTTACTGAGATGGGGTTTGGTGGAGCCTGAAGTTCATCGACGAGGGTTACTAGTTTGTTGATGAACTTCCATCATGAACTTGTCAACGAGATGACGTGTCTCATCGACGAGTCAGCACTTTATAAATACACTAACCTCGGGATTTCAGCGTGAACTTTTGCATGAAATCCTCTCTCTCTCTCTCTCTCTCTCTCTCTCTCTCTCTCTAAACCTCTCTACCTTCTCTCTTCATTTTCGGCTTCGATTCTTGCCGGTTCGATGATCGGAAGTCGCCACGCTACTCTTGGGAAGATTCTCTTCAAGTCCACTGGAGTAGTTCATTGGTTAGGTCAACTTGGGCACCATCCCAAAATCTGGGTAAGTTGGTTAGTTTAAACTTTATAAGGTATTTGGGGTTTTTGGACCAAGGAAAATGTTTTAGATAGAATAATACTGAAGTTTTGTTAGGAAAAATGTAATTTCAGGGTGTTGAGCTAGGAAACACACGAGTGTAGGTTTGGTTTAAATTATGGGTTTCTCAGTAAGCCAGGTAAGGGGATAAATTAAGTTAGCCTTTTTCTTGAAATTATTTATTATTATGCAACATTTATTTTCTGAAAAATATGTATGTTATAGAACTATATTTGGGAATACTGTTGTTGAATAGGGTAATGATTTTAACACATTTGATAAGGAAATATGATTTCAAAACAAATCATGAGTTTAGAAGGCTACTTACATTTGTGTGGCATGAGTATAATATTTCCATGAAAATTATGTTATATTGCAATATTATGATTTTTCCAAGATAAGCATGTTATAGCAGTTTTCAGGAAAACCCTAAAAACAGTACAAGAACTATGGTTTTAAGATTATGTTAAATAGTGCAAGAATTTAAGTGTATTATGTTATGAATTATGTCGACGTAAATGCCGTGATTTTTACGTTATGAATTATGCCGGCGTAAATGTTGTGATTTTTACGTCATGAATCATGCCAGCGTGAATGCCGTGAATTTTACGTTATGAATTATGCTGATGTAAATGCCATGATTTTTATGTTATGAATTATGTCGGCGTTGATGCCGTGATTATGTATGATATGTAAGAAATCATGAAATATGTTTATGTCAAATATTACTCTGAATTATGAAACGGTTATGTTTTAATATGGAATGTATTATATGTTATCAGAACCCAAGTAGCTTAGTTCAATTTTATAAAGCACGGTACCATAGCTATATGTTCACAATTATGTTTATGTTAGTACTACCACACATCTTATGTGAATGTGGGAGATGGCAGTTGATGTGGCTTTATGGGAGTGTCGTAGTTCACCTGGTAGTCTGACACTTGTGGAATAGACCCATCGTACTTACACACCTATATTTGACTTAGCATGGTCGACCAGCCATTGTTAGGTCCTGCCTTCAGGTCGCACAACCCTATCATGTGGGGGGCAGTCATGACAATAGCTAGCTATCTATCCTGGGTAATATTTAAGTATGATATGTTTATATGAGATGATTTTTCAGTATAGGAATTTAGTACGTTAAACTATGTTACGTTAAATCATGTTTTATTCAAATATGATACAACTGTTTATACTATATATGAATTATGTACTGTTTATATGTATATCAAAAAAAAATACTTATGTTGCCACACACTGGTATTATTTTATCTCCCTTACTGACAAGTGTCTCACCCCAACCACACAAACATTTTAGGAAATCCATGTAGAATAGCAGATAATGCTCCACAGCGGTAGGAGTTGGCCAAACTACCCTGTCAAAAGGGTAAGTATGTGAGATAAGGTCAGATGGGTTTTTGTGATTATGACCCTAGGATACTTTTTGGGTCTTTTGTGGATGACTGTATATATATATATATATATATATATATATATATATATATATATATATGATATATTCAGTAAAACTTTGGTATGGTTTCTGGTGTTGTATGGCATGTATGTAATTTTATGTTTTTCGTTGTTTAGGTATCAGAGTTGTATGAGAGGTATATTCCTAGTACTCATGGGTCCAAGTTGATCATGATTATGATAGTTTAGCAGTATGTCAGAATTATTAATATTATTATTATTATGTGGAAAAAATATATGGTAAAATAGACAAGTCGTTACACTAAGGGATGCAGAATGGTTGCATTTTGATGATAAATAGTCTGGAATTCATAATGATCCTCTACCCAATCACGGGGAAGGAAGTGGTCAACATGCTATGAGGTCTAGAAGTCGAGAATGGGTAGAGAAGCATGCCGATGATGGAGATTCCACGAACAGTATGAATAAATAGATTTGCCTTTTGACTGCAAGGGTGGAGATACCAAAAATGGCCAACTTTTGTCTATTCAACTTCATGTGATGCTTTTGTTATCTTTTTTTTTTTTCTTGTAGTCCTTGGGCCTTTTTGTTCAATAAAATTATGCATTTTCATCATAAGTTCAAGTGCCAAGAATTTTTTTGCTCTTGTTTCATGCGAGAATAGGGAAAACAACAATACTAGTATTCATGAGCCAAAAAATGATATTAACTTAAGAAAATTCAAGTCAGGAAAGGGAGGATAAAAAAGATGGAACAATTTTCCTCATCCTGTGAATTCACATGTCAAAAAGCCTGAAATGGTGTTGTTTGTTCCATAATTTTATGTTGCTCGTCACTTTTGTTTTGATCAAATGACGGATGGCCATCCTTGGCCAACCAGTTTTCCCACAAGAAGAACCAAAAACTGATTTATCACTTGTTACACCATTTGTGCTTAAATGTCAAACCTTTTCTTCTAAAATGTCATTTTCAAAAATTAAATCAGGTTCGAGATTTCGGGAGTCTGACAAATCATACGAGGAAAAAATTGGCTGTTAAAATGATGGCAGGCCATTTTTTTGGAACCAAGAAAAAAGATCAGGAAATAAAAACCTCTTGCTAACCCCGTTGAGCTTAAAATATTCAATTCTTAGTTTAACCCGTTAAAGGATCACACCCCACACTAGGGCAATTTTAAAAGGATTTGATCCAAAATGGAGTTCAAACTAAAATAGAGCTAAAGATTCTTCCATAAAAGATGATGAAAGGTGTTGATTGGTGCAAAACTGCAAGTGCACAGTATCATAATTTTGTAATAAAGTGTTGAGAAGAGTATCGTCCTCAGAAATTGGTGACTTACGTTTGCCAAGTACCAAAATTTTACTAATCTTGATTTTATTTAGAAAATAAATTCATATTTTTATAAGTGCAACAAATGAAATAAATTCAATTTAAAGAAAATATTCAAAAGAGAATGAAATTATTTGCTCAAGTATCAAATTAATGAAAAAGAAATTTCTAGGAAACCGATTTCACCTAGTTTCTCACTATGTTTTACTAATCTAGCTAATAGGAATTAATTTTCTCTATTTGTTAGAAAATCTAAAAATTCATCCAAAAGCCTCTTTCGATAGTCATCTGAAAACTATTCTTGTTCATTATTTAAAATAAGCATATGCAAATCAATAAAACAAGAATGCATTAAGACCCACGATTTTAATGCTACATAGGTTCATACAAGTCTTTCGATCTCTATATTTACCTATGCTAAAATATCCTATATCTATCCTATGATTTCCCCTTTCGGTAGAAAATCACAAGATCAAGATCATTTAATTAATGGCTAGTTAATTAAAAGCAGTAAACTCAGAATAAATCAGACAAACTTAGACAAACATTACTTCAAATTAGCTTAGGAAAGAAAGCATAGTTCGAAACCAGATTACATTATTTTCCTAGAAGTAATAAAATTAGTTCATGCTGAAAATAAAATCCTGCATAAACGATTTCACCATATTTTCGTTTCTCTGTAGAATAAAAGAAAATTCAACACCATGAGCACCGTCGTTGTGCACCGTGAACCCCACTAGCACCGCCGTCGTGCGCTGCTTTCTTGTTCCTCCAAAGGTTTGTTCTTTCTTCTATGTCACCAGTCGCACCCACACTATTGTGTGTTTGTTTTTTCCTCTTCAGCACAACCTCCAAAAACTTCCAGAACAGAGAACCTTCACAGCTACCTCTTCCTTTCTTTCCAACCCAGCACAGTCCACCAAAGAAAACCACAAGAAAGACTCATGTCCGCGACTTCCTATGTGTGTGTTTCCAACAGAAGAGCTCCTAGAAATCAATCCTCAAAACTCCTCTACCTCCCCGAAAAGAAAAACCAAAAAATAGTCCCCTATTTGGCCTCCTCTGTTTCTCCCCAAAAGAACCAATTAAAATCCCTACTTTTCTTCCTCCCTTTTTTTTATGCCCTTCGCCCCCATTTTTTGAAGCCTTCTTCCTTGTGTAAATTGAACCCAGCACCTACCCTTTGTGTTGCATAGCCGAGTCACATCAAATGGCCCGGCCTCTCTCTCTCTCTCTCTCTCTCTCTCTTTTTAAAAAAATTTCTTATTGCTCCAGTGCCCCCACATAGCTCCTTTCTTATTCTCTTTATTTCTCACGCAAGACTGGCCCACCAATTTGGACTTTTCAAGACTATTTCGATTTGGAAGCCCAGCAAGCACTTTGGCCTTTGAGCTCCAGCCCTACCCGAGAAGCCTCCTCCAACCTTCTTTTATTTTCTTTTCTTTTTCTTTTATTCGCTTCACTCCCTTTGCATGGCACTATTCACGTGCCTCTTTCCAAAGCCCACTATCTTGACTTTTCTTCTTTTGCTTCAAGGCGTACACAACTAAATTTTTTTCTTCCTCTTTATTCTTCTGCACATGGTTCAAGGTGCCTTGTCAAGCTCCTTTCACGTACGCACACACGGCTAACAACCCTTATTTCCCGCACAACTTTATGGCCTTGCTTCATGTTAAACTTTTGGATTTAATTTTCAAAAATTTTCTTTCTTTTCTTCAAATCTGCAATAAAATAAAAAGACCACAATGAGACCTAAAATCGGAAAAAATTAAATAAAATTAGGCCAAATTTTAAAGTTAAGAAGTGCTAAATTATTCTAATTTATGCCACTCATCAAACACCCCCAAACTTAAAACTTTGTTTGTCCACAAACAAAAGAAAAATAAAAAATAAAAGACCACTAAAGACAATATCAACTAGACCCCATAGAGTAGTATCATCTCTCACCAAGCCACGATCTAAATTTAGATTTCACCACTAGTATCTTACTCTTTTAACATCAAAGACGGCAGGAAAATCAATTAAAAATTTAGCAATTTGTCAAGCAAGAGTTAGGTGTTTACTTCAACCTAAAACTAAGACCTTGAGTGTATGTGTGATAAAGTCAATTTAACTCCAAATCACCAGCAAATTCAAATAACAGTAGAACAATTAAAACCAGAAGAATTCTCTCAAAACTTAACCCCATAAGTCCAATTTTCAGAAATCCTCTCCACTAATGTAGTCAACCGCCAAAATCAGAGATCAAAAGGACTTTAATCAGGACTGTAATGACAAGCCACTGGGTGAGGGCTACGAAAGAAATGGATAGAGAAAATTAAAGCAAACTGGTGACAATATGCTCATACTGGTTGTAAAGACCCGAAAATTTAAAAAGATTAAAATAATTTGAAAAAAAAAATAAATGCAATAACAAATAAATAAATAAAAGGAATGACGTGGGAAAAAGAAGAAAAAAAAATTAAAAATGAAGAAATTAAATTAAATTAAGATAAATTAAATAATTAAATAACTAGTTGTTAAATTAAATATTATCGTATTGGATTTATAAAAAAAATAATTAAAATAAGATATATATATATATATATATATATATATATATATATATATATAGTACTGACAGAATGAATATAATAAGAAGAAAGAAGAAAAAAGAAGGAATAAGAAGAAAGAAGAAAGAAGAAGAAGAAAGAAGAAAGAAGAAGAACCTGGAGCATAGGTGCACGCCCCCCCCCCCCCCTGTGAATATTTTTCTTGTGTGCCAGCCACTCCGTCTCCGTCTCTCTCCTTCTCTCAATTACTCGGTGAGTTTGCGACGAATTGGGAAACGGAAGGTGCCGTTGGAATCCTGGTTCCGCTGCCGACATTTCTACTGGAGCAGATTTTTCATGGGAATAGTTAAGGCACTGCTCTTGGGGAAAGGTAATTTTTTTCCATTTTCTCAATTTCATTGTTAATATGTGGTTAAATCGATGAACGGACACCACCACGGGATCCTAGTCGTCGTCATCGTCATTTTGACGTAGGTAATTTGTCAATTGAGATTTTCTAGGCCCTACTCCAAAGCGAGAGTGGGATTTAGGAAATTTGGCAATTTGGCTAAATTTAAGGGTTTTATTATTTATTTAGGAATTATGGCCCTAGGAAGTATTAAATTAATATTTTATTCAGGAATAAATTATTGGAACTAGGAATTTAATTTCAGGGTCCGGGTGAGCACCGCAAGTATTTTTCGGAGTCCCTGTTGGCGTAGTTCAAGAAACCAAGTAAGGGGAAAAATATATATTAAATCAAAATTTTTATGAATTTAATGGAAAAATAAATTGTGTTATATGTACGTGTATATGTTTCGATATGGGTAAAATGCCAACTGTTTAAATTATATTTTTTCCCAAGTTTAGGGTAGTTTATTAGATATGTATATGCGAAAATGAACTGATGAAAGTGGGAAATATTTTTAGGATAATTAATTAAGAAATGAAAGGTATTTTTAGTATATAAACATTAAATGTTGGTTGGCTTATTTTATAGGCAATGTATGAATTTTACTGTTAAATTGTATGGCATGAGATTCTGTGCAAATATATGTTAAATATATGAGATGCAGGCTAAGTAAGTAAAGCAAAATAAAATATTATATGGACAATGTTGCCTATGTATGTTAAATGCAACCATGTAAATGTAAGACAGCTGAAAGAGAGCCATGTTAGCAGATTTAGCACACTTCTGTGTAGACTAACTGATGACAGCTAAAAGGAGTTGTGTTAGCAAATTTAGCATGTTTCTACGTAGACTAACTGATGATGGCTAAAGACTAGTTGTAGTACGAAGTAATGAAATTAAATGTTATGCAATGAAATAACTGATGAAATGGCAATGAAATGAAATGACAAAGGCAAATGATGTAAATAGGAAAAGTCACTTAAAGTGAAACGAAATGCAAAGTTAAGTTATGTACAGGAATGAATGTGCATGAATGTATAATGACATAACAGAATGATGTATTATGATATTAGAAGTACGTATGTACGTAGAACATGTTACAATTGGGTGAGGCGTACCTTTCGCCTGAGTGCTTGCTGAGTAAGGTGAGTGCACTAGTAGCTACAGATGTGGCAGTAGCCACATAGTGTACTAGGGCAAAGGGAACCTACTTGTATGGGCGGGTAGAATTCCCTATCCTTAGGGCCTTTGCCGATAAACTATTGTTGAATGCATGAGTACGAGATTAATTTATCACTTGAGCGCTTACTGAGTAAGGTGAGTGCCCTGGTATGCTTAAATTGTGACCTTCGGGTTGCCAAATGTATCAGAGTAGAGGAGTGCTACTTGTATGAGTGGGTAATCACCCCTATCCTCGAGAAATCTCGTGGGTTAAACATTCGCATGTGTTTGATTAGGATCAGGGAATGCTTTTGAAAATCATGTTAAGGATTTTCAAATGTTAAATATTATGTTATATATAAACTCATGTTGGCCACACACTACTTTAATATATGGTTTCTTCCCTTACTGAGATGTGTCTCACCCGAATATGAATTCATTTTTTTCAGGATTTCTCTGGATCGAGCTTTGAGAGCTCGAGATTTTATAACATTTTTGGAAGATATAAGAAAAAGGGTATATTTTTATGTTAATTCTGATATATATATATATATATATATATATATATATATATATTATGTTTTATATCTTTATGTTTTAACTCAGCTATGAAAGGATAGTTGTGAAACATACTGGTATTAGTGGATAATGATTTGAAGACATGTATATAATTGAATACTGGTAGATGATTAATTTATTATGATTGGTAGTTAGAATTAGTAAACTCTAATATTATGTTATATGGAGATTACGATCATATTTTCCACTGCGTATGTTATGGATTATGGTTTATTGGGATATGATAAGGTATAATGCACCGGACCTGGGTTTAAGGGTTCGGGGCGTTACACTGGTGACAATATTGTTGTTGTTGTAACCGATGAAGTAATATTAAGTACACCTTTAACAAAATCTGAAGTGATCCATACTCCACTTATTGAGTCTTCCCTCTTTCTTTCTTTATTTTTTCTTTTCTTTTCTTTTCCTCTTCTCCCCCCCCCCCCCCCCAGGGCGTGGTTTTTAGATGAAAATTTCTCTTTAAATGTAAGTTTCCACCAAAGTATTTTCTAAAAATGAAAAGGTAAATTCATGGTTTTTCAAGCTTAGAACAGGAATGGCTTATGTGGTTAAAAGAACAAACAAAGGCTTATGTAACATGAGGCTCAAGGGGGTTGACTATGGATGTAACGACCTGAAAAATAATGGTATTTAAATAATAAAGAGAGAGGTAAATGGAAACAGAAACAGAAGGAGACAGTAGGCTTCGTCGACGACATTGCACTTTGAAGATAATAACCTGAAAGATTTTTCCACAGGGCCTCATCGACAAACACAGGGAGTTCGTCGTTGAGCGCATAAAGGGACCTCATTGACGAAGCCATGCCTCGTCGACGAGAACATACCGAGAAGGGTTTTTGGAACAGTTTGAAATTCATCGACGAGGGAGGAAGTTCGTCGATAAAATTATTAAAGGACTCGTCGACGAGGTGACGTGTCTCGTCGACGAATCTGACTCTATAAATAGTGAAAACCCAGATTTTTGATGAAATTTCAGCACAGAAACCCTCTCTCTCTCTCTCTCTCTCTCTCTCTCTCTCTCTCTCTCTCTCTCTCTCTCTCTCTCTCTCTCTACGTCCCTCTCTCCTTATCTCTTCGATTTCGGGTCCATTTTACGCCGGATTGATGATCTGAAGCCACCACGACGCTCCTGGCGAAGTTCTCTACAAGTCTGCTGGAGTTGATCGTTAGTGGAGTTGGTTTGGATTTCATCTCAATCTTAGGGTAAGGCATTTTATTAGGTATTTTTCTTTCCCTCAGTTATAAGAAATACAATACACGAAGATATACTGTTGTTTTGTTCTGAGGGATTTGATTTTCAGGGTGTTGAGTGGAGAACCCTGCGGGTATAGGGCTAAAGTACAGTAGGGACTTTTCAAAGATAAAGTAAGGGAAATATGCTATGCTAGGAATTTTTATAATGTCAACAGAAATTTTACACATATGTATATACCAGTTTATTACCCAGTGTTACAGAATATGAGTTTTAAATGTTTGTGTGGCTTGAGTAGATATTTATGTGATGAAGAACTTATATAGTTTTTACAATATATCATACTATACTGATTACACAGATATAGACAGTATATTAAAGTTTTACTCAGATCAGTATGTTATAGTTTTATACAGATCAGTATATCACAGATATTTATCTAGAATAGTACATTACAGTTTTACTCAAATCAGTATATATTACAGCTTTATACAGAACAGTATATTCAGTATTTATAGTTTTTCATGTTTCCTATTACCATAACATACAAAGTATACAGAAAAAGTGTATAGACAGAGTATACAGATAGATATACAAGATAGCATCAAGATGCTACAGATACAGTATACAGAGATTACAGTATTTACAGTACAGAAAGATAGCATTATGGTAATTTTGGAAACATGATGAAAATAGTAAAAGAGTGTATATATATATAGTATCATATCCCTGAGGAAGATTACAGAAAGATACAATACAGATAAAGAATACAGAGCACGATACCGTTACTAGATATAGATAGAGTGCAACCACATATCTCAGATAGTATGTAGGTACCATCGACCGTGCTCGGAGAGTATACAGCTCCCTAGTTCCCTTGGTAGAGGGGGCTAGTTTGATGAGGTAGCAGCCAGTCCCAAGCCTAAGAATGAATGCAATTTGGCCGGGCTGAGGTAGTGTAGAGTATATTGACTTATCTGGAGGGCCGACCAAATTAAGTCCCGCCTACGGGCCGCACAACCCTATCATAAGGGGTCAAATCATGACATACAGAGTTCCAGAGATAAAGCACAGTTATGTATATGTATACAGTTTTACAGTATCTGATAAGCATAGTATGATATTAGCAATATGAAAAGTAGAAAATACAGTTGATACAGTTATATTTTAAATTGTGAAAAGAAAGATATGCTTTACAGAATTATTATTGTATTATAGTTCAGTTTTTATTTAAACAGTATTTCTAACTTAGTTGTCATACACTAGTAATAGCATATTTTCACTTACTGAGCGTCGACTCACCCTATGACTTTAACATTTTTCAGGTTAGCCAGCTGGGCGAGCAGATCAGGCTCGCGGGTAGAGAGTATATTGATTACCCTGGTTTAGAGGGTAAGTTTGTGTAAGGTTTTGTATTTTGGGATAGGTATTTTGGAGAGAGATGTATTATATAGTTATGGATTAGAAATACAAATTTCTAGTATTGTATGATGTGTATGGATGTATGAAATTACGTTTCTGCTGCATAGGTATGATTTTATATTTAGATTTACCCCAGTGCCATCTGAGGCTCGAGTTTCATAGCAGGGGGTATCAGAGTAGTTCACATATATATTTATATATATATATATATATATATATATATATAATGATGTAAATTTTTAGGTCATTACAATTTGGTATCAGAGCCTAGGTTGCTAGGTTTTGTAGACTTTAGAATGCAACGGGAAACAATACCAGAATATAGGAAAATATTTGAGGTTTGTTCTGTAATATGGATACTGGATTTCTTGGTGGTTTCTGTGTTTTTCCTGGAGTGACTACTTTAGGAAAGCCATAGGAAACTATCGACGAGTTATGTATTTAGGTTACAGGATGTGATTTGGGGTTAGGATTAGGAGGGATGGTTAATAGAGAATTTGGAGTTTTAGTTGAATAAGTTGGGTCTGTAGGGAAATAGAATTCTGAAACGGTGTTCTATGTGTTTGCAGGATGGACCCAGGAGGCAATAAAGCTCACACTAGTAGGGACAATGGTGCTGGTCCTTCTGGCGTAGCAAGTGGGGATTCAGATGCTGTGCTACGCAGTGTGGCTCAGCAAGTTATGACTAAGATTGCACAGACCTCTAGAGAGCAAGAAGGTCCACCTTCAGCTCAGGGATGTACCATAGATCAATTTATGAAAATGAATCTGCTAGCATTTTCTGAAGCGACTGACCCTACAGTTGCAAAGAACTGGGCGCAGGAGGTAGAGAAGATTCTGACAGTACTTCATTGCACCGACGAGCAAAGAGTTTTATATGCTACGTATAGGCTGGCAGGGGAGGCTGAGAGATGGTGGGCAACCACCAAGCTGTTGGAGGAGCAGAGGGCTATACCAATGTCGATGACTTGGGCTCGTTTTAGGGACTTGTTCCTCGATAGATATTACCCTGCCTCAGGGATCGATGATAGTCCAGCAGTACGAGGCGAGATTTATCGAGCTCTCGCATTTCTGCTCATATATTGTCCTCGATGAAGTAAAGAAGGCCAAAATGTTCGAGAGAAACCTGAGACGAGACATTTACAGGCAGGTGGTGATACTGAGGATCCAAGATTTTGTAAAGTTGGTTGACAGGGCCACTATAGCGGAGGAGAGTCTATCTAGAGATACAGAGACACAGAGTCAGAGGAAGAGAACTGCGCCCTCGAGTTTTTAGGTGGGTCCCATCCGAGGCCCTTGGAGAGGAGGTAGATCTGGCGGAGGCCAGAGGCAGATGGTAGAGCACAGGGAATTTCAAGGTAGACAACTTCCTGCCATTTGTCCTAGATGCGGACGGATACATCCTGGTGAGTGCCGATTGGGGGAGAATGTTTGTTATCGCTATGGAAGGCCAGATCATATGGCTCGGTTGTGTCAGATGCCTTCAAATTATGCACAAGCTCCCAGGCAATTTCGAGGTGGATATCAAGTGCCTCGCAGAGGTCAGTAGAGAAATACTGCACCGGTGAGAGTCTATGCGTTGACACCGGGTGACGCTAAGACGACGGAAGACGTGGTCACAGGTATCATTATTGCTTTACCATATAAAATTGTTGTTTTATTTGATACAGGTGCCACTCACTCTTTTATATTGGCGGCATATGTAAAAATGACTGGAGTAGAAACACAACCATTAGATGTAGAACTGTCTGTGGGTACACTGATGGGATCTATGGTTAGATGCAGGAGGGTACTTCAGAATTTTCTAGTAAGTATTCAGGGGAGGATGTTGTTGGCCGATCTTGTGATCCTTGATATGCATGGGTTTGATGTGATATTGGGCATGGAATGGCTAGCTACTCATTATGCTAGCATAGAGTGCCATCAGAAAGAAGTGATTTTCAGACCCCAGGACGAGCAAGAGTACAGATTCGTAGGATCACATGTACATGCTTCACCACAGCTAGTGTCGGCTATTCAGGTGAGAATACTGCTACAGGGTGGTTGCCAAGGGTATGTCACATACGTAAAAGAATTGCCAAAAGAAGAATTGAGACAAGCTAACATACCAGTAGTGAGAGAGTTTCCTGATGTATTTCTAGAAGAATTACCAGGTTTGCCACCTGATCATAAGATTGAGTTCACTATAGACTTGTTGTCGGGATCTGCACCAGTATCTAAAGCACTGTACCACATGGCTCTAGTCGAGTTGAAAGAATTAAAAGATTAGTTACAAGAATTACTCGATAAGGGTTTTATCAGGCCCAGTGTATCGCCCTGGGGAGCGTCAATTTTATTCGTGAAAAAAAAAAAAAAAAAAAGATGGAACCATGAGGTTGTGCATCGATTATAAGGAGATAAATAAACTAACAATCAAGAATAAATACCCTCTCCCTAGGATCGATGATTTATTTGATCAACTTCAGGGGACCTAGGTTCACTCTAAAATTGATCTGCAGTCAAGCTACCATCAGGTGAAAGTTAGAGTAGAAGATATTTCGAAGACCGCATTTCGTACTACATATGGGCATTACGAGTTTTTAGTAATGCCATTTGGGTTGACTAATGCACTAGCAGTATTTATGGATCTAATGAATCGGGTGTTCCATCAGTATTTGAACCAATTTGTGGTTATGTTTATTGATGATATACTGGTCTACTCGAGGAGTTTTGAAGAACACGAGCATCATTTGAGGCTGGTGTTGCAGATATTGAGAGAAAGGAAATTGTATGCAAAATTAAAAAAATGTGAGTTCTGGTTAAGGCAGGTTACTTTTCTCGACCATGTGATCTCAGAAGCAGGAGTATCAATTGATTAGAGTAAAATAGAGGCAGTGGTAAGTTAAGAAAGGCCGAAAAATGTTCAGGAAGTTAGGAGTTTTTTAGGATTAGTAGGTTATTACTAGAGCTTTGTGGATGGTTTCTCCAGGCTATCAAGTCCATTAACACGACTTACAAGGGAAAATGTAAAGTTTGACTGGACCGACAACTGTGAGCAGAGTTTTTAGGAGTTAAAGCGGCGGTTAGTTTCAGCTCCAGTACTGGCTATTCCTTCAGGGGAGGATGGGTTCGTAATATACAGTGATACTTCTTTGAAGGGTCTTGGATGCGTGTTGATGTAGGCATGCAGCACGGCAGGGTCATTGCATATGCGTCCAGGCAGCTTAAAGAATATGAAAAGAACTATCTTATCCACGATTTAGAGCTTGCTGCAGTGGTATATGCTCTTAAGATTTGGAGGCATTATTTATATGGTGGAAAGTGCGAGATTTTCACGGATCACAAGAGATTGAAATATTTCTTCACCCAAAAAGAGTTGAATATGAGGCAAAGAAGGTGGCTAGAGCTTATTAAATACTATGATTGCACGATTAGTTACCACCCAGGAAAAGCGAATGTAGTGGTAGATGCTTTGAGCAGGAAATCAGGGGGACCTGTACTGGCAACTATAGAGATTCAACATTCAATTCTGATGGATTTGGAGAGGCTCGACATAGAATTGGTAGAGAAGAGTCCTTAGGCAATTATTGTCAATCTAGTGGTTCAGCCTGCGCTATACAAGAGGATTAAAGCAGCTCAGGGTGATGATGCAAAGTTGGTAAAGGTGATGGTTAGAGTACAGGATGGTCAGGGGGAGGAATTCAGCATATCAGATGATGGAGCCCTGTGATTCCATACTAGGCTATGTATTCTTGCAGATACCGAGATTAGGAGAACTATATTAGAGGAGGCTCATAGATCCCTATACACCGTACATCCTAGTAGCACTAAAATGTATTGGGATCTACGAGAGTATTTCTGGTGGAGTGGAATGAAGAGGGAGATAACTGAGTTTGTTCAGTAATGCTTGATGTGTCAGCAGGTTAAAGTTGAGCACCAGAGGCCAGCATTGTAGTTGCAGCCGTTGTTTATTCTAAAGTGGAAGTGGGACCACGTTTCTATGGATTTTGTTACGGGGTTACCACCAGTGCGATAGGGGTTGAATGCGATTTGGGTGGTTGTTGATCATTTGATGAAGACTGCCCATTTTATCCCTATTAAAGTCGGTTATTCCATGGATAGGTTAGCAGAAATTTATGTTTAGGAGATAGTTCACATCCATGGTGTGTCGATAGCTATAGTCTCAAACCGAGATCCTCGGTTCACTTCACGATTTTGGACGAGTTTTCAGGAGGCTATGGGTACACAATTAGCATTCAACACTGCTTTCCATCCTCAGACAGATGGACAGACTGAGAGGATGATTCAGACATTAGAAGATATGCTTCATGCTTGCGTGTTGGATCTTGGGGGTAGCTGGACTCAGTTTCTACCGTTAGTTGAATTTGCTTATAATAACAGCTACCAGGCTAGTATCGACATGGCACCTTACGAGGCATTATATGGCAGGAGATGTCATTCTCCTCTCTTCTGGGACGAGGTAGGCGAAAGGCGAGTTTTGGGTCCAGAGATAGTACTGCAGGCTTGTGACAAGGTCTGACTAATTAAAGAAAGAATCAGTACAGCACAGAGACGGTAGAAAAGTTACGCAGATACTCACCGCCAAGAGCTAGAATTTGATGTGGGAGATCGAGTATTTTTGAAGATAGCTCCTCTTAAAGGAGTTAAGAGATTTGGAAAGAAGGGCAAGTTGAGCCCTAGGTATATGGCCCTTTTGAGATACTAGAGAAAATATGGTCAATTGCCTAGAGGCTAGCTTTGCCGCCAGCTTTAGTTCGAATTCATGACGTGTTTCATGTTGCTATGTTAAGGAAATACGTCCCAGACCCATCCCACATAATCAGCTACGCAGAGATAGAGCTTAAGGATTCACTAGCTTATGAAGAAACACCAGTACAGATTTTAGACAGAAAGACACAAGTACTACGCACCAAAGAAATTCAATTTGTAAAAGTTTTGTCGAAGAATCACGCTATAGAGGAAACTTATTGGGAACTCGAGGAGCAGATCAGACGGAGATACCCACAGTTGTTTCAAGAGGTATAGAGGTAATCAGGTAAAATATAATAGTTAGATAAGTTTCTTTTGCAGGTACATGTATTTATTTTAGTTAGTAGATAGTTTTTAGTTTTTATATGTGTAATCTCCCAGAACATAAGTGTAACCACGGTATTCCTTCACCACAAGTGAGGGCAAGTAATAAAATAAGTAGACCTTTTTCCTTTACAGGATGATGGAGTGTATAGATAGTAAACATCGAGGACAAAATTTTATAAGAAGGGGAGAATGTAACGACCCGAAAAATAATGGTATTTAAATAATAAAGAGAGATGGAAATGGAAACAGAAATAGAAGGAGGCAGTAGGCTTCGTTGGCGAACACTTCGTGTTTGACGATGACATTTCACTGTGAAGATAATAACCCGAAAGATTTTTTCACAGGGCCTCATCGACGAGAAGATACCGAGAAGGCTTTTTGGGACAGTCCGAAATTCGTCGACGAGGGAGGAAGTTGGTCGACGAAATTATTAAAGGACTCGTCGATGAGGTGACGTGTCTCGTTGACGAATCCGACTCTATAAATAGTGAAAACCCAGATTTTTTATGAAATTTCAACGCAAAAACCCTCTCCTCTCTCTCTCTCAACGTCCCTTTGATTTCGGGTCCTTTTTACGCCGTATTGACGATCTGAAGCCACCACGATGCTCCTGACGAAGTTCTTTGCAAGTCTACTGGAGCTGATCGTTGGTGGAGTTGGTTTGGATTTCGTCCTAGTCTTAGGGTAAGGCATTTTATTAGGTATTTGTCTTTCCCTCAGTTATAATAAATTCAATACACGAAGAAATAATGATGTTATGTTCTAGGGGATTTGATTTTCACGGTGTTGAGTGGAGAACCCTACGGGTATAGGGCTAGAGTACAGTAGGGACTTTTCAAAGATAAGGTAAGGGAAATATGCTATGCTAGGAATTTTTATAATGTTAACAGAGATTTTACACATATGTATATACTAGCTTATTACCCAGTGTTACAGAATATGAGTTTTAAATGTTTGTGTGGCCTGAGTAGATATTTATATGATGAAGAACTTATATAGTTTTTACAGTATATCATACTATACTGATTACAAGGATATAGATAGTATATTACAGTTTTACTTAGATCAGTATGTTATAGTTTTATACAGATCAGTATATCACAGATATTTATCCAGAATAGTATATTACAGTTTTACTCAAATCAGTATATATTACAACTTTATACAGAACAATATATTCAGTATTTA
Organism: Malania oleifera; assembly: GCF_029873635.1. Taxonomy (NCBI): domain Eukaryota; kingdom Viridiplantae; phylum Streptophyta; class Magnoliopsida; order Santalales; family Ximeniaceae; genus Malania; species Malania oleifera. The sequence continues at coordinate 39,020,961 of NC_080419.1, forward strand.
TAGTTTGTCATGTTTCCTATTACCATAACATACAGAGTATACAGACAAAGTATATAGACAGAGTATACAGACAGATATACAAAGATAGCATCAAGATGCTACAGATACAGTATACAGAGATTATAGTATTTACAGTACAAAAAGATAGCGATATTGTAATTTTGGAAACATGATGAAAATAGTAAAAGAGTATATATATATATATACATATATATAGTATCAGATCCCTAAGGAAGATTACAGACAGATATAGTACAGATAAAGAATGCAGAGCACGGTACCGTTGCTAGATATAGATAAAGTGAAACCACATATCTCAGATAGTACGTGGGTACCGTCGACCATGCTCGGAAAGTATGTAGCTCCCTAGTTCCCTGGGTGGAGGGGGCCGGTTTGACGAGGTAGTAGCCAGTCCTGAGCCTAGGAGTGGATGCAGTTTGGCCAGGCTGAGGTAGTGTAGAGTATATTGACTTATCTGGAGGGCCGACCAGATTAAGTCCTACCTACAGGCCGCACAACCCTGTCATGAGGGGTCAAATCATGACATACAAAGTTCCAGGGATAAAGCACAATTATGTATATGTATACAGTTTTACAGTATCTGATGAGTATAGTATGATATTAGCAGTATGAAAAGTAGAAAATATAGATGATACATTTATATTTTAAATTGCGAAAAGAAAGATTTGCTTTACAGATTTACTATTGTATTATAGTTCAGTTGTTATTTAGACAGTATTTCTAACTTAGTTGTCACACTAGTATTTCCACTTTCTAAACTCACCCCATGACATTAACTTTTTTCAGGTGAACCAGTAGGGCGAGCAGATCAGGCTCGCGGGTAAAGAGTATATTGATTACCCTGGTTTTGAGGGTAAGTTTGTGTAAGGTTTTGTATTTTGGGATAGGAATTTTGGAGAGAGATGTATTATATAGTTATGGATTAGAAATACAAATTTCTGGTATTATATAATGTGTATGGATGTATGAAATTACATTTCTGCTGCATAGGTATGATTTTATATTCAGATTTACCCCGATGCCTTCTGAGGCTCGAGTTTCATAGCAAGGGGTATCAAAGTAGTTCACATATATATATATATATATATATATATTTATATAAAAAAAATGATGTAAATTTTGAGGTCGTTACAATGGAAATACACCATGCAATGCATGATAATCAAGACGGCTAGGAAGGTTTTTTTTATTAGTTATGACCAAAAAAAAAAAATTCTCTAGGTTATTTCTCTAATATTTGGTATCAACTAGGATTTCGCCTCAAGGATTCATCAACGGATTCTAGAGCAAAGCAAGATTGACCTCCTCTGACCCAATCAATATTACTTATTCTCTTTATAAGCAAAAAGAAATAGAGAAAAAGACGACTATGCGCGCAATTTATGTTCAAGGACAAAGATTTAAATAAAAGTACCCACAAAACTCAACTTGACATAAAAGAAATGTTTGAAAATTTTTCTCAATCCCATCCTCAATCACAAATTTCAAAGTCAAAGAGAATTAAATCATACTCAAATACATGCTTGGTAAGAGAATCCAACAACCTAAGACTTATAAAATCACACGTAAAGAGAAAAAAGAATCATAAGAAAAATAAACATAACCAACAATCAATAAGACCAAATCACACCCCCAAACTTAAACTTAAAAATGTCCTCATTGTAAATCAAAGGTGAGAAAGATTGAAGAAATGAAAGGAACTTCCCTGGTTTCTTGGTGAATCAGTAGAAGAATTAAATTTCCAGCTCTTTATTCATGCTAAATAACCTGCATCAAAAATACAAATTACTCAAAGATGAATAAATAGATAAATAAAGTGATAAAGATAAAAACAAATAAACAAAAAAAAAAACTCTTTGGGTTGCCTCCCATAAGCCCTTGTTTTAATGTCTCCAGCCAAACTTTTCATTCTTCATCAATTAGGATCTCCAAGAGGAGTAAATGCACAATTCCTCTCCACTTGTTCTCTATAATAGTGCTACAATCTCTGACCATTAACTCTGAATATATTCCCTATCTTTTCCTTCAATTCTATTGCTCCAAAAGAGAAAACTTTGTCAGTTGTATAAGGACCTATCCATCTTGACCTTAACTTGCCTGGGAAGAGTTTTAATCATGAGTTGAAGAGTAGAACCTACTGTTCAGGAGCAAACTCGCGCCTAAGAATATGTTTGTCATGCCACTTCTTTGTTCGTTCTTTATAGATTTTTGCATTTTCATACGTATCATTCCGGAACTCATCCATCTCATTCAATTGAAGAAGTCGCTTTTCCCCTACTGCCTTCAAATCAAAATTACGTTTCTTGATAGCCCAATAGACTTTATGCTCCAATTCAATAGGGAGATGACACACTTTTCCAAACACTAATCGGTAAGGGACATCCTAATAGGTGTTTTAAAAACAGTGCGGTATGCCCACAAGGCATCATCAAGTTTCTTTGCCCAATCCTTTCTATTGGAGTTAACTGTTTGCTCAAGGATGTTCTTGATTTCTCGATTTGAAATTAGGCTCACGGCTAACGGCCTTTATTTCCCGCACAACTTTATGACCTTGCTTCATGTTTAACTTCCGAATTTAATTTTCAAAAATTTTATTTCTTTTCTTCAAATATGCAATAAAATCAAAAGACTATAGTGAGACCTAAAATTGACAAAAATTAAATAAAATTAGGCCAAATTTTAAAGTTAAGAAGTGCTAAATTGTTCTAATTTATGTCACTCATTAGGTGCAGTAAAAAAAAAAAGATGCAAAAGAGAGAAAAAAGAAAGAAAGAGAAAGAAAAATCGAGGACATATATCACATGTGATCCTTGACCAATGGCTACCCCTGATAACATCAATAAGATTTGAGCCTTATTATGTCTCTTTCTTCTTTGACCTTTATCCCCTGAGCCTACATTATGGTCCTATCAAAATATCTGACCAAGTTGGAACATGTTGTTGTCTTAAAAATGATTTTTTAAACTCAATGTTAAGTCTGAACTAGTCTCTTTCTTCTTTGACCTTTATCCCATGAGCCTACATTAAGGTCCTATCAAAATAACTGATCAGATTGGAACATGTTGTTGTCTTAAAAATGATTTTTCAAACTCAATGTTGAGTCTGAACTACGTAATGACCAAATCGCGAAATGGTACGTAGGCAGCTTGTTCAAATGACAAGTTCGGTCAATACTTTGCAAAACTTTGCCACAAAGCGGGGCAGAAGATATCACTTGGGGAAGGGGAATTTTGAGCCTTGGTTTCCTTATTTTTTTGAGGACCAGTGTCCTTAGGCCCCTAGCAAAAGAGAATAAAGAGAAATGTTTCTTTCAACAAAACTGAGGAAATCAACAAAGGGAGAAAGTCACTCATCCGGCCTGATAGACTAACATCAATGTCACATGACTTTCGAATACTGGTATAAAATTTTCCTTTCAAAATAGCATGAACATGGTAAAACATCTATTTTGTGCATATGACCTTCTGACTTTGCAAATTGATGTCCAAAATGCATGATTACTCATCCACAAAACCCCTTTTATCCTTTCAAAGTTCCAAAAGATGATTAAATAGTCAAAGAAGTATCCCGCAAAGCTCGCTAATTTACTAGGAGCCAATTCAGAGATTTGCTTACTCAAGTGGGATTTGAAAATATGGCTAGGAGCTTTTACAAGTAAATGTAATTGGGGAAAATTCCTGGTTAAGCTTCACTGTATCCATTCTCGGTGCCTTCACATCAGGGTTAGAAGTTGAAAATATGGCCAAGAGAAATTGCGGATGTAAGTGGGGCAAATTCCATGATGAGCTTCACAATAGCCAGTCCCAGTGCCTTCACATCAAAGTAGAATTCTAAAACATGGCCAGGAGTAGTTACAGGTGCATGTAACTGGGGCAAATTCCATGATGAGCTTCACAGTAGCCAGTCCCAGTGCCTTCACATCAAAGTAGAATTCTAAAACATGGCCAAGAGTAGTTACAGATGCATGTAACTGGGGCAAAATCTGTGATGAGCTTCACTAGAGCCAATTTTGGAGCCTACACATCGAAGTAGGGGTTGAAAGCTTGGCCAAAATCAATGAAATGTAACTAGGGCAAATGATAGTTTGAATTTCTAAAAACCAATTTAGGGACCCTCATATTGGATTGGAATTTAAAAGTGGCCAAGATGAGGGTTGGGATTGTCAATGACTAGCACATTAGAAGAAGAAAGTTCATGCATCAGCATGCATTTCATGCATTGCATAAGAAAAGTAAATACACACTGCTTACACAATGTCTTATTCAATATGCATATATCTGTGCATTCTAGCATCACAAGTAGCAACATGCATACATATAGTAATAAAGCACCATTCATTCATATTTGTCCTATTGAATAGTTTTTTCAAATAATCATTTTGCATCCTCGATTAAGTCATTCTTGTCTTGATAATATTTGAAACTAGGGCAGCTGATCCCAGGAACATAATGATTGACCTGGAAACTGGGGCAGCTAACCCCAAACACAAAATGGCCACTTTGAGATGGGAGCACAGGTCTTTGAACCCCAAAATATGTCTCCAACATTTAGATGATTTTTTCTACAATTTTCCTTATTTTCTACGGTACTAGGGTCAATGAACCCAGTACGAGTCATGCACGAATACTATGGTCGGGTCGACAAACTTAGTATGAGTCATGCACATACCTAATAGAAACTTGGGCACAGGTCTTTGAACCCCAAAATATGTCTCCAACATTCAGATGATTTTTTCTAAGAATTCTCCTCATTTACTATGGTACTCAGGTCCCCATACCCAGTACAAGTTCCCTATTTATTATGGTATTCGGGTCCCCATGCCCGGTATGAGTTTCCCAATTTACTATGGTACTCGGGTCCCCATACCCAATACGAGTTCCCTATTTGCTATGGTATTCAGGTCCTCAAGCCCTGTACAAGTTTCCTAATTTACTATGGTACTCGGGTCCCCATGCCCGGTATGAGTCATCATTTGCTATGGTACTCGGGTTCACCCCGGTATGAGTCATTATTTGCTATGGTATTCGGGTCACCATGCCTGGTACAAGCTTCCCAATTTGCTATGGTACTCGAATCCCCATGCCTAGTACGAGCCATCATTTTCTATGGTACTCAGGTTCATCCTAGTACGAGTCATCATTTGCTATGGTACTCGGGTCCCCATGCCTAGTACAAGTCATCATTTCCTATGGTATTCGGGTCCCCATGCCCGGTACAAGTCTTCTCATTTGCTATGGTACTCAGGTCCCCATGCGCAGTAAGAGTTTCCCAAATTACTATGGTACTCGGGTCACCATAATCGGTACGAGTTTCCCTATTTACTATGGTACTCGGTTCATCATGCCCGGTACGAGGCCCCCCAATTTACTATGGTATTCGGGTCTCCATGACCAGTATAAGTCATCATCATTTTCTAGGGTACTCGGGTTTTCCATGCCCAGTACAAGTCATCACTAGCCCCCAACCCCCACTAACTTCTAACCAAAACTGCTAACTACTAACTTCATAATGGTGCCACATGCCCATTTTTGCCATGTTTGCCCTTTTTCACATCCCTGATTGGCAGAAACCACACCTGATTGATCTGAAAGCCCTATGCAGTTATTTGGTTTGGTTAAAATAGGTGTCTTCTATCTTTGCATGCTAGTTGCTACAAATAACGTAGGAGAGTTTCTATTGTTACATTGAAGCAACAAAACATACAAAGAGGGGTAGCTATAGACACCCCAATTTTAACTAGGCATTTCCAAGAAAACCTAGTGTAATAAGACCTCACTTTGAGTCCTGAGCGAAACCTTTTTCTTTTTTCAAAATTAGGACCCTAATTCCCTAGTTAAGTTCTTTTGATTTCAGGAAGTCAAGTCCCTTAAGAATGTCAAAAATTAGTTAAGTCTTGTAAATTTTTAATCTGAGTCATGAACTTTCATAACGAATTGTCAGATCAAGTCCTATGATTCGTTTCTTTTAATCTTTGTCAATTAAGCCCTTGTAATTGAGACCTATAATAATCGGTCCCTGTTAAACTAGGATTCTTTAACCATTAGTTAAATTCAAGATTGTTTCTTTTATTAAGTTTTCAAAATCTTTGGAGTCCCATAATTGATTGTTCTTAGAATTTGGAGTTGAATTCTTTAATATGAATCAAGTCGAGATTTGTTAAGCCATTTAAACCCTTAATCGAGTTTTAGGTTTTAAGTTGGTTTCTTCGAAATTTTAAATATTTAGATTTTTAAAACAATTTTCCCACGGTTAGGTCAAGTCTTTGGTTTTTAGGTTTTTAATTTTGAAATCGAGTGTTTGTTTAAGTCTCAAGGTCATACCTCAATTACTAATTATTCTTAGGTCAAGGGTTGAATAAGAAATACATCAAAGCCACATTTTTATTAAAGCTACTCAAGGGTACACATGCCCAAGTCACAACAGAAGGGATACAGGAAATAAAAGTTATAATGAAAAGTTGCAATACAGGGGGGAGGGGGGCACGTGTGCATAGTGTGAGGTATAAACACGTAGGAAACATATAGGGAATGTGAAATAAGGGTTACAGATAAAATACAAGTCGCAACAAGTAAGTACAGAGAAATGGAAATACTGGTACAAATAAATGTTGTAAGAAAGAAAACCCAGGGGTTACATACATTAGCATATAGAAAATAATACAAAAATGTATAAAAATTACAAAAAGTAAGATAAAGTTCCCTAACCTCCATTCCTGGTTCACCACCTAGTCAAAAATCCCAAAGCCCTCCATTCTCCCATTGACACCTAGATCTATGTAAGTCATCTGCGCACAAAGAAGAACCATGAATCATCCCATAAGAAAGAAAACAAAAAATAAAAAAGGAAATGCAAAATACCAATTCACATGTGTGTAAGAGAATGAAGTCGGTTAGGAAAATATTCCCTGCCAGTGCAGGGAATAGTGGGAGAATTCTGTTAAAGGGAACATGAATTGGCGCCAAAATCATCCCAAAGCCTCCCTAGGCTCGCACTGTAGCTAGGGGCACAACAAGGAACCCAAAAACATTCTGTGAGAATTGAGAGAAAGAAAAAGAGGGGAGGTGCTGCCTAAATTAAGAGAGGAGTGATTTAGAGAGAGAATTGTCGAAAAAAATAGAGAGAATTGGGGGAGGTTCTACCAGTTTATAGAAGAAGCAGAAGTTAGAGCTCGGAAGCTCATTCAAATTCAGGCTATCCAGACCACACCAGAGACCTAGAACAGACACACTCAGAACAAATCATCAGTCAGAATTCAAGAGAGAGAAGGAAGAACGGAGGAGCAAAGAAGAAGGGTAGCTATATGTAGTCTCGCTTTGCTTCAAATTCTTTTTAATACTATGTGTGTGATTTCAGGTATCCCCCTAGGTCCTCTCTCAGGTCTTGAACCTAAGCTTGAATCCTCGAACCCATTTCCCTAAACCCGAGTTCCAATTCGAGCTCAAACCCTTTAATCTAACTCATACCCGAATCTAAACCTGAAATCAAAACCCCGTGTTAGCTTTGGTGCAATCCCAAGAGGGGGAGTGAATTGGATATTTAAAAAATTTATCCCTAGATCAATCAGTCTAACAAGAACATTACGCAACCTTAGGTCTGTCTATGCAATTATAAATCAAATCAGTCACAATAAAACATACATGCGGTAAATAAATTGTAGAAATGTAAATTGCACAGACAATATGTTATCGAGGTTTGGCCAAAGTGCCTACATCCCCACCTTGGCTCACCAGCATAAGGATTATGCTATGGGCTCAATTAACAAGTGGAGTGGCACCTAAATACAACCAGGTCATTTAGCACAAGGTTGACCTCAACCTTTACACCCAGGTCAAATTAACACAGGAATGACCTCAACCTTTTATGTAAGAGTGTATGTGGTAGGATCTTTGTGTCAAATGATAATGTTAATCACAAAGTGCAATAACAAAGATCTTCAAGTACACTTCAAATATCTTCAACAAATCTTTTTCTCAAAATAAACCACAAAGGATATTTGAAATCGGCTTGTAAAATATTATTTCACAAACAAAATGCAATACGAACTTTTGAGTATTTCAATGAATATGCAAAACTCACACGGAAGACTTATAAACGAAGTTTCCTAGAAAAACTTTAACGCTTACTCTCAAAATAGGATAATCTCAATCAACGCAAGCAAATGAGAGTGTAAGCTTAATGAGATGAACACAAGAGCACTCTTACTAAGTGGTATTTGCAATATAAATGTGTAAGAATGGTAGTATGAAACTTGAATATGAGAAAATGGCGTTTTGAAATTCAGAGAGAAAATCACTAATCATTTTTGCTAATCTTTGCCTAATCTTTGCAAATGAGGGGGTATATATAGACATCCCTAAATTTTTAACCGTTTGGGACCTATTTGTCATTTTTTTGAAAATTTTAAATGAGGTTAATAAAAAATAATAACATTTTAACCTCAGTAAAATTCGAGCAATCCGAGAGGGTCGGTCAACCATCTTGATGGTTCGGTCGACCATGGTGCTCAATTCAGTCAACCGGGAGATTTTTGAACTACAAGTTTGGTCAACCATCCAAAGGCGATTCTAAGCCTTCCAAGGTTCGGTAGACCAGACTTAGTTCGGTTGATTGAACTTCATAGACTTCGGTCGACCAAGTCATTTTGAACATGGAGGTTCAGTCCACCAGGGTATTGGGACCTCCTACATGTCAGTTTGATCGACCAGAATGTTGCAGCTCATTTTAGGTTTGGTCGACCGAAGGGTCAAACTATTGATCTGGTTGAGGTTCGATCGACTGAAGGGCCCTGAGTATTAGGGTTCGGTCAACCGAAAAAACCCTTTTTGTGCATTTCGATTCTATTCTCTTTATAAGGTTGTCCCTATTGACATGATAATTAATTCTAAGATTATGGGGGACTTTTCATGCAATATTTTGGCGACCTAATCTCAATCTATCCTTAAGCATTAAGTCCAAAAAAAAAAAATCTGATGTCGGTAAACCGAAGGTGATCCTAACGGTCTTGTGGTTCCCAATGGTCAAACTATGGTTATTGAGCTTATCTGTCCTATCATACATGTAATGCACTAATTATTATAAACCATAATTAATATTACAGACCCTAAATAATATGAAATATAAATTACAAAATAAACACTTTGGGTCTTTAGTTTCTTTCAAGTCTATGTGCGTGCACTATACGAAACTTCCAATTGATCCTACACACAAACTTATCAACCATTAAATACCAGAGTATTTGTTAGAATCAAAATGAGATATGACCTATAAGGTCGACAACCTCCCCCTTTTTTATGATGACAAATATTTTATGCAAAAGTGGGTACAACCAAGAAAGGCTCCCCCTTAAATTATGCATAAGGGAAATGTAGAGATTTTAAAAGTTCAAACACATTTTCCTAAGGTACCCAATTTCGCTTAACTTCTCCCCCTTTTGGCAACAGGAAAAAGGGTCATTATAAATTTGAGATATATGTGCAAGGCATTGAGTATGAATCATTTAAATACAAGATATGGTTGGAAAAGTTTTTAGAAATATCGACAACATGTCGTTTGAAAATAGAGCATTTTCCCCAAAATGCCTATATAGAAATGACCTGTTTGAGTTTTAAATTAACAATTTATCCACTACTACTAACTCAAACAGTCTAGTAAGATCAAGACATAAAACATAAATATAACTCTCAACATCCAAGAGATATAATAGCCATGCAGCACAACACAAACAAACTCACAAAGTATAAAGCAAAGGTAGATTTAATCTTTTCAGAGCCGTAGATTTTTAGAACAAGTAGCTCCCCCTTTCAATTTGAAAGCAAGCTTGGATGCAAACAATTGCTTATTCCAATTAAGAATGATAAGTGCAGAATAGTATAAGCAAGCAGTCTTAAATTTTTAAATGCTTTTAATGGATATAAAATTAAGCCATTTTTATTCATCCAATATGTTTATTCTTGTAGAACTCATGTGCATAAGAAAAACACAATGCAAGACATGCAAAGTTCATAAATCTCAAGAATAATCCATATCATCTCATATTATAAAAAAAACGAGATATGATGCTCATGGTTTTCACAAGAGCCTTAGGCAAAAAACAAATGATGATTCAATGCACATGAATTCACAAGAATGTTACATAAAAGCACTTTTTCCAAATGATGGAGCTCAGCTCCCATGTATATCCTCAAGCACGCATAAGTGCATTTCAATTTAGCATGCGATAGTCAATCAAGGCAATTTTCAAAGGTAATGCAAAAATTATGTAGTATGGTTTCACAATAGAATGACACAACTCGAATGAGTGTGTGTGAGATGAAGTATTTTCCCTATCCCATGCAATTTCCTTTAGTTCATGGATGATCATCTAATAATGTGATATTAAATTAACACAAGATGACAGATCATTTTGGTCCTGAATGAAGTTTAGAATTTTAAAGAGACCAAAAGAGTTGATCCATCAGCAGGCAATTCATAAGACACTGTATTAGTTATGCAGTTGGCATTCCATATAAGCATGCATATGAGTAGTTCAAATAACCAATAATATAAGAGATATACTATCCATGGAAATATGTAATCCTTTAACGCATTATGTGTAACGACCTGCTTATAAAAATAAACTTCTCCTCTACTATTTTAAATTAAAACCATTTCCTACACAGCGGAAAGCAAATAACATGAAACACAACCTTATTTATATATACAATACCAAAGTGTCTAAATATTCCACAAATATTACATATTTCACGGTACTCTCAAGAACTACTCTTACTAACACTAGAGTTAACAAAATTGAACCCCAAAACACTCACCCTCAAAAAGGGCAGACTAATAGCTCTTCTATCTGCGAACCTGCTCCGCTCGCCCAACTGACTCACTTGAAAAATAATTCAACAGTGGGATGAGCCAAAGCTTAGTAAGATGAAACATGCTATCACTAGTGTGTGACTACTGAGATGTGGATCTGTAAAAATTAATCAGAGATAAGATTAGTACAAATAACTAAAACTGAAAATGCTGATACTACATAACATATTATAAAACCTTTAACTACATAATTTAACATGTCAAATTGTATGAAATTACTTTTCATAATAATACTACTATTTCAAAAAATCTAATAATACTATAATATCTGAGAATATTTCCGTGGATGGCTGTATGTCATGATTTAACCCCTCATGATAGGGTTGTGTGGCCTGAAGGCTGGATCTATCCTGGTTAGCTGACCAGGGTAAACCACTCTACTCCTCGGTCAGATCGGCCCTCCTCAACCCATATCTAATGGGGAGCCTGTCCACAACTAGGCACGATCCACCTCATACCACTTACTATCTGGGAGCCTGCCCTTCATCGACAAAATTCAGAGTCGCCCAAACATCCTCTCGGTATTTTCTCGTTAACGAAGTTCGCCCTCATCAACGAGGTCCTGCTATACCCTCGTCGACGAATCCCCTGTATTCGTTGACGAGGACCAAGGAAAAATTTTTGGTTATTACCCCCAATGTGCGATGTCGTCGACGATGTCTGCCGTCTCCTTCTATTTCTTTTTCCATTTCTCTCCTTCTTTATCATTTAAATAACATTATTCTTTGGGTCGTTACATTCTCCCCTCCTTAAAAAATTTCGTCCTCAAAATTTACTGTTTATGTATATCTCATCATCCTTTAAAGGCAAAATAATCTACTTATTTTATTACCTGCCCTCACTTATGGCGGAAGAATATCGTGGTTACATGGGTAGTTTTGGGAAATTACAACTATAAAAAGAAAATTCTCTCAAAACCAAAATACTACCTAACTTATACTTTACATTACAATTACACTGGACTCAACAAAATAAAATTACCATCCTAGCATATACATCAATACTATAATTCATCGAACAAGTGAGGATATTTCCGTCTGATTTCATCTTCAAACTCCCATGAGGCTTCCTCAATCGTGTGGTTTCTCCATAGAACTTTTACTAATGGTATCTTTTTGCTACACAATTCTTGTTCTTTTCTATCTAGAATTTGTATTGGAGTTTCTTCATATGCTAAAGCCTCACTGACTTCTAGTTCTACATGGCTGATGATATAGGAAGGATCTGGGACGTATTTCCTTAGCATAGAGACATGAAATACGTCATGAACTCGAAATAGAGATGGCGGTAAAGCTAACCAATAAGCTACTGACCCAATCTTCTCAAGTATCTCAAATAGGCCAATAAACCTAGGGCTCAACTTACCCTTCTTCCCAAATCTCAAGATCTCCTTCAGTGGAGTTATTCTCAGAAATACATGATCACCCACTTCAAATTTTAGTTCTTGGCGGCGATTATCCACGTAGTTTTTTAGCCGACTCTGCACTGCACTGATCCTGTCTCAAGTAAGTTGGACTTTATCACACGCTTGCTGAATTATCTTTGGACCTAAAACTCGCCTTTCACCTACTTCATCCTAGAAAAGAGGAGATCGGCATATCCTACCATATAATGCCTCATAGGGTGCCATGCCGATGCTAGTCTGATAACTGTTATTATAAGTAAATTCAACTACTGGCAAAAACTGAATCCAGCTACCTCCAAAGTCTAGCACGCAGGCACGAAGCATATCTTCTAATACCTGGATTGTTCTCCCAATCTAACCATTCGTCTGAGGGTGGAAAGCAGTGTTGAATGCTAACTGAGTCCCCAAAGCCTCCTGCAGACTCTTCCAAAATCGTGATGTAAAACGAGGGTCACGGTCTGAGACTATGGATACCGGCACTCCATGGGGTCGAACAATCTCTTGTATATAAATCTCTGCTAACCTGTTCATAGGGTAGCTGACTTTAACGAGCAGAAAGTGCGCTGTCTTTGTCAACCTATCAACCACCACCCAAATGGCATTTTGACCATGCAGCGCTGGCGGCAGCTCAATAACAAAATTCATGGATACGTGATCCCACTTCCATTCGGGAATGAAAAGTGGCTGCAACTGACCAACCGGTCTCTGGTGCTCATCCTTTATCTGCTGGCACATCAAACACTGCTGCACAAATTTTACTATTTCCCTCTTCATGCCACTCCACCAGAAATAATCCTAAAGATCCCTATATATTTTCGTACTGCCAAGATGAATAGTGTATAGAGATTTGTGTGCCTCTTCTAGAATCGTTCTTTCTAATACTGACATCCGCAGGCACACACAATTTGATGCGAAATCTGAAGGGACCCATCATCAGAAATACTGAACTCCTCTCCCTGACCATCTTATATTCTAGCAAGCACGTCCACTAACTCTGAATCATCTCTCTAAGCAACTTTAATTCTCTCATACAATGCATATTGTATCACTAGTTGGCTATAAGCACTAGAGGATCATCCTTCACTAATTCCATGTCGAGCCTTTCCAAGTCCATTTGAATCGGGTACTGAATTGCTACTACTAATTGCGCTGTATTCTTTGACTTACGGCTCAAAACATCAGCCACCACATTTGCTTTACCTAGGTGGTAACTGATGGTGCAGTCATAATCCTTAATGAGTTCCAACCATCTCCTCTGTCGCATGTTCAACTCTTTTTGTGTGAAGAAATACTTTAGGCACTTATGATCAGAGAATATCTCACACCCCTCACCCTAAAGGTAATGCCTCCAAATCTTCAGTGCGTGTACAACCGCAGCCAATTCCAAATCGTGAGTAGGGTAGTTCTTTTCATATTCTTTCAACTACGTAGACGCATATGCTACCACCCTACCATGCTGCATCGGTACACAACCAAGCCCTTTCAGAGACGTGTCACTGTAGATAACATAACCATCACCACCCGATGGAATCGTCAGTACTGGTGCAGTGACGAGCCACTGCTTTAATTCCTGGAAGCTCTGCTCATCCCACACAAATATGGCATTTTTCCTAGTCAACCGTGTGAGTGGTCATAAAAAAGCCAAAAAATTCCTCCATAAATCGACGGTAATAACTTGCCAGCCCTAAGAAACTTTTGACTTCCTGCACATTCTTTGGCCTAACCCAATTCACTACCGCATCAATCTTGTGGGGATCCACTGAAATACCGTCTCCTGAGATCACATGGCCTACTTTCTCAAGCCAGAACTCACATTTGCTAAACTTGGCATAGAGTTTCTCTTCCCTGAGCGTCAGCAGTACTTGCCTCAAATGCACCTCATGATCCTTAAAACTCCTCGAGTACACTAGTATATCATCAATGAAAACCACTACAAACTGATCTAGATACTGGTGAAAAACTCTGTTTATCAAGTCCATGAACGCGGTTGGGGCATTTGTCAGACCAAAAAGCATAACGAGGAACTCGTAGTGCCCATACCTGGTCCTAAAGGTTGTCTTCGTGACGTCCTCTTCTTTTACTCTTACTTGATGATACCCGGATCTAAGGTCGATCTTGGAATATACCCGTGTACCCTGGAGCTGATCAAAAAAACCATCTATATAGGGTAGAGGATATTTATTCTTAATAGTAACCTTGTTGATTTCTCCGTAATCGATACGCATCCTCACAAACCCGTCTTTCTTCCTTATGAACAACACTGGAGCTCCCCACGGCGATACACTGGGTCATATAAATCCCTTGTCCAGCAAGCCTTGCAACTGCTCCTTTAATTCTCCTAGTTCGGCTAGAGCCATACAGTAAGGAACCTTAGAAATCAGCGTGGTCCCTAGAGGTAAATCTATAGGAAAATCCACCTCGCGCACAGAAGGCAACCCAGGTAATTCCTCTAGAAAAACATATAGAAATTCTTGTACCACTGGGGTCCTGTCAATCTTCAATTCATTTTTAGATACTTCTTTCACAAATGCTATAAACCCCTGACCTCCATCTAGGAGTAATCTGCTCACCTGCATGGCTAACATCAGCTGCATTGGAGCACGTACCTGTGAACCAACAAATCTGAATTCTTGTGTACCAGGGGGTCTGAAAATTACCTCTTTCTGATGACAATCAATGCTGGCGTGATTGGCAACCAACCAGTCCATACCCAATATTATATCAAACTCACACATATCAAATACAATCAAATCATCTGGTAACACTTTCCCCTGAATTTATATCGGATAGCCCCTAAGTACCCTCTGACATCTGATCACAGACCCTGATGGTGTAGCTACTAACAGCGCTATATCTAATGACTAGGTCTCACTCTCAGATAATTTAACATAAGATGCAGAGATAAAAGAATGAGTAGCACCTGAGTTAAAAAGAAAATGACTGGATATGATAAAACAGTAAATGTACCTGTCACCACATCCGCAACAGCCTCAGCATCACCTAGCGTCAGAGCGTATACTCGCGTTGGGGCCACATTCCTCTGCTAGCCACCATGAGGTGCCTGATATCCTCCCCGAGCTGCATAATATCCTCCCCGATAGGGCCTAGGAGTTGGAACCTGGTCCTGCGGTCTTGGAGATGCACGTGCCATATGGTTGGGTCTCCCACAGCGATAACATACACCTCCCCAGCCAAGCACTCCCCCAAATGGTGTCTCCTGCATGTTTGACATACCGGGAAAAACAATGTGCCCTGATTCTCATGGGGTCCTGTCATCTGCTTCCGATCTCCTCTATCACAGCCTCCTTTCCATAGACCCCTACTGGAGCCAGCTTGGAAACCCTGAGGGGCAGGCCTCTTCCTCTAACTCTGAGCTGCTGAACCCTTCTGAATATCACTCTCAATGATCACAGCTCTGTCTACAACCTCCGTAAAAGTCTAAGTCCTAAAGCCAATCACCTGCTCAAAAAAAGTATGTCTCAGTCCCTCTTCAAATTTCCTCGCCTTCTTCTCTTCATCAGGTGCTAGATGTGGAGCAAAACGCGACAACTCGATAAACCGAGTCATGTACTGAGATGTGGTCATTTTCCCCTGTACCAAATGCATAAAATCTGCTGCCTTCGCACTCCAAACAATAGTAGGGAAATATCACCTGAAGAATAACTCCTTGAATCGGTCCCACGTCACTGGCACTGGAACCGGCCTCTGCTCCTCTATCAGTCGCACTGATCTCCACCAACGCTTCGCTTCTCTCGTCAGGTTTAAATGCCATAAATACCACTTTCTGTTCATTTGTACAAGGAAGCATAGGCAATGTCTCTTCAATATCTTGGACCCAATTCTCAGCTACAATCGGGTCATCTCCTCCAGCAAAGGATGGGGGCTTTATTCGCGTAAACTGCTCAATCGAACAGTTACGTCCCCTGAGCTCCTGGCCATCTCAACCATCACCTGCTGAGTGACACTGCGTAGAACGGCATCTATATCGGCACCTCCCATACTGGAAGGTCCTGGTTTGTCTCCCCCAGCATTCATGTCGCTGCTTCCTGGATCCATCCTAAAAACAAGAAACACACTTAAGAACTTTAGCTCCTACACAGACCTACCCTATACCCATTCAGAATTAGTTATCTTCCTTGATCTTAATTTGATATCCAGTTCTGTCACCTAGACACACGACCCGACAATAGTTTACTATGGTTTTCTTGAAATCGTCACCCTAGGAAAAACACAGAAACCACCACTATAAATCTTGTACCCAGACAATAGAACCAATCTCAAATCCTTTCCTATACTCTGGTATTGCTTCCTCTGCACTCTAAAGTCTATAGAACCTAGCAACCTAGGCTCTGATACCATATTGTAATGACCTACTTATAAAAATAAACTTCTCCTCTACTATTTTAAATTAAAACCATTTCCTACATAGCGGAAAGCAAATAACATGAAACACGACCTTATTTATATATACAATACCAAAGTGTCTAAATATTCCACAAATATTACATATTTCACGGTACTCTCAAGAACTACTCTTACTAACACCAGAGCTAACAAAATTGAACCCCAAAACACTCACCCTCAAAAAGGGCAAACTAACAGCTTTTCTATCTGCAAGCCTGCTCCACTCGCCCAACTGACTCACCTGAAAAATAATTCAACACTGGAATGAGCCAAAGCTCAGTAAGACGAACATGCTATCACTAGTGTGTGACTACTGAGATGTGGATCTATAAAAATTAATCAGAGATAAGAGTAGTACAAATTACTAAAACTGAAAATGTTGATGCTACATAACATATTATAAAACCTTTAACTACATAATTTAACATGTCAAATTGTATGAAATTACTTTTCATAATAATACTACTATTTCAGAAAATCTGATAATACTATAATATCTAAGAATATTTCCGTGGATGGTTGTATGTCATGATTTAACCCCTCATGACAGGGTTGTGCGGCCCGAAGGCTAGACATATCCTAGCTGGCCGAACAGGGTAAACCACTCTACTCCTCGGTCAGATTGGCCCTCCTCAACCCATATCTGATGGGGAGCCTATCCACAACTAGGCACGATTGACCTCATACCCCTTACTATTTGAGTTAAGTGGTTGCACTATGAACTAAATATCTGTATATCCGTAGCTACGGTACCGTGTTCTACTGTCTGATCCATCAGGGTCTGATACTATATAATACGTGTCTATATACAACTAACTGTTTTACCATGATTATGTAATAACTGTATAAACCATAACACTGTTATAATCTGTAACTATATCAACTGTATTTTTCTGAGATAACTGTAAATCTACCTGTTATGGTGCTGTAAAACTGTAAAATCATGGTATTCTAAAAGATACTATAAACGCATTTCATTGTTTGTATATTCTGTAAAACATATTCTTGAAAATACTGTATTCATGCTCTCATGCCATACAATAATTTAAAACATTTTAATCTCAATAATAAATTGCATAAATTTCTGCTCTAAATAATAATCTGGTAAAAACATAAACTTCATACTGAAATTATATTAGGTTTTCCTAGCATAGCATGTATCCCTTACCAAACTGCCGAAAAGCCCCTATCGTATACTGATCCTACACCCGCAGGGCTTCCTATTCCACACCCTGAAAATCACATTTGTCAAAATAGAATATCAATATTTCTTAGCCTACATCATTTCCTACAACTGCAAGAAGGTCAAAATCTGAATAAATGGCCTTACCTTGACTCTGGGGAAAAGTCCAACTTAATTCCACCAACGATCTGCCCCAGCAGATTTGAAGAGAACTTCGCTAGGAGCGTCATGGTGGCCTCAGATCGTCGATCCGGTGATTGACCCTGCTGAAATCGAAGAAAGTTGGAAGGAGAACCATCCAGGACAGAGAAAGAGAGGAGAGATTTACGCTAAAAATTATGCAAATAAACCAAGTTTAGGCTATTTATACTGCGGCTTTCGTCGACGAGCCACGTCATCTCGTCGACGACGTCAATAGACAATTCGTCGACAAACCCTGCCCTTTGTCGATAAAATTCAGAGTCACCCAAACACCCTCTTTGTATTTTCTTGTCAACGAAGCTCGCCCTCGTTGACGAGGTCCTGCTATACCCTCATCGACGAATCCCCTGTATTTGTCGACGAGGACCAAGGAAAAATTTTCGGTTATTACCCCCAATGTGCGATGTCGTTGACGAACACCCATCTCCTTCTGTTTATTTTTCCATTTCTCTCCCTCTTTATTATGTAAATAACATTATTCTTCGGGTCGTTACATTATGGACAGTAGGTGTAATAACCCAAGAAATTCTACAAGACTCGTCGACGAACACAGGGGTTTTGTCGACGATGGCTCTTTAGGATCTCGTCGACGAAGTCCAGTTTTGTTGACGAGAAGATACCGAGAGAGGGTTTAAGGCAAACTGAAACTCGTTGATGAGGGTGCAGGTTCGTCGAAGAACTTTCTACAGAACTCATCGACGAGATCCTGAAGAGCCCTCGTCGACGAAACCCCTGTGTTCGTCAACGAGTCCTATAAAATTTCTTGGGTTATTACAGGAGGAATTTAGTCATGTTCTTATGAAGGCATATAGATATATGAGATAAGATATGAGAGCATTTTTTATATATATAGCTATGAAAGGGAAATGCTCCCCCTCAGCTATGCAATTATCCATCTTATGCCTTTTCTTATTTTTCAAATTCTTTAGCCAAGAGATCTAGGTTTTTAAATGATATATGTTTGGCTTTGGATGAATAGGACTAGAAGAAAAAAAATTTACCATCAATACCTCTTCAGGGTCATAACCCTAGGATGCCTATTTTCTTATGAAATTCAACATGTGATAGAGGCACGGGTTCAAATGGCTTTCAAATTTAACTACTTGTGCGCATGTTTCTTTTGAACTATGAATTTTATTTAAATTTGAAACCTAGTGCAATTAATTTAGCCATTCAACTTCATTTTAGATATGAAGCTCTAAAGGATTTGTCTTGAGGTTTGAGAGCTTGTGAAAGAAGTATAGAATAAATACTTTTAAAGATTAAATTTCTATTTTGTTCAAAGGAGTATTCTACTGAAACAGGACATTTTTCAAAATAATTTCGTGCTAGGGATCATGTCCAAGCTAAGAAAAGAGCATCAAGGAGAATATGAATATTTTTTAACAATGCTCTTTGGAGAATGGCAAGTACCCTTTGGATATGATCGTGATTTCACTTAGGATACAAGCGAATGGATGGAAGGAACTTTATCATATGTGATTGCGATTTGGCAAGGAGTTCCTATGGAGGAGATGGTGAACCAAGATTAGAGGACTTTTATATTTAAGATCAAAGGGAACATTTTGATTAATCTAAGAAACTAGAATCCCTTTAGGGGTTGCCTCTAATTTTGATTATGAGGTATGTCTTGTTAATTAGCACTAGTAGATATGAATTTTTTTTTTTTCATTGGTGCTTATACCTAGAGTGATGACCGTATTTTAATTAATGAAATTAGGGTGAAAGAATATAGAATAGGATGTATCCCTAAAGCGCATCTCTGTGTAATGGACAACAGTTGCTTGACTTAAGATGTTTTATCTTTAAGCATGAGTTAAGTAATTTGAAATTTAAATACAAGGCAAACATGTCATGTCCATTTGAAAGTGGATTTTTATTCAAGCAGTCAATAATTTCATATTTCAACCAATGAATATTTATTTTGCCTAAATTTCCATATTGGCTTAATTTTTCAAGATCCTGTGGACAATTTAAAGTCGAGACCAAACGGTCAATGTAACAGGACCAAAACAGTAGACTATTTCTTCTACACCTGGCAAAACTATCAACAGTTTCAGGCAAACCAGCTCTACCATTTTCTACCATGATTTTTCTTTGTATATGTAATCCACTCAACATATGAGCCACATATTACTACATTGAGTCTCTATCACATGACTTTCACATTGAAGAGGTAAATCGAGGAGCGCCTTAATTTGCCACGTGACCTACACATAGATGAGTTGAGCCTCTACCAAATGACCTGCACTTGTACAAGTTGAGCCTCTCCCCTATGACCTGCATGTTGACAAGGTGAATCAAGGTGAGCCTCAGCAATGTGACCTACACGTGGACAAGGTGAATTGAGGTGCGTCTTTGCCACGTGACTTGCATGTGAATAAGGTGAACTGAAGTGAATCCCTTTTGCCCCTACTTCATAGGTTATTCTTTTAAACTCAATTGGGTTTCTACTCCCAACAATACACAATGTACATTATATGGTAACTTAGTACGAACTTTTTTTAACTACTTCATGTTAAGAACAAAGATCTTATTTTTTTTGTATATATCTATAAAATTTTCTTAGTTCTAAGAATAATGTAATCTATCCTAGGAGACAATCCAATGGTTAAAGGTTGGAATTTTCACATTGCAAGTCCCAAGTTTAAACTAGGGTAGAAAGTGGTATAAGATGGGAGTTACCTATTTTGTGTGTGTGTGTGTGTGTGTGTGTGTTCGCTCATGCATGTGCGTATCCGAAACTAAAATAAATATAGGCACAATAAGGTATTATTAATTTATTTAAAATGTATATAATAGTATAAATATTACAATTTTATATAATGAGAATTACTAAATTTCTTCTAAATTGAGTTGGAGAAATGTCTAATCAATTGTGTGAATATTAGAATTTTAATATTTGAAATTAATAGGTAACAATTTTAAGTATAATATTGTAGAACTTTAATAAACTCTGTTTAACGCATGTAATTAATTTACATGTAGTTTTTTTTTTCCTTAATTTATGTTTTTCAAAACTTTTTAATGATTTCACTTAAGCCCAAAATTCCTTGTTGTCCCCTCAAAACTCTTTCTTATCTTTAAAATTTAAATTCTGTAAATTAGAATTCCTTTTTTAAAATTTTTTAAAGTATCTATTAATTAGATTTTTAAATAAATAATGCATGACATTGAAATTGAGATGGAGACCCAACCGACCTAAGCGGGAAAAGAGTCCTTCGATCACTTGAATTTGACCTCATACTGCAGACTTTAAAAATATAGCCGTTGCCAGAAAAACTAGTCCTCCTCATTTCTTCTACCAGAGACGACCGTTTGATCACAATCCAGAAAAACCTAATTCTCTTTCTCTTCTCCTCATTTCTTCTGCCAGCGCCGAAGGCTGAGGAGCGGAGAAAGAGTTTGTATGAGATAGGGAGAAAAAGAACCGCACAGAAGACCGTTCGATCGCATGCCAGAAAACCTAATTCTCTGAAGGCGGAGAGAGAGACAGAGAGGGCACTCTGTACGATGATAGTGAGCGTTTGATCGTACGCCAGTAAACCTAATTCTCTAAACGCTGAGAGAGAGAGAAAGAGGGCACTCTGTACGAGGACAGTGAGCTGCGAAAAGAAGTAGAATTTGACACTTCAAAATCGATCACGAACCCCGTTTGCTTCAGGTTTCAAAACACTACTGCTCTTTCATCTTTCTGTTAAACACGTCGGAATGTTAATGGGAAATCCAAACAAAACGCAACCTTTGATCGCCATCCTTTTTGCCTTTTACAAGCAATTGGGACTTCAAACTGATTATACAAAAATTTTCAGATCTTGATGGAGAGCATTTTACTCTACTTGTTCCAAATCATTTTTATTTAGTCTCAATTCATGAGGATGAGAAGGAGACTCTGAGGAATAGAACATAAATCGTTGTCATTATTATTTTGATATTAGCAGATTGATGTTGCTTTCATTACACATAAATGGAAAAGGATTATTTGCTGTCTCCAAAGATGATTTAATTATTGAAATGCTAATATAAGGTATAATAGGCTAATAATTAATTGTAAATGTTCTGGTTGCAGTTTAGATAAATATGTAGATAAATAAATATACATTGCGATTAGATGCCTAAACAGGACACCTGAAAATTGCCACTAATAATATCCATTTCTCTCTCTTTCTTGTACCAGGATAGTGAGCTGCACAAAGAAGGAGACATGAAGAGGAAGCGGGGAGGAAGTGATGAATGCGATTATGGAGATGGAGGATCATAGATTAGACGGCCTTTGATTGCTAAAGGCAGTTTCGGCTCTTTGTTTATTGCCATTCCCTAGAAGAAGAAGATGTTGGGCTTTTGTGGAGCCTAGTTGTGTTTTAATTTGGATGACAACCTGACCCCTATTTAATTAGAGATTTCTATTCTAAGGCTTAGTCCATGAAGCGAAGGCTTGGGCCATGAGGTATTTTCTGTATATTTCATTGTTGGTTACTGCATTATAAGATCGTTTGTTTCCGCTACGCATTGATTTGCACAAAAAATTGGTATCAAAGCAATGTTGTAATGGCTTCTAGAATTTCTTCTGCAAAGTTTGATGTTGTTAAGTTCGATGGAACGAGAAACTTTGGACTATGGCAGAGAAGGGTTAAAGATCTGTTAGTGCAGTAAGGTATGGTGAAGACATTATACAGAGGTCAACCGGAAGGCATGGATGAACCAAGTTGGAAGGAATTTGAAGCAAAGACAGTGGCGTCTATCAGACTTTGTCTAGCCAATGACGTGTTATATCACATCATGGATGAGGAATCTCTTACAGCTATTTGGTAGAAACTTGAAAGCCGATATGTAACGCCCTGAACCCCTAAACTCGAGTCCGATGCGTTATACCTGATAATATCCTGATAAATCATAATCCTTACATACATACACAGCGAAAAACATAATCATAATCTCCAACATTCCATAATACCAGAGCCTATTGGGAGCTATAACCCCTAAAGCCCAATTCTTATTTTAAAACCCAGGAGCCTTTCAAAACCCAGCCCATCTCATTTTTAAACACCTCGGGGCCTTACCTCATTTAAAAATATTCCCCTTGCCTAGTCCCGCTTTAACCTAGCCTCAGAGCCCATTCTGATTTAACCTAGCCCATTTTTTTAATCTTAAAATAAGCCCCTTTTAAAAGCTTACCAGCCCAAGCCATTTTAAAAATCAATCCGAGCCCGTTTTAAAATTGACTAGACCTTAAACCGGTTATCCCAAGACCGGTCAACGTTTGACCAGTTCACCCCCCTGAGCCAGTTTGCACTGGTTTTCTCCTTTTTCATTTTAAATACGTAAATAATTCATTTAAAATTCACCCAAAAATCCATAAAAATTACAGAAAAACTTCAAAAAAATTAGGAAAAATCGGGAAAATTCTAAATCACAAAAAAATATAAAAAATACTTTCGAGTTGATAAATTCATCCCCAAGTAAAATTCAAACCTCCTGGAATATTATTTTCATACTTATAAAAACCCTACAAATTTCAAAACCCCTGGGAGTATGTTTTGTACCCTATTTTCCTGAATTTATGATCCCAATGATCGCAATGGGAGGCATTGAGCTCTTCGGAGTATGGTATGTCCCAGTTCTAAGGGAATACTTATGTATTATTTTTTTTTGTACATTTTCTTCACACTTTTTGAAAGGGAATAAAATAAGAAATCTTATTAGATTTATTTTGGGATAGTTTTCGATTAATTAGGTACTATTCGTAAGAACAGGCGTATAAGAGGTGTTAATACCTTCCCCTCACATAACCAAACTCCCAAACCCGACTCTGGTAATGCAGATCGATTCTACCCTTAATTGGGTAGTAATCAAGTGTTCTAACCACACTTCAAAAGGTTAATGACGACTTCATACACATTGTTTTCCACAAAAATCACATATTTAAAATCACACACTTACATTTTTTAGTCGTCCCAAGTTCGCGTCCAGGAACGTCACAACACTGAGTGTTTACAATAAACAGTTCACAATAATCCAACTAATAATGAATTTTATGAGTGCACCAAAGTTTTATATAATAAGCATTCAATAATCTAATGTGTTCATGCATTCCACAAACAATCTATATCAGAATATAGTTCTATGAAAACATAGAATGTGATGTTCATGGTTTACATGATTTCCTTAAGATATTTGTGTTTCTTGTCTTTCTTTTTTTGTCCTTTATATATGAATCTAGGAATAATTGTTTGTGTGAGGGGTGGGAGAGATTTAGCTTTATAAAGAGGTTGTCATCTTTAAAGTTGGCCTTGAAAAGATAGAATAGGGATTCCTTTGGTGATGTATACATTTGAAAGTCTAATACCCAAAGGGAGACTTGATGATATTGATCATGCAAAAGACTTGGGTAAATATCTCAAAGGATTTAGTTAGTAGGGGATTTTCTTTTAAGAATGATTTTGAGGCTTTGCTAATGAAGGAGGAGATAAGATGGAAATAAACAGTTGGCGTTTAACACAAGCATATATTCTAGTAGCGCAATCAACAATTCATATAACATAATATCATACATCAAAAAGATTTAATCATTCTGTGCATTATGGATAGTAATTTGCAATGCTGTTCACATAAAGGATGAAGTTTAATATTCATTTAACTTTCACTCAACCTTTCAAAAAAAATTTAACATTCATTTTATCATAATTATCTTTGTACATGGTTTTATTTTGGAAAAATTATAACGAAATTTCAACACCATGCCGTCTATAAATTGGACATTTTCCTATTAAACCTATACCTGAAACCTAGTTGTTTTCAGCAAATAAATCATTTCAAGCATGCAACAACCTAAATCCACTGCCAGCATGCAATTCACAATATACTGCATCAACCATGCAGTTGGCATTCAACACAAGCTTATATTCCAGTAGTTCAATCTATAATTCATATAACATAATACCATTCATAAAAAAAATTTAGTTATTCGTTGCATTAACGATAGTAATTTGCAATGCTGTTTATATAAAGGATGAAGTTTAATATTAGTTTAACTTTCACTCATCCTTTCAAAAATATTTTAACATTCATTTTATCATAATTATCGTTGTACATGGTTTTATTTTAGGAAAATTTTAACGAAATTTCGGCAGCATGCAGTCTATAAATTGGACATGTCCCAAAAAATTCATGCACTAAAACCTGATAAATTCAAGCAAACAAATCACAATAATCTGCATCATGCAAATACCATTTAGTTTGAGCATGTAAGAACCTAAATCTACTACCAACATGCAATTCACAATATACTGCATCAACCATGCAGTTGGCGTTCAACACAAGTATGCATTCCAGTAGTTCAATCTACAATTCATATAGCATAATATCATCCATAAAAAAGATTTAGTCATTCAGTGCATTATGGATAGTCATCCATCACTCACTCGCCAGTCGCCACTCAAAAAAATTGCCCTAGCCTTTAATTCCACAAACCGCTTCTTCCAAGCCTCAACCCTTATCTCGGCTCTCACCTTCACACACTCCAAATTGTTCATTTTATTCTTCAGATAAGCAACATGCTCCTTCTCACCTTTACGAGAACTCCTCGAAGGCCGCAATAACCTCTCGTATCCCTCTTTCCTCCTCTTTTCCCTATTGCTCATTACTCTGCTATCATCTTACAAACACTTGATCGTCTCTTTAGCGTCTTTGTACTTTTTCTTCAACTCTTCTAATTGATCTTCAAGCTTGCATTTACTGAGTGCTAGCGCTTGATCAATGCTCCTATATAAGTGCAATCTTCATTAGAAGATCACTCACAAATGGAGAGCAGAATGGAGAACTGGCGCTCAGTAAATGCTTGCTTGAAGATCAATTGGAATACTTGAAGAAAAAGTACAAAGACGCTATAGAGATGATCATTCGTTTGCGAGAGTATAATAGAGTAACGAACGATCGGGAAAAGAGGAGGCAATAGGGATGCGAGAGGTTATTGGGGCCTTCGAGGAGTTCTCGTGAAGGTGAGAAGGAGCCTATTGCTTATTTGAAGAATAAGATAAACGATTTTGAGTGCGCGAAGGCGAGAGTTGAGACGAGGGTTGAGGCTTGGAAGAAACGGTTTGTGGATTTAGAGGTCAGGGTAATTTTTTTGAGTGGCGACTGGCAAGTGGGTGATTTTTTTAGACCCTTTTTGGTGAAGGGACTAGGCAGCCCAACGAAAGACCCAATGAACTAATTCAATTTATGACTGAAAGATATAAGTGGCACAGAAAAAAGAAAAAGATATAAGTAAGCTTTGAAACACTATGGAGATTTGTTTTAGTTTTATGACACTATTAGGCACTCGTTCACATTTTCATGTTCAGAAAGAAGGATTGAAACCCTAAAATTAAATGTTAGGTTTTTGATATTATTGAAAATTCATAGAAGATTTGTTTTAGTTTTACCAAATTCTAATAGAAATTTGTATTCTTTTGTAGAATTTCTGGAAGGTTAGTGTCTTTTATTAATATTAACAATAGAACATGTGCCCGCACACATGTCTAACTTAATTTTTTTGAAATGAAAATCATAATGAAATCATAATTTATATAAATAATATTTTTTATATAATATTCAGTTTTATTATATAGGTAATTTGCACATCTACTAAAAGGCTATGTGATAGCTTTAACTCCAAGACATCTCAGTTTCTTAGAATACAAGGGGCAATTTCCAATCTCCATCTTAACATTGTTGGCATCCTCTTTATCATCCAAATAAAGAGAACTTTTACCACACAAATGTTGCTAAAATTTTCATTAAGAAAAAATTATTAAGCTATGGCAGTCCTCTGGGTAAGCAAGTCATTTGTATCCAACCCAAGACGTTACTGAAATGGGTAGATGAAAGCTAGTCATCCTATAACTTTAAAAAAACAAAAACAAAAAAAAAAAAACCAAGTGCACAATGAAATAAAAGAGTAGCTACATCACTAATGAACAAAGAAGTACTCAAAAATAAAGTGCAAGCACATAAAATCCATCATATGTTGTTCGGACATGCAAATGGAGGAGGAGGAGGAGGTGAGTCAACCATAGAAGACCCTACAGATGTTCACATGCAGTTTGGTTTGTAGAATGTGGATACTACCATCTTGCCTTCAAAATGACAAATTTTAGTGTGTGTGCGTGCTCGTGCGTATATAAGTAAAGGAAGTGTGTATTGTTGGGCACCAAAGGGTGCCAACCCATGTCCAAAAAGGCAAAAGGTTCAAAGGAGTAAAAAGTATATCCATTCTTCGAGCTTTGGAGTAAAACTTCTAGAGTTCCAACAAAAAGGTTACACATCATTGTAACTTTGTAATATCTGTATGGAGAATTCCTTTCCGTCAAAAGCCCTTTCATTGTGCACGTGCCAGATGCACCAAAACAGGCACAGAGCAGCCATTTTCCAATATGAAAAATTTAAGTGTGTGCGCGTGTGTGCGTATATGAGTGAAGGAAGTGTGTGTTGGGTACCAAGGGGTGTCAACCCATAGACTAGAAGGTCATCCTAGAGCTCCTATAGACATTCTCTGAGCATTGGTGTAAAACTTACAGAGTTCCAACAAAAAAGGGTATACATCTTTGGATCTTTAATTTCTGTATAGAGAATTCCCAAGGAATCCAAAAACCCTTTAATTGTGCTCCTGCCAGCTGCACTAGAATAGGCAGAGAGCGGTCATTTTCCACACTTAGGGGGTGTTTGTTTTCGCTGAATGGACTGCAAACAAAACCAATTCACTGAATGGGTTTTAAATTAAGAGACTAGTTGTTTGGTTGTACATCTAAATTCCTTATTATTCCCTTTTATTCGGGCAGTAGTAAGAGTGATGTGTAATACCATCTAAGACAGCATGACCATCTCTCCTCACTCCCCTAAACCCCTAATCACATCGCATCCTGTAGGCACTAGCATAACAGAAAACACAAGCGAGAGAGAGAGAGAGAGAACGATACCGAATAAATCGGGAACAGTTGAATCGCTGGGTGGAAGAAGAAGAAGAAGACGAACTTGACGGAATGATGATGGCGAAGAAGAAGAAGAAGACGAATTTGACGGAATGACCTCAGGCGAGTGACGGGAAGCAATGGTGGTGGCGACGGCGACGGCGGGAATGGCTGGAACAGTGTTCAACCCAGGAGATTGGGTATCGTGGGAGATTGGGAAAGGAGGGAGGAGGGAGAAATCAGAGGGAAAATGGAGAGGGGCTGGGCTACGATGGAGAGAGGAGGATCGGGAGGGGAGGAGGGAAACAGATAGGGAAAGGAGGAAAATGAGGGAATTTGGGGGAAACCCAAGCGGCGCAGGTAAATATATTTTTGCGTATTAGTGACGAATATAAACCATCACTAATACCTCCCAAACCATCACTAATATATTTAACTAAATTATTTTTATATTTTTTAAATAAAGAGCCTATTAGTGACGAATCTAAACCATCACTAATACCACATTATTAGTGACGAATCTTCCTGAACAGTCACTAATATTGCAAACTAAATTATTTTAAAAATTTTTAAATAAAAAGACTATTAGTGACGAATCTAAACCATCACTAATACCATGTTATTAGTGACGAATCTTCCCAAACAGTCACTACTATTGTTTACAAAATTATTTTTAAAATTTTTAAATAAAAAGACTATTAGTAACGACTCTAAACCATCACTAATACATGTTATTAGTGACCGTTTTAAAAATTCGTTACTAATAGTGTTAACTATATTATTTTTATATATTAATACAATAATAGTAGTGACGGCTACCTAATCGTCACTAATAACGACTTTTAGTGACATATTCCATTCGTCACTAATACCCATAAAATTGTTGTTAATATTTCCCGGGATAAATTTTTGCGCAAAAAATGGTTTCTCGCACTAGTTTGGATGGGAAAATCGGTTTGTAGTGACGAAGTTATGAATTCACTAATACGACACTATTAGTGACGGTTCTTAAAAACAATCACTAATACCCACTTTTAGTGACAAAATTAAATCCGTCACTAATAAATTCATCACTAAAAACTAGTTTTTTTGTAATGTTTGATGAAAGCCCAACAACGCGCTTGTCACTTCTTCCAAATTTAGGGTCTTTTTACCCCAAGTAAGAGTCATAACCAAGTTCTCATACATATGAGACGTCGGCAAGGAATTTAGTAGCATCAGTGCTTTGTCACCTTCCTCAAATTTCATATCAACCTGCATTGAATCACTTATGATTTGATTGAATGCGTTGATGTGTTAGTTCAAATCCAAACCCTCCACCATCTTAAGCCAATAAAGTCATTTCTTAAGAAAGAGTTTATTTGTAAGAGACTTAGACATATATTGTCTTTCAAGCTTTTTCCATATAACCGCAGGAGAATCCTCTTCCATGACGTGATACAACACGCCATCCGCCAGACACAATCTAATTGTAGACATCGTCTTTGCCTCCAATTCCTTCCAATTTGCTTCATCCATGCCTTCTGGTTGAACAACATGCAAGGCCTTTATCATCCTTTGTTGCACAAGTAAACCTTTGACCCTTGTCTATCATAAACCGAAGTTCTCAATTCCATCAAACTTTATAACATCAAATTTCACGGACGAAGTACACGAAGCCATTACAACAATTGCTCTTGTACCAATTTGTCGTATAAATCGTATTTGCACAGTGGAATAACAATGCAACAATCAATGAAAACCAAATACAGAACACACCCATATAGTATGTGTGAAAGAAAAATTAACAACACAAGGAATTACATGGTTCGGCAATGCCTATATCCACGGGAGCAATCGGCAAAATACTTAACTATCTTGGTGTCAAAAGACACTTCCAATGATCTACTTACTATGCACATACACCCAAAGCAGTGTATATATAAAGTTCTCGGAGGGTTTCCCTCCAAACCCCAACCAACTTAACGTTCACATTCAAAATTTGAAATCAGTATTGGTTCACCGAACGTATCCATCGACGGTTTTCAGTCTTACCATCAACGGAAAGATACCGAAAGCAAATTGTCTCTACATGTTCAATCAAGCCATCGATGGTTCCTTCGACGGATAAATACTGAGAGCAAACATTCTGAAAATTCAGCCAAACCGTCGATGGTAAGAACAAACCATCGACGGTTTCCCCCCTAGCACACTGATTTAACTATGTTTTCCCCTTATGTATGTCATCCACTCAAAGATATGAGTCACAAATCACAACAACTTTCCAAAGCATTCTTGCCACATACATATAGATGACCAACCAAGAAAGGCATGTTAAATTGCCACTAAGCCTATTAACACACATTTCATATATTTCCTAATGTTGTTGTCTTAATACAAGTCAAAAGCGTCAACAAGGACCCCTTGAAGGGAACTGAGGCCTTGAAGTCATTCAATTCAAGAACAGTGTAAATAATGCTTTAAGTCATAACCACTTTAAAAAATAAATAAATTTTTTAATTACATAAAATAAATTGTTGTCTTGATGAATACAATACTACCAAAAAAAAAAAGTGACATTTTTCATCTTGAGAAAATGGGCTTGAATAACAATGACAAATCCAACAAATCGACTAATACTCAAAGCTCTACATTTAAATTACTTCAAATATTGTGCTACTTTGGACTATTTGAATTATTTGTTCTAAGTAGTATTACGAGGTCTCTGCTAGATGAATTTAGTTGCCCTTTTGAATCCTCAATGATCAAGAAATCAATCTTCCATTTACATTTGAAAGCAACAGAATAAGCCAAATATTATTGGTAAACTTGATTCTATGCCATTCTATAAACTCATTGTGTAAGCACCTTACATTGTCTAGGGCATTACATGGAAAAATATTGGAGTTAAGAAACATGTTTTGTTATTCAGCCTCTGAAGAAATTATAAATTAAAAAAAAATTCAAAGAGTTTCGTGAGTTTCTCATTAGCTTGCTTAGGTGACATGCAGTCCTTTGGGGAATGTGTGTCCTGTTGATAGGCTCATGGTCACCATAGGAATTGCCACATGGTAGCAACTCTCTCTCTCTCTCTCTCTCTCTCTCTCTCTCTCTCTCGCGCGCAATCTTCACCATTTTGGACAAGACCACTCCCTTTTTATATAAGAATTGATAAAAGAACATATATAAAGCAAGGGCAACATTGGAAACTTATAAGTTGACAAGCAAAATCCACAAACAATAAGGGCAACATTGGAAATTACTAAACCCACCACAGCAAGCACAAGTACAAAAGATATCACACAAGCTGACATGTAAGGGTAGAATGGGAATTTTTCTAGGGGAAAGATGCATGGAAGGTGTGAAGGAATTCTACTAGGTGTATTTTAGAGTTGGTACACAAGAAACTAGGGAAGATTACGTCATGCAAATGAGTGTACAATGCCTGCTACACACTTTTTGGTGCTAGTAAGAGGAGAAATTGCCTCTAAATAGAAGTCTCCAGGAATTTTAGGGTCATAAAGAGAGAGAATTATGGATTTTAGATAGAAAACGAAATCAGAGAACTCAAAGAGAGCTAAGAGTAAAAGTAGGCTAGAAGCAAGTGAATTGAAAAAAAAAAAAAAACTAAATCGAGATCATATCAGGAATTTAGAAAGACTTAGCTAACTCATAGGAGCTCATGTCACTTCTAATCAATTAGTTCATACCATATTTTCTTTTCATTCAAATTAGAATAGAATTGACGCATGTAAATCAAAGCATGTTTGATGCTTGTGTTGTTGCAAATGAGAGTGTGAATATGATGATAGATGTGTGTAGTGTTTGCAAATTAAAGTGAAAAAAAATGATTTATTCTTTTTGGAAGAAGAGAGTGAAAATATTGTTGCTACTTATATTGCTTGCAAATTAATCAAAATTAGAATATGATTTATGTGTATATTGATTACAATTGATGCACATGTTGTTTTCAAATCAAAGTGATATTAGATGTACTTGCAACTTTCAATTCAAAATATGGTCATTGATGCAAATATTATTTTAAAACAAACCACAACTATGAGTGCCTCTTCCAAATACTAGGCTCTCTTAGAACAAACTCATTTTAGATGAAAAGAGTTTTGTTTCATTCCCCCAAATTGATTGAGTTTTGAATAAAAATCTAAATGTGAGCAAAGTTCAAATATTTAATCACAAGAAAATCAATATAGTTATACAAATTCATAAAATATCTAGATAAAAGTATACTCACTAAATTTTTACATAACATGCTTTTCGAGTGTAATGGAAAAAAACATAGTGTTAACTACATAGATGTCCCTTAGTGTTTGAAATTCATATACAAAAATCCTTATATATACAATATCTCAATATTTGGCACTTCTACATTCTCAATATATGAAAGCCTCTTCTTTACCTTCATTTTCTTTGCTGCATGCAAAATTGTTGAAAGGATGAACTACACTATGTTTTTCAAGATATTCCTTACATTCTCAAATATTTTTGAAAATAATTTGAGAACTGTAGATACATGTTGTATATATTATTTAAAAATAAAAAGAAAATTAAAAAGAAAATGTAACACTCCACATTTAGTTTCTATTTTTAGACATCATATTATCACATTCCTTTTGCTTTTGAAATGGCCAATAAACTAATGAAAATTCCCTAAGAAAACCACAAGAACCACTCTAAAACCTATACATATCTCTACTATTCCATCTAGACTAATCTTGCCCCACTTACTAATTGATGGATAATCCTCATGATTTTAAATATGCCCTTGCCTTGGCAAGTCCCCACTCGTTAACTGATGAAATATCTGTTAAAAAAATATGTTTTTTTTTTTTTTTTTTTATTGTGGCTTTTATCACTGCCGTTGGATCATCTCTAAATCCAACGATTGTGTGGTGTCATATATATTGTTGTAAACCATGGAAAAATATAGGGATTGCTTGTCATTTTGTGCAAGTAGAGCTAGAGGGGGGTTCTCTTTAGGAAGAACTTTTCTTCAACGGGTTGAAGATGAAGGGGTGTACAGGGGATCTGGGATTGGGGAGAGACTAATCAGATCTTATACTGCCATCGTTTCATAGTGGATTTTTCTCTAGGTGCACGCTTCGTGGATATAGGCAACCTTGTCTAACCATGTAAAATCTCTCGTCTCCATTTTTCTGTGAATGTTCTTTCTGTGATTTATTTTTTTGATTAGAAGATTAAAATCACTGTGTGTCAACAAGTGGTATCAGAGAATGGTTTCGATTGGTTGCAAATTTGATAGATCGGATCAGATCGAAAGAAATTTTTTGGATCTGAAGTTTTTCAACGAGAGTGCTCAAGATCAGAGCGGTTCGTTCAAATCAAATTGAGGTACGCGAAGACTCAGATTAAGTGCCAAAAAATTATTCCGAAATTTTTCAATTGAAGAAGGGTCATTTTTTAATTGAAGGTGTGAAAAAAAAATTCAAAATAAAAAAAAATTCACAGATGAAGAACATGATGAATAGTGCCAGAATTAGGTGATAGACCCAGATTCAGGATCGGGTCGAGTTGGAGCATAGGTTGAGGCGCAGATCCTCCCCGTGAAGCGCTAACGTCATGATGACATAGAAGCTTACGCATGTGGCGTTGCTGACGTCATCCTGACAAGTGTTGACATCACTGCTGACGTCCAAGGAGAGAGAAAAAAAGAAAAAAAAAATTTAATGGCAAGTACTTCGACGGTCAAGTTCAAGGTGGAGCCCTTTAATGGGAAAAATAATTTCAGTCTGTGGCAAAGCACTGTGAAGGATGTGTTGGTCCAACAGGGACTGATTAAGGCACTGCATAGGAAAGACAAGAAGCTAGAGACCATGTCAGATGATCAGTGGGAGAAGCTGGAAATGAAAGCGGTAAGTACCATTTGCTTAAGTTTAGCTCCAAAAATTAAATACAATGTGTTGAATGAAACATCACCAGCTGAACTTTGGAAAAAAAAAAATTGGAGCATATTTATATGTCCAAGTCCCTAGTTAATATACTGTATTTGAAGAAACAATTGTATCAGTTAAGGATGACTGAGGGCACAGAAGTCAGAGACCACCTAAATTATTTCAATAAGATAATCACGTAGTTGCTGAGTATTGAGGTAAAAATTGAGGAGGAAGATAAAGCACTGATTCTGTTGTATTCACTTCCCAGTTCACTTGATACTTTGAAAACCACTCTACTGCTAGGTAACGAGACTCTTACAGTCAACGAGGCGACTACTGCCATTCTGGAGAGTGAGAATTTTCACAAACCAAATCATCCAGGACATGGAGAAGGGTTGGTGGCTAAGGGTGAGTCTAGCCAACAGTAGGGCAAGAGTTCTAGCAGGGGTAATTGGAATCGAGGGAAATCTCGATCCAAATCCAGGAGTAAGAGTGGGAACTGGAGGAGTGGTTGTTTTTACTGTGGTAAAGAAGGGCATATGAAGAAGGACTATCTAAGGAGGAAAAGAGATTAAGAGGAAAAGAATAGAAAAAAGACTGAGCATGCTACTGTGGTGGAGAGCAATTCATCAGTTTTTGATGGGGATCTTTTTGCTGTTACTACAAGTTCCAGTTACTTAGCCAATACCTGGACTTTGGCTTCAGTGTGCTCATATCATATGTCTCCATATAGGGACTGGTTTGACTCCTATGAACCAATTTCTAGAGGGACAGTGTTGATGGGTAATGATGCTTCCTATGGTATTCTTGGTATTGGAATGGTCAGAATCGGGATGTTTGATGGTGTGATTAGAACCATCAGGGATGTGAGGCATGTTCTAGATCTGAAAAAGAATCTGATTTCCTTCGGCTCTTTAGACAGTAATGGTTTATTTTTTTCAGCTAGGGATGGTGTGCTAAAAGTGGCTAGAGGTTCA
Organism: Malania oleifera; assembly: GCF_029873635.1. Lineage (NCBI taxonomy): Eukaryota > Viridiplantae > Streptophyta > Magnoliopsida > Santalales > Ximeniaceae > Malania > Malania oleifera. Next base: position 39,055,853 of record NC_080419.1, read on the forward strand.
CCGGTAGTAATGAAGGGTCAACTGAGGAACAATTTGCACACTCTGGTGGGTAGCACAGTGACAGGTGGAGTTGTAGCTAGTATCTCTTCAGATACAGTCACAGATGATACTACTTTGTGGTATATGAGGCAAGGTCACATGAGTGAGCGTGGTTTGCAGGAGGTGCATAGGAGAAACTTACTGGGAGGTAATTCTTGTTGTAAGCTTAAGTTATATAAATACTGTTTGTTTGGTAAATAGCACAGGGTGAGTTTCAGAACAGGAAAGTATATGAACAAGGCGGTGCTGGAGTACATTTATTCAAATGTATGGGGTCCAGTACAGGTACAGTCTCATAGTGGTGCTATTTATTTTGTCTCATTTATTGATGACTTTTCCAAGAAATTTTGGGTGTATTTTCTGTAAGAAAGGGGGGATCACTAGGCACTATATAGTTCCACATGGGCCACAACAAAATAGGGTGGCTGAAAGGATGAACAGAACATTTACTAGAGAGGGCAAGGTGTATGAGGATTCCAGCTAATCTGCCTAAGTCATTCTGGGCAAAAGCAGTGAGTATGGCATGCTATGTGGTAAACAGGTTTCCTTCTGCAGCTATTGACGCAAAGGTTCCTGAGAAGGTATGGACAGGTAAGCCAGTAGATTACTCTATGCTGAGAATATTTGGTTGTCCATCGTATGTGCATGTGCAAGAACAGAACAGATCAAATTTGGACTTTAAGTCCAAACCGTGTGTACTTCTTGGTTTCCAAGAAGGAGTGAAAGGATACCAGTTGTGAGACCCTATAGCACGGAAGGTGGTCATTAGCAGGGATGTGCTCTTCCATGAGGAAGTCATGTTGAAGGAAAATGCTGATAAGAAGGTGGAGTATGATTCAGCGGGAGTACCTATTCAGGTGGAGTTGGACAGCATTCAGAATTCCGATATGGGTAATACTCAAACTACTGTTGTTGATTCTGTTGCACAGGATACAGTGAGACAGGCTACAGTTCCTCAGGAAATTCCTTAGACATGTGATATACATGAGCCTACAGGACTAGCCATCAACAGAGAAAGGAAGAGTGTTAAGCCTCCGGTTAGGTATGGGTTTGAGGATTTAGTTGCATTTGCTCTGATTACTAGTAATGGAGATCCTTATGATTTTCAGGAAGCAGTTCAGAGTTCTGAACGAGATAGTTGGCTTGGAGCCATGGTTGAGGAGATGGAGTCTCTTCATAAGAATGGCACTTGGGTGTTGGTTCAAAAGCCCAAGGACAAGAAGCTGATTGGTTGTAAGTAGGTTTTCAGAAAGAAAGAACCTACTTTAGAATCAGAAGGGATAAAATATAAGGTTAGGTTAGTAGAAAAAGGATACAAACAGAAAGAAGGTATAGACTATAATGAAATCTTTTCTCCTGTTGTTAAGCATGCTTCTATTCGATCTTTGTTAGCATTGGTTGTCATGCATGATTTAGATCTGGAACAGATGGATGTAAACACAACTTTCCTTCATCGTGAGTTGGAGGAATTTACGGAGCAATTGGAGGGGTTTGTGGAACAAGGTAGAGAGCACCTAGTATGTAAGTTGAATAGGTCTTTTATGGTTTAAAGTAATCCCCTAGGCAATGGTATAAGAGGTTTGATTCTTATATATTGAGGATTGGGTATGTTAGAAGCAGTTATGACAGTTGTGTTTACTTCAGATTGCTTAACAGTGGTGTATATGTGATCCTTATGTTATATGTGGATGACATGTTGATTCCCTCTAATAGTACTGATGAGTTGAATTGTTGAAAGCCAGGTTACATGATGAGTTTGAGATGAAGGATCTTGGTGCAGCTAAAAAGATCCTTGGCATGGAAATTAGGAGGGATAGACAACAGAAGAAGTTGTGGTTGTCACAGGGTAAGTATATTGAGAAGGTGTTGGAAAGGTTTAACATGGATAAGACTAAACTGGTAAGTACACCTCTAGCTGCTCATTTTCAGTTGTATGCTAAACTGTGTCCTTCTACTGATGAGGATAAGTTGGATATGGCTAGTGTGCCTTATGCCAGTGCAATAGGGAGTGTGATGTATGTTATGTTATGAAGTAAACCAGACTTGTCATATGCAGTTAGTTTGGTAAGCAAATATATGACTAATCCAGGTAGAATGCATTGGAATGCGATGAAATGGATTTTCATATATTTGCGTGGCACTTCTGATTATGGTATCCTATTTGAAAGTACTGATGATTGTAATGTTGAGGGTTATGTGGACTCCGATTATACAGGTGATTTGGATAAAAGGAAGTCTACTTCTGGCTTCATTTTTACCATGGTTGGTGGTTCCATTAGTTGAAAGGCTATGTTGCAACCTACTACAGCTTTGTCTACTATAGAAGCTGAATACATAGCTTTGGCAGAGGCAGGTAAGGAGACTTTGTGATTAATTGGACTAATTTAGAAACTTGGTGTTATGTAGGATAGGTTACATGTATTCTGTGATAGTCAAAGTGTGATCCACTTGGCAAGGAATCAGGTCTACCACTCTCACACAAAGCATATTGACGTGCGGTACCATGCAGTTAGAGGTTGGGTTGAAAGTGATAAGTTCTAGTTATTAAAGATTCACACAGATGGAAATGCTACAAAATGCTCACGAAGTCTGTTACATTAGCTAAGTTCAAGCGCTGTCTGGACTTAGTTAATGTAGTCTCTTGGTTATTATTGACAGAGCATCCCAGAGCATGGGAATGGAAAGTTGTGCTTGGTTGTGATTAAAAGCCAAGGTGGAGATTTTTAAAAAATATGTTTATTTTTATTTATTTATTGTGACTTTTATCATAACCGTTAGATCATCTCTAAATTCAACGGTTGTGTGGTGTCATATATATGTTTGTAAGCCATAGGAAAAATATAGGGATTGCTTGTCATTTTGTACAAGTAGAGTTAGAGGGGAGGTTCTCTTTAGGAAGACTTTTCTTTAACGAGTTGAAGGTGAAGGGGTGTATAGGGGATCTGGGATTGGGGAGAGACTGATCAGATTTTGTACTGTCATTGTTTCATAGTAGATTTTTCTCCAAGAACACGCTCCGTGGACATGGGCAACCTTGCCAAACCACATAAAATCTCTCATCTCCATTTTTTTTGTGAATGTTTTTTGTATGATTTATTTTGTTGATCGGAAATTAAAATCGCTGCATGTCAACAATACTCTTTGTAATTTCAATACCCAGCAAGTACTTGCACATTCTAGATTCAACATCGCCACTATTGAGAGTATCCCAACTCATATACAACCTTATTTAGGTTCTAGCATCTTTAGTCCAAGTGTATTGCATAGCATCTACTTCCACAGTACACCAAAACTACCACACCATTGCAATTCATTTTTATAAGTTTTGTAGGAATGAACAAACCACTTGTTCATAAATCCATACAGATAGTGCAAACTATAAATACATTAATAGAACCCACCCAATTTCATCTACCAAGTTAAAGTACAATGCCCACAAAAATTTTAACAAGGACATTTATTTGAATACCTTTTAATGGTTTAGACGTGTGTGTGCGCCCTAAGAAACTTAGAATTCACACCAAAACAACACCCATACTTTAAATCTAACAAACTATTTTTAAATGTGCACATATTCACCAAAAATCCAAATAGTTTATAAATCTAATAAACCTTGCCACAAGATTCAATACAATTATTCTAAAATTATAACACCAAAAATCAATAATCTCACAATAATCATAATTATGAATTTTTAAATAATTTATATAAAAACTATTTTAACAAACTAATTTCAATAAATCTCCCATCATCACAACAAAATCATGAAATTTCTATATATAGCCCAAAATAGAAATTTCTACAAAATCCTTAGATCTCTCGAAAATAAAAGTTTCAAGAAAAATTTACCTAGCATAGTGCTTGACTTGAGAATTATAGTGGTATACATATATATATTTGGACCACTTAAATTTCCTCAAGTTAGACACAAAGGCACATACAAAGAACAAGGGGAGAAATACTATTGTCTACTTTTTTTTCGTATCTAGAAGTTACTTTTTCCTTTGGTACAAAGATGAGGGAAAATCTTCCTCTTGCCTTCGCTCTTCTTCCCCTTCATCTTTCTCCCCATTCTTCTCCTAATTAAGCCTACACAGCCTCAAGAGATGACCACCACGCCATCAAGATTCTTTCCTCCAAATCCTAACCCCAAAACTGGGTTTTTATACTTGCCATTACAATCCCTACTTCTCCATTCATCTTTTCAACCATTCTTTACTTTCAAGTCTAGCTACCTTAAGTACTCTTTAATCCACCACTCTTGCACATGCCCTTCGAATTCTAATATTCCTTTTAAGCTACACTAAGCCTCACATATAGAGAGCTCAAATCTATCAATAATGACTTTGATGAGTCCAAATTGATTGGTGAAGGCGAATCAACTATTGCATATTTTTGGCTTTTATACATGATGGGAATAAGGGGAGGGGATGAGACTAGGATGAGGAGTGGATCAAAGAAAAGGAAGGTTGAGGAGAGGAGACTTCACATTGGAATTTTGAGTATCTTTAAAGAGTTCTTGAGACACTGAGCAAATAGTAGGCTCTTAAAGCCCTTAAGAGAATTAAACCTATGAGACTAGTTACTCAATTACTAAGAGAAAGAGAAATAGGTTTTGATCACAGATCACTAATGCCAAATACCAAAGCCCATCTGACCCTTAAAAAATTAATTAATTAATAAAGAAGAATGAAAAATGAAGATTTAGGAAGTATAAGAGGAGAGGAGGAAGATTCATAAGAGGGAGGAAGAAAGGAGAAAGGAAGAGAGTTTTGTACAAAAAGAACGGAGTAACAAGAAAGTAGAGCAAAGAGAGATTACACATATATAAAGGAAAAGGAATGGTCACAATTTTTGCTTCTATCATATTATTGACTGTAATGAAATTGATAGGATAGGTAAAATTGTATACTTGGCGTGAAATTGGAGAAGGCCCTTACAATATTGTCAACCTTACTGATAGGATAAGTAGAAACCTTAATGTTGTCTAATAAGAACTTTTTCCAAGATAACGATTACACTAGTAAGGATATGACTTAAGCAAATGATGTTGAGTTTAAAAGATTTTGAGTTGTATTTTGTACTATATCCATTTTGGGCTAATATATTCACGCATTCCTTCTTTCAAAAAGCAAATAAATAAATAATAAGGATATGATTTACAAATAAATTAAGCATAATCTATAAGCTACAAACATTATAGAGATAAGATCTACTGCTTACTGCACTCTAGTCTTTAATCACCATTCTACAAGGTTGTCTTCTTGCTAACCAAACTAACCGCTTCCTTAAATGCTCATAGTCAACTAGTCAAGTGGCATGCTAGTCCATTCTAGTAGTGATTGATAAGTTATTGGATGCCCTCTACTGCGCTAGCTGAACCATCTTCTTTTACCATACATTCTGCATAGTTGTAACTTCAATCTCTTGGTAGGTTGGGTGCAAGTATTTCATATCAACAAGAAAACATAAAATGAGATTTATACCCCAACCACCACGCCATTTAGGTTTCTTGTTGCTTCCTTACACACGAAGAATGAAATGAAACAAATTGTGAAATGACGGCCAGCAATGTGAACGACGGCCATGGTTGGTGAATGACGGCCACCTACAATGGTGGGTGAGCCACCGCCACCTACCATGGTGGGTGAGCCACCATCACCTACCATGAGATCTTGCCACAAGCCAGACACTATAAATTGAGACGTGCCCCCCCCCCCCCCCCCAAAAAAAAAAAACACTGAAGCTAAACTACACATCTCAACTACAAGTTGTGTCCTCTTATGTTTTTCCATATTTTATTCTCTGTGTACATGTTAAATAGAGACCCGAGTATGTAAAGAATACACAATTGAATATACAATTGATTCATTCTCATTCTCTACATGGTATTAGAGCTCGGGTTACTCTAAAACCCTAAGCAATCCATGGCTACCCAAAAAGGAGATAGCCATGAGTCTAACCAGTCGACAACCCAGGAAGGAGAGTCAGAGATAACCTCGTCCATGGGCTCAACCGGCGTATTCGAGAATTCCCCACTCCATCTTACTATTGAAAAATTCAACGGTAAGAATTAGATAGAATGGGCACAATCAATCAAGCTCGTTATCGACAATAAGGGAAAGCTCAGCTTTCTTACCAGTGAGACTCAACGACCATCTCCTACAGATGTACTGGCATCCTAGAAATAGCGATCTAAGAACTCCTTGATAACGTTATGCTTGATAAACTCTATGAAGCTAGCCATTGGCAAAACAAACCTGTTTCTCCCGATGGCAAAGGACCTGTGGGATGCGGTGCGTGAGACATACTCCAATACTAAAAATGCTTCCTAGATTTTCGAGTTAAATACGCGACTATGGCTAATGAAACAAGGAGATCGGGAAGTCACGGAATGCTACACCGAGATGCTCGGACTTTAGCAAAAACTCGATCTCAGCTGTGAAGAGGAATGGGAATGCATGGGCAGCAATGTACATTTCAAGAAGAAGATGGAGAACGAGAGAGTATTCGAGTTTATGGCAAGGCTGAATTAAGAGCTTAACAACGTAAAGAGCAGGATTTTAGGTTGTCGGACACTACCCTCCATCCAAGAAGTCTTCTCTGAGATTCAGCATGAGGAAAGTAGGAGGAACGTGATGTTGAAGGAGCAAAACAAGTATTGGCCCGAGGCATCAACTCTTATAACCCGTGGGCCTCATACTGGATCTAGCCCAAAACAGTCCAAAAAGCCCAATTATGAGCATTGCAAAAAAAAAAAAAAAATGGGTCGTACTAAAGACACCTGCTAGACCTTACATGACAAGCCAGCGGATGGAAGCCCAGACAGCCTAATAAAGCCCATGGTCATCAAGCCTCCATCGAAACCCAAGCAAAAAAAATACCCACAAAAGCCCATGGCCTGACAGCTTCTAGTGGGGGATTTAATTCCGACCAATTTGCGAAAATATATGAGCTGTTTTCCAATTTCCAAGCCTCGGGTCAATCCGCTAATACTATGTCATCTGGCTCTTTAGCCCACAAAGGTACTTTTCTGACAGCCCTTAGTACCACTCCTCATTTTACCCCTTGGATTATTGACTCTGGTGCATCTAACCATATGAGCAATGCAACATACTCACCTTGTGCCGGTAATTTAAAAGTCAAAATTGTAGATGGGACTCTATCCCCTGTCTCTAGCAAAGGGAGTATTCGTATTTCTGAATCTATTACTCTTGAATGTGTCCTCCATGTTCCTAATTCATCGTGCAATTTGCTGTCTATTAGTCAGTTAACCAAACAGTCTAATTGCTCAACTAAATTCCTACCCTCTCATTGTGTATTTCAAGACCTATCATCGGGAAAGATGATTGGCAGTGCTAAGGGATGTGACAGGCTCTACTACTTCGACAAAGCTAATGTGAATGGACTGTGTCCTCCTACTGTTTGTAATTATGCATCTAGTCCTAGGGAAAGTGAACTTTTGTTATGGCACAAAAGGATGGGACATCCCAGTTTTCAATATTTGCAGCACTTATTTCCTTCAATATGTTCGAATAAAATTGCCTTGGATTTTCAGTGTCAATTGTGTGAACTTTCTAAACACCATCGTACTACTTTTCCTAGATCTCTGTATAAACCATCCATGTCATTTAGTCTAATTCACAATGATCTATAGGGACCTTCTCGTACTCCTAATAGGACCCATACAAAATGGTTTATTACTTTTATTGATGATCACACTCGTCTGTGTTGGGTATATTTATTGACTTCTAAAATTGAGATTCGATCAATCTTCATTAATTTTCACTCTATGACACAAACCCAGTCTCATATAAAAAAAAATCCAAATCCTTCGTACTGACAATGCTATTGAGTATTTCAATCACTCATTGAGCATGTATCTTCAAGAGAATGGTATTTATCCATCAAAGCTCTTGTGTTGACACCCCTCAACAAAATGGGGTTGCTGAACGGAAAAATTGACATATCTTTGAAGTTGCTCGTGCCCTATTGTTCACCTCTCACATGTGAACAAAATTGTGGGGTTACTTAATTTTAACAGCCACATACCTCATTAACCAAATGCCTAATAAAGTCCTATTCCTTGCAACTTTGCTCCAAAAACTCCAAGAGACTTTTCCCAATTCTGAGCTCGACTCACATCTTCTGCTTCGTGTCTTTGGCTCCACTATATTTTTCCACATTCACGCGCCCAAGCGAAACAAATTGGATCCCAGAGCACTTAAATGTATCTTTCTTGGTTACTCTCCCACACAAAAGGGTTACAAATGCTATGAACCAATCTCCCAGAAACTCTATGCTAGCCTGGATGTCACCTTCTTCGAACATACCCCCTACTACTCGCTTTAGGGGGAGTCCTTGAGTAAAGCTCGACCCTTAAACTCAGACTACTTCGATATTGCTATTTTTGAGACCACTCCATACCCTATATCTACTACTTCGCCTAGTATAGAAGGAAACTTGAGCTCAGGGGAGATGCAGAAATACAAACAAATTCGGAAACGCTTTTCTACTCAAGGAAGCCAAAATTGAAGTCCAATGAGACACGCACTTCTGAAGCACCAAAAGAGTTAGAACCGGTGATAGTACTCCTCATGAGTTCGACACCAATCCCGACCAGGTAAAACATGACTTACCCATTGCTCTTAGAAAACAACATCGTTCATGTACTCTCCACCCTATCTCAAAATTTGTACCATACAATGCTCCTTCTGTCAAGTGTCGTGCTTTTACTTCTAACCTTGACAGATGCTAAATTCCTAAAAACATTCAAGAAGCCTTGGAGATTCCAGAGTGGAGAGAGGCAGTGATGGAAGAGATAATGTTGATCATACGGGTCATTCCCAGTTTTGATAATGACAAATACTCTTGTATTTGATGACCTTCAAGTTTGTGTGTAAGATCATACTAACTGGATCATATTGATGGCATGCAGCGACTTGAAAAGAAGTGAAGACCTGGCATATTTATTCATTGTATTTTCTATTTGGGTCTGTAATTTTAATTAAGAAAAGATCTGTAATAATCTGCATATCATGCATGTACGACTATAAACTCAAGACCTTAGAGAGACCTTAGGAATCACCTTTTGGTCGACCGACGCCGGATTTTTTTGGTAAGATAGAAAGACCTTACATCCCTAAACAAATTCACAAACAGTCGCCATATCACTTACATAGTCAGGGAAATTAATTGAAGCAAAATTTGGACTTAATTGAAAATCTTAAGAGAGGTCGGGTGACCGAGCCTGTGGCGTTCAAAACGCCTCGGGCGACCGAACCATGGACAAGTCAACATGTTGACTTGTGTTCGACAGACCGAACCAAATTGCACATATCTTCCTCGATCGACCAAATCTGTGTCAAGTTACTTTTCACCAACCCGAGCAGTACCCGAACCTTCGCGTTCAAAATACCCTCGGACGATCGAATTAGCAAGTTCGGGCTACCAAACATATGACCGAGCACCCGAACCGCGGAGCCTTTTGTTTAGCCAACCGAACCTAGACTCGGGCGACCGAACTTTTTAAAATGCTTTTTAGAGTTAGAGTCTATTCAGGCGACCGAACCATGGTCAGCTACCCGAAACCTCTCGAGTTGCTTATTTTTTATCGAGGTTAAAATTAAATAAATTGGGTTAATTTTCTTAATTGGTTTTAAAACAAATCTAATAATACCCTATATGTCCCCAACGGTCATAATTTACTCATTTTCTATATATAGGGGCTCATTTGTAAAAATTAGTGATGATTAGCAAATAGGATTAGCAAAACATTCTCTCAAATTTCCTAAACCCTATTCATTCATTCCAACCCCATAACACTCAAATACATTCATTCCTTTGAGAAATCTTACTTTGTGAGTGTTTATTTATTGTTTGATATTGCTAGATACTCTCACTATTTTGCTTGATTGATTGTTATTGATTTTTGGGAGTTAAGTAAGAGTTATCCCACATATTTAATTTAATAAATCTAGTGTTAGGAAAAACTCGGTAGCTTGACGGTATTTGCATTGTCTTTGCAAAGATTCCTATAGCAATAATCTTTTGTGTGCAAAATATTTTTACAAGCTATATACTTCAAACTACTCTTGTACTTATTTCATTGAAGGAAAATATTTTGAGATAGTTTGAATATTTGATCAGCATCTTTGAAACACTAATCTGTATTGAGATTTGTTATATCTATTTTCAAAGAAATAGCCTGTTAGAACACTCTTGTGCTTGATTGTTTATAAACATAACTTTGAGTGTTGATTGCACATATAGAGCACCGAGCTTATAGTTCATACATGCTTGAGGTGCATTGATTAGTCATTGTGCTGAATCAGTACATATCAACTTGTGTATGAAGCAATTGTTTGTACGTAAATTTTATATTGTTTGTATTCCAAGCGCGGGTCTAAAGAGAGAGACTAGCCCTGGTAAATAGTCCTGGAATGGCTTAGACTCGGTTAGGAAAGTTAAGTGCACCATCCTGATAAGCTGTAGGTTGAGGTCAGTCCTACTAATTGACCTGGTTGTAAACAGTACTGCTCCACTCGTTAAGGGAGCTTATAGTGTAATTCTTGTGCGGGTGTGCCAAGGCGGGGACGTAGGCAGTATTGGTCGAACCACGATAACATATCGTGTGTTTGTTTATATTTTTGAATTTTATATTCCTGCACGTGTATGTTATAGTGTGAATGATGCACATGATTTAAATTTCTGCATATTATATTTATCTGCGTATTTGGGATTGCCTAGAAAGACCTTAGGTTGTAAAATACTGCTAATATCTGGTTTAACCTATGAATAAGTTTTAAAATTCCAATTCACCCCTCCCCCCTCGTGAGAATACACCAAAGCTATCAGATAAGGGCACTAGAAAAGAATGGAACTTGGGAGGTGATGACTTTGCCAAAGGGGAAGAAACTAGTGGGCTGTAAGTGGGTGTTTACAGTAAAGTACAAGGTTTATGGCACAGTAGAATAATACAAAGCCCGCCTTGTGGCAAAGGGGTTCACTCAGACATACGATATTGACTACACTGAGATGTTTGCACCAATAGCAAAGCTGAACACTATACAAGTTCTCTTGTCCCTGACAACAAACCTGGACTGGCCACTCCATCAATTTGACGTCAAGAATGCTTTTCTGAATGGTGAGCTAAAAGAAGAAGTGTTCATGATGCTACCACCAGGATTTTGCAAGGAGGGAGAAGAAACCAAAGTGTGTAAATTGAAGAAATCCTTGTATGGACTCTAGCAATCATCAAGATTGTGGTTTGATAGATTTGCAAAGGTGATAAAGAATCAAGGATACCGACAGGGACAGTCAAATCACACTATGTTCTTCAAACAGTCTAATGAGGGAAGAAGGATCATCCTGTTTGTGTACATCGATGACATCATTCTCACTGGAGATGACACAGGAGAGGTGGAGAGATTGAAGAAGATCTTAGCCACAGAGTTTGAGGTAAAAGACCTAGGTCAAATACAACATTTTCTGGGAATGGAGGTCAGCTGATCAAGGAAGGGAATTAGTGTCTCCCAGAGAAAGTATGCACTTGACCTTTTGACCGAGACTGGCATGCTTGGTTGTAAACCAAGCAATACTCCTATCGAGGCAAGAAAAAGAACGGAAGATGTAGGAAAGCCTATGGATAGAGAGAGATATCAGAGACTAGGTAGATTGATCTACCTCTCTCACACTAGACCTAACATTGTTTTTGTTGTAAGTGTGGTCAGTCAACACATGCACTCACCAAAGGAGAGTCACCTAGAAGCAATATATAAGATTCTCATATATCTGAAAGGCTCTCTAGGGCGAGGACTATTTTTCAAGAAAGGTGATAGTGAGAAGGTACAGATCTACATAGATGCGGATTAAGCAAGATCTACAGAAGACAGAAGGTCTATTACCGACTACTATACCTATGTTTGGGGAAATCTAGTAACATGGAGGAGTAAGAAGCAGAGTGTCGTAGCTAGAAGCAATGTTGAGGCTCAGAGTTATTGCACAAGAGATGTGTGAAGGGCTGTGGTTGCAAAAACTTTTGGAAGAACTACACATCACAGTAGAGCTCCCCATCAAACTCTATTGCGACAACAAAGCCGCCATTAGTATTTCTCATAATCTTGTTAAGCACGATAGGACTAAACATATTGAAGTGGACAAGCATTTTACAAAAGGAGAAAATTGAGAATGGGACAATTTTCATGACCTATATCCTTACAAAAGAACAATTAACAGATATTTTCACTAAGGGATTAGAGAGATATAGCTTTGAAGAGTTTATTTGTAAATTGGATGTGATCAATATCTATGATCCAACTTGAGGGGTAATGTGGAATGACAGCTAGCAATGTGAACAACGACCACGGTTGGTGAATGATGGCCAGTAGTGTGAACGATGGCCACGGTTGGTGAATGACAGTCATCCACCATGATAGGCGAGCCACTGTCACCTACCATGGTGGGTGAGTCACCACCACCTACCATGAGATCTTGGCACAAACCAGAGACTATAAATTAAGACCACCCACCGAAGTTAAACTACACATCTCAACTGCAAGTTGTATTCTCTTCTGTTTTTTCATATTTTATTCTCTATGTACATGTTAAATAAGGACCCAAGTATGTAAAGAATACACAATTGAATATATAATTTATTCATTCTCATTCTCTACACAAATGTTCAGCCAATGAAATTACAATTTCAGCCATCCGTTGATTTGGAGGGTTCAGCCAACCAGAATTCTACCATTCAAGAGCAATGACTTGGGAAATGCAGCACAGGGACCTCATCATCAATCTCTTTTGTCCTGTTAATAGGCTGCGAGTATTCTTCTAAAGAGAGATGGGTCATAAACACTGCTCCAAAACAATTGAATAAGCCATTGGGTGCAAAATTGGGAAGGGAATTTAAAACTAGCTTGGGATTGAATCCAATCCGTTCAAGATTAAATAAAAAAATGGCTAATATATAAAATAATTAAACACGGTACAGTGGGTAATTATTACAATGTAATTACAATCATGTAGTATGTAAGGGGCCATATTCAATACACCAGATTAACCAGCCAAAGCTGAAAAAGAGTTTCAATTGCTAAACCTAGAAGATACAAATAAACATCATATGATGACGATAAATTTTAACTCATGATCAGTGGGACTGGCAACCATCTAAAGCTAACAAAATAGCATCAAGAAGAATAAAATGGGAAAGGTAATCAATGTCACCCTGTATTAGACAGCTCTTCCACATTTTGCATGGCTCGCAACCAATATGTTGCTGTAGCAAGCTACACCCATTCAATAAAGGAAGCTGTTGGCATCTCTCATGTGCAGTCTACCAATTTTGCTGGCTACCAGATGCAATGTGGCTCATTGTCACCAACTCTTCAGACTGCTGTGTCAGCAAAATCACATTGCCAGCATAGCAGCAGTCTGCACTGGTAGCGCAAGATATGCATCATGCTGGTAAGTTTATGATCGGGACGCAATAAAATCTGAAACATCATTGCAAGAACAAAGCCGAAAAGCAGATACCCAACTTCCAAATTATCAGCTGCCAGCATTTAATTTCTCTAAAAGGATCTTGCTCAGCAGGCCTGGATTTGCCTTACCCTTTGATTCTTTCATTACCTGAATTTGGTCACAACCATTAGAATCCCTTCAAGTATGAAGAAGGGTATGAACTACATTGTTAAAAAACATTCCCCTTCAAATTGTGCCAAATACCTGGCCAGTAAAGTATCCTTGAAGCTTTGTCTTTCCATTGCGATACTGCTGCCGCTGCTTTGGGTTCTCCACAAGCACTTTATCTATCATTTTCCCAATCACAGCAGGGTCTACAATCTGTTGTCTTCAAATAATATTAGAACCTTCATTGAATGTTCCAAAAAATCTAAATGTTCAAATCATTACAACCATTGCCAGTCCTATCCCAGAAATTTGAATTGACATGAAACCTGCTGCCAGTGTCTCTCATGATGTTACCCCAAATTAAATGCATATTTATCAAGTTGATAGCAGATCATTCACTTCAAAAATTTGTTACAACCACAGGCTTACATAATTTTTCAATTCGACCAATCAAGGCACCATTGGTTTCTGCTGAAGACAAAACAAAGACAATAAAAATGTATAGACTATGGACACTACCTAAGCATCATAATTGTTATATTGTCCAGTGTCGATGGCCATTTTATCAGAATGAACAAATATCATTTTCTACCCCCAAAAAAACTGTCTTCCACCCCTATTTCTCATCCCTGCATAGTTGCCCTTTTCTGTTCAATTTCTTACTTTTTCCCCAAAATATTAATAAAAAAATTGGAGCAAACATTCCATCAATCAATCTCCATTTAAAAATAAATTTGGAAAAATGGACGACCATTTAGATCCCTTTGTTTCATTGTATAATTTTGTCAAAATCCTGTCACTCACGCTCTCTTCCCATACACATGCACATACCTATGCTCTTCTTTTATTCTCCCATACCCACAGTTCCTTTCATACATGGTGAGCTATTTTTCATTTTGGTTCGGATTTTTTGTGAAATTAATTAGTTTCACTTTTTTTTATTTGATCTTTCAGTTTCTGTTTCAGTTTAGCACTTAAACCATGTGAAAAATCAGAATATAAGCGAATTATATGCATATATTTGAATACACACACACACACACAAGATGTAAATAAATAACACATGTTAAAATGCATGTTTTTTCTCTAAAGAAGTTTGGGTTACTGCACACTGTAGGGTAACACATGCAAGCTGTTGGTGCACTAGCCCTGGTACAAGTAAAAAGTTCTTGCAGGGGAAAGAATATTTAAAGGAGGTAGAAGAACCAACACCACCACCCACCCACCTCCCCACCCCCCACCAAAAAAAAAAAAAAAAAAGCCCCAAATAAAAAATCAAAAGGCAAAAAAAAAAACCCACCACCTTAAAAAGAAAAAAAAAATTCACTTCAAATGCGGGATACATGGAGAGGACACACACCCCCCCACCACCGGGGTGTTCTGCACAGAATAGAAGTTTGAAATACATTCTAATATAAGATCTCTGTCATTAAATTTTTACCTTCGATTCGCTTGCACATCTTCATAAAGATTTTCTTTTAAACTTAAATCTAAGTGCGTGAAAAATCATCAATTGGTGCATCAAATCTCTTGCCAAATTTCTTTCATCTTTTTTTATTATTCATTGTAGTTTTCACTTATCTGAAATACAATTAGACCGCTAATCAAAGAGTAATGAGCACTATATAAGTATCTTTGAGCATAAAAAATTGTAATATCTAATAGAACTCCAGCACTAAATGAAATAACTTGCCTGAACTAAATCCTTTTCTTCAATTAATCCCTTGACAGTTCCCCCTTTGGCCAATAACTCAAACAGTATCTGCAAGTTTTAACGGGAGAAAAACTTAAAATAAACACAAGCATGGTAGGATGACCAAAGATACTAAACATAAATAAATAATAAACATTTTAAGATTTAACCACTTGAAAAATTATCTTCCATGCTATGGTCTAATATGTTAGGCTGCTCAGCTATTAAACATGACAACTATCAGCCAATTGAAAGTAAGATCTTATGTTTGCCAAGTAGTTTTTTGGTAGTATGCTCCATGCCTAATTTCTCTCATGTCAATAGCAAATATCATATGTATCTATGTCAAAAAGGCTATCATAGTCCAATACTAAAAGGAAATATTGGAGAAGAATGGATCTTGTAGAAAAAATATTTTAAAAATTAATAAAAAAGGAAGCGATGCTGCAACTGTTCATATTCATCAGATAGTTGAACATGCAAACTGAGAATGCCTTCATGGTTAAACTATAAGACAAGGACAAGCATCAAACTTCAAAAACAATATGCTAACCATATCTAGACACCAGAATGGTAGTTCAAACATCTAAATTGTTAATTGAATAAAATATCGCAACGCAAATAACAAAATCCTGAATACAGCATAAAAGGACTTGCCAGAAGCAAAGATTTACCTCTTTCCCAATCTTTCCACTAATGGTACCACCTTTTATGGAAGCTATCAGCTCCGCCAGCTCTTGAGGGCTAAGCTTAACCTCATTTATAGACACCTTTTCATTTTTCATGTAGGCAGCAATATCACCCATTATCCAATTGGTAGCCAGCTTCACATCAGCACCCTTTCCAACAGTCGCATCAAAAAAATCTGCAACCTGTACCGATCATTCATTGAGGCAATGACATCAAAGAATAACATAACAACAAAAACCAACCAAGCCTTAAGTCCCACTAGATGGGTCGGTTACATGAATCCTTTTCCGCCAATTTACGCGACCATGGACAATTTCTTTCAACAAATTCAAGGATATTAAATCCTTACTCATCATCTCTTTCCAAGTTATTTTAGGTCTAGTACTACCCCTTCTACAGCCCCTCTTAGTAACTAACACTTCCTCAGTGGTACACTATGTGGCCTACATTGCAAGTGTCCAAACCATCCTAATGGTCTCACCCTTGTCTTATCTTCTACAAGAGTTACGCCTAACTTACCGCAAATATGTTCATTTCTTACCTTTTAATGTTACACCACTCATCCAACTAAGCATTCTCATCTCAACAACTTTTACTTTTTGGATATTTTGTTTCTAGTTGCCCAACATTCTTATCCATATAACATAGTTGGTCTTACAGCCGTCCTATAAAATTTCCCTTCTAATTTTTAAGAGTATTCTACGATCACAAAGCACAGTTGAAGCACTTCTCCATTTTACCCAACTTGCTTTACCTCTATGCATTGCATCCTTTTCAATTTCTCCCTCAACTTGCATAATAGACCCAAGGCATCGAAATCTACTAGTGCTACTAATTTCTTCATCATCAAGTTTAACTGTCTCCAATATTCCTCCTACTATTACAAAAACTATATTTCATATATTCTGTCTTATTTCTACTAATCCTAAAACCTCTAGATTCTAAAATTTCTCTCCATAATTCTAACTTAGACTCTACTCCACCCCTAGTTTCATTGATCAAAACAATATCATTTGCAAACAACATACACAATGGAAAGTCATTTTGGATACTCCTAATCAATTCAACCATCACTGAAACAAAAAGATTGGGGCTCAAGGCAAATCCTTGATGTACACCTATTATGATTGGAAATTCTCTAGTTTCTCCACCTATAGTCCTAACACTAGTCATTACTCCATACATATCCTTGATAACATCAGTATACCTACTACATAAACCCTTTTTTTTTTTTCTCTAAAACTCATCATAGAACTTCCCTCAGTACCCTATCATATGCTTTCTCTAAGTCAATAAATACCATATGCAAGTCCCTCTTCTTTTCCCTAAACTTTTCCATTAATCTTCTTAAAAGATATATAGTTTCTGTAGTAGATCTCCCAAACATAAAACCAAATTTGTTTTCTGAGACGTTCGTTCCTAGCCTTAATCTTTGTTCCACTACCCTTTTCCCTCAGCTTCATTCTATGACTCATAAGTTTAATTCAACGATAGTTATTACAATTTTGAATATTTACTTAATTTTTGTACATAGGTATTAAAATACTTTTCCTCCATTCATTTGACATTTTCTTAATTTTTATAATTGTGATAAATAAATTAGTTAACCATATAATTCCGTTATGACCTAAGCATTTCCAAACTTCAATTGGGATGTTATTTGGTCCTATAGTTTTTCCATTTTTCGTCTTTTTTAGTGCAAAATTAACTTCGTTATCTCTGATCTTGCGAATAAATCTCTTATTTTTAGTCTTTTCCTCATTTTTCAATTCAAAGTTTAAACCTTCAACTTGGTTTTCATTAAATAGATTACTGAAGCAACTTCGCCATCTTTCTTTTATGTATTCTTCTTTAACCAAGACAATATCATCCTCACTTTTTATACATTTTACATTACCTAAATCCTTACTCTCTCTTTTTCTAGCTCTAGCAAGTTTAAATACATCTCTTTCCCCTTCTTTTGTACCGAATCTAGCATAAAAATTATTAAATGATCTACGTTTAGCTTCACTAACAGCCTTTTTTGCACCTTTTCTTGCCTCTTTATAATTTTCAAAGAATATGATCTAAAAGCCCATCTGCAGCCCATGCTTCCAGGCTGTGTCAGGGTCGAGCTCAAAAAAAAGTCTAAATTTGCAGCTTCAAAGACAGTTATTGGAAGGAAATTGAAACCAAATATCTGGCGGTTTATGAATCTGACAGCTATAGAGATATTGTACTTAATGTTTTAAAAGACAAAGGCATAAGGTGAGGCATGTAACTCTTAAAAGGCAAAGGGTAAACCTTTGGGGGTTAAGATGTAAGCCTTTTGAGAATTTTATTTTTAGATAAAAGTATGTAAATAAATTACATATATTTCATAAATAAAGAAAAATTAAGAAAATTACAAAAAAAAAATGAAAAAAAAAAAGCAATTATAATTTGTCAATTTTACTTATTGCCCATTCAAAAAATACTAAATTGAATTCATTACGGAAATCATGCCACGAGACAGCTATAAGATACAAAGTTCAAATTATTTTTAAGATCAAAGATGCAACTCTCAATCATTTGAGAAAGGTTGAGGTTCAAGAGTTTTAGAAATCAACTAACATTACAACATTCCTCTCCTAGAAACATGTAGTTAAAATTTTCTACCCAAATCTAACTTGAGATTCACACACCCAAAATGTGTTAGCCTCAACTAAAAAAGTACAAAAGGCAATCCTTTTGTACAAATTCATAAGCCTCAGTGTATAATGTATTGATCTTCAAGGATTTGGCATTTTAGACCGAGCCTCAGGGCATTTTAACCATGCCTCGTCTTGAGGCAAGCCTCAATTGAGCCTTTAAAATATTGATTTCGCTAATTAAGTTTTATGCTTAACAGTTGGAAAATTAATTGATGAAATTATATCAAAATTTTAAGGAAACAATAAGAGACTTTCTGAGCCATTAAGCAGCAACGTAATTTTTTTTACTTTTTGAAATCCTGTTCTCTCATTGTGAGATAGTAATTGATGATTAAATCTGAGCTTCCTTCCTCAGCTATTTTGCCCCAAAACTCTTGAAAATGAGAGCTAAGAAATTCCAGGTAGCAATATACATAACAACACTCAGGATTATAATGAACACAACTTACACTTGTATCATTGGTGAGGAAAAGTATGTCTTGCATGCTTAGGCCCATTTTCTCATACCGTCGGCGCTTCATTTCTGGAAGTTCTGGTAAAAAATCCCGAATAATATCCACATATTCTTTAGTGAGAACAACTTCTGGAAGGTCTGGCTCTGGGAAATATCGATAATCAGAAAGGCCTTCCTTTTTTCTCATTGTAATTGTTTTCTACACAGTATGCAACAGTTAATAAAGTAAGGAACTGAAAAGTCAGTAAGCTCAAGATATAGTTTTTGCCACAATTTATGAGAAAAAATAAAAGAAGTTGCTCTGACCTGAGCAGCCTCTTCCCAGAGTCGAGTTTCCTGAACAACTTGATCACCCTGACCATGACCATACAGAGAAACCTGCCTCGAGATCTCAAAATCAATTGCCCTGTTTATTGATGAAAACGAGTTCAAGTTCTTTATCTCAACCTGCCAATACCGATTAGGAATGCAAATACTTCAGAGGGCAGTTTCAATACTGAACAAAATTTGAAGGAATAATTCAATCTCAAAACCACCTTGTTTGCTATCAAAGCATCTGAAGGAATAATTCACTATTTAAAACGGATTAACAACAAAAAATAGGGAAATAATTAAAAAAAATTATGACAATGAAATTGCATCATTTCTTGGAACAGTCACACGTTGCACATTATTGCAAGTTATTAATGTTGAGTATATCTAATTAAACTACTTAATTTATAAATGAATATGTCAATCAAATAACATGAACTAAAAGACATGTAAAAAAGTAATGTAATCTATCAACATTTTATATTTTTATTTGCTACTACTAAAATATGATACTTATAACACACAGGTACATGTCCTGTGAAAAAAAAAATACAAGAATTAGTGCAAGATGATGAGACTTTGTTTAGAATTACACTATTATATTACTTTATTGTTTCACAGTTGGATGTAGATAAAATAAATGTTAATCATTAATTTTGATACAGATATGATGAAACCTTTTTTTTTTTTTTTGCATGTAATTCAAATTTATGGGAACACATTGTATCTTTGTATGAGCATGACTTTAAATTGCATGTTAGAATTCTTCGGGAATACATTCATAATAATATTTTTTTTCTCCCATCAAGTCATAATGAGATTTTTAATTTGCCTGTTTGACTTAGTGTATCCAAGTCACTGAATTTCTAGTAACAAATGTTCTGAATTGATATTTTTAAAGTGTCTTACTCTTGTATCTTATTATCAAATATTAATGGATGAAATTGTGGATGATAATGACAGCGCTATTGGTTCTAGGAAGATATTCTTTCATTCAGCAGTCAGCACGATGTTTTAAAAGGCGAAGGCAAAAGGCAGGGCGTTCCAACCCTTAAGAGGAGAGGTGCAGCCTCAAGGCATTGGGGCGTAAGCCTTAAGACATTGGGGCATAAGCCTTTTGGGAATTTTATTTTTAGATAAAAATATATAAATAAATTACACATATTTAATAAATTACATATATTTTACAAATAAAGAAAATCACAATATAATGAAAAAAAATCAAATATATTTTGCAAACTCCTTGTTGGGTAAACAAAAATTTCTAACTTGGATTCATTACACAAATCATGACATGAGATAGCTATAACATTACAAAGATCAAATTATTTTCAAGATCTAAGATACAACTCTCAATTATTTTGGAAAGGCCGAGGGTTCAAGAGTTTTGGAAATCAACTCATATTATGAAATTCTTTCTATATAAACACGGAGTTAAAATTTTCAAGCCAAA
The DNA here is from genome assembly GCF_029873635.1 of Malania oleifera. Classification (NCBI taxonomy): domain Eukaryota; kingdom Viridiplantae; phylum Streptophyta; class Magnoliopsida; order Santalales; family Ximeniaceae; genus Malania; species Malania oleifera. The sequence goes on from NC_080419.1 coordinate 39,076,798, forward strand.
TCTAACTTCAGATTCACACAACAAAATGCATAAGCCTCAACTAAAAAAGCTTAAAAGGCATGTCATTTGTGCTAATGCTTAAGCCTTAGTGTGTAATGCATTAGCCTTTTTGGGATTTGGCATTTTGCATTGAGCCCCAAGGCATTTTAGGTTTGCCTTGCCTTGAGGAGAGCCTTGATTGAGCCTTTTAAAACATTGATACAGCATACAATTTAGTTGCACCATTGCCTAAGGTAGGCCCATATAAGAGTATTTCTATGTAAATAAAATTTGGAAAGTACAAATAATTTGTAAGGGTAATTTGAGGAAACATGATGTTTTACAAACTCAAAATCATTTGTACTTTTGTATGCAGTATAATAGTATTGGACAGACTCTTTAAGACATAGATGATGCATTTCAAGTTGTATGCATCACATATCACAAGAAGGGCCTTTCTAAGATGCCATAAGAGATAATTAAAAAAGTTTTATTTCTGTTTTGATTACAAATTCAGTTAAAGTTATCTCAAAGTTGAATTCAGATGACGCAACGAATCAGACCGGAAAATAAAAAATGGTGCCTAAATTGGGCCAGAAGTGGAAATCATTATTATGATATAAGAAGGTATTTATCTCCATAGAGCTTGACCATCATGTATAATCTAGCTTAGACTTAATTTAGCTGCATCAATAAACCAGTTCTCATGAGGTCAACCTATCACTCAAAAGAAATTAAAAATGTGCTCATTCAAGACAAACCAGGAGAGATGGTGAACTCAGAAATTAGGGCCCAATTGGCCCATGAAAATTATTTTGTAATCAATTTTTACACTTTTTCTGGTAGATGAAAATTAGTAAGGACTCTGTGATCCCTAAATTGGTTTGAGACTAATTTACAACATATGATTTTCATGTTAAAACGGCCAACTAAATAGCTCAGGTCCATTATATCACTCTAGATTGCAGGAAAATGTTTAACATAAATTTGGTAAATCTCCTTCAGATCCCCACATATAGGAATCAACATCAAGAAGATACTGTTTACTACAATAAAAATAGTATATTGAAAACCAATGACAAATTCCATAAGAAAATCATATGCAACAAATTGTATGTTAGCTATAAAAAGGAATTATATATCCAAGTTATACACTTTTTTATTAAATCAGATTTAGCCTTATTTTATTGCATATTATTCCACAGATCGTTCAAAAGTAGCTTGACTTTGTTTTTAATGCAGCAAGAAGACTATTATGAGAAGCACAAAGGGGTTGCAACCCAAGGACAAGACAGGAATTACACATAAAAGTACATCAACGAATTCAATGACTAGTTTGATAGTTACAAAATACTACCCACTGAATCAAGGAAAAAAGAGTTCTAAGCCAATTATCATTTAGGTGGGATTTGATTCATGAGATCATAAATATCCCCATTCAATGACATTCCTAAAAATCTCATTCCTATGCACAAGATGCCCATGTCATTGTTCAGTTAACATAGAAATATGGTATCCTAGCGCACATTTCAAAAATATTACTATTATACGCTTGACCTGTGTTGACTTTTTGAGTTATATCTCGTTTTAATTATAACAAATACAAAGTATCTTACCTATGCATTGAGTATGTGAGCAGGATTATCACTTTGCATGCACGGATTGTAAGGATAAAATAGAAGTCATGAGGAGTTGAAATTCACCATCACCTGGTGTGTGGCATGGCAATACAAATTGTAAAAGGAATGAAGACAAAATTTGTCAATTGTAATTGCATTATATTTTCTTTGGGTCAGTAATAATATTATGGTATGTAATAATTGCATCTCATGCATGATAGGATTTAATGCTCAAATGGCCATAGACTGACCATTAGGACCCAAAACCCTTACAGCAAAATGCTAACTTATTCACACATGTTTGAATACGTTCAAAGGACAAAAACAGGAATTCGGCGACGTTTGATATTCTGGGTCAAACTAAGGGCAAAATAACAACTTTTTAAGTCCCTCGATCGACCGATCAATCTTGTGTTATAATCCATTGGTCGACCGAAGCACTGTTTGCCCAGAGTCAAAATGTTGACCATCGCTAAATCGACCGACCCAATTTGAACGTATCTTCCACAGTCAACCGGCCTTAATAAATTTGACTTTCCACTGCCCTTGGTTGACCGACTTATCAGTTCAAAATCGCCATGGTCGACCGAACCTCATGAATGGCTGACCGACCTTTTTGCCTTGGTCGACCGAACCCACAAAGGGTTCCAGATCGCCTATTGTTAGGTTGACCGTCCCACTCCTTGGTCAACCAAACTTAACCTGAAAATATTATTTTTGCCTTGGATGGTCGACCGACCCGAGCTTAGGTAGACCGAACCTCTCGAGTTCCAGCATTTTTACCGCGTTAATCAGGGTTAAAATTTTCATTAAACTTTTCCAAAATTCCCATTATATCCCCAACGGTTATATTTTTTGGAAAAACTATATACACTCCTTCATTTGCCCTGATTAGTAAGAAGATTAACTTTTGATTAGTGAAAATTCTCTCTCAAATTTTTGTGCTTCCATTACTTATAAAAATTATTTTCCAAGCCTATTTTATACGCTCTCTTTGAATCTTTCTTGCAAAAATCATTCCCAAAAGGAGAGTAGCTTTTTGTACTACTAATTTGCAAATTCTTTGCAACGTTGAGAGGGATTAAATTCTTGTATTGTGTGCTCATTCATATTGTAGTTAAAAGCTTAAACTCTCACCTTGGATAGTTTTTTTTTAATATTTTCTCTTGAGAGTTGCTTAAAGATTTTTCCCATATTATTTCATATTGATAAATATCGTTGGGAAAATCTCAATTTCTTGTGAGTCTTTTGCATCCTCATTGCAAGACTTAAGAGCTAATCTTTGTGATTATTGCTAAATATTATTTTTGCAATATCTAATATCTCCTGCACTTGCTCTTGAAAATAACCTTTTGGAGATAAATTTTTTAAAGCACTAGATCTTTGAAGTGTTATTAATATACATATTGTGGTTATTCAAAGATCAATATCTCTTACATATTTCATATACATCTTTGAAGGGATAATTGCACATATTCTCTACTGAGCATTAAATCTTTATCATATTTGAGTGCGTTGGTTGTATTGTACTTATTGGTGTACGTATTTGCTTAACTTAGAAGCATCTCTATTGTACACAAAGTTTATATTGATTGATTGTATTCCAGGCATGGTCTCAGGAGGTGTTAATCTAGCCCGTAAGGATCGGTTGTAAAGGTTGGGGACCCTATTAATCTGACCTGGGGTTTCCCTTACCCAGTAAGGAAAGAGTGTTGTAATTGGTGTTGCTCCACCCGCAAGTGAACTTTAGTGGAATTCTCTTGCTTGTGAACTTGAGCCAGGGACGTAGGCACAGTTGCCGAACCTCGATAACATATCGTGCGTCATTGTGCCTTTACTGTCTTTACATTCAGGTGCTTGCTTGTTTATTTTCAATCCGTTAAATTCATTGCACGGATATTTAACTACAACTTTGTAATTGCTTGTGTAATATTGGAACTGCTTTATTTGCTTAACTTGAATCGGTTGTAATTGGATTTGTTTTGAAAAGACCTTAGGTTGGGTTATACAGCTGCTACTAATTGACCTAGAATTTTTAAATCTCTAATTCAACCCCCCCTCTCTTGGGATTACACAAATTCCAACAACCTGTATATGAATAATAAATCAAGAATATTTGTATTTTTAGCACAAAAATCGTTAAAAAAATAAAAAATAAAAATAAAAAAATAAAGAGTACCAAATTAAATCCATGTCCTAAAATTTTCAATCATAAATTTAGAAAAAGAATCAACACATGATAATACAATTAACTAAAATAATGGTGGCAATATGATCTCAAAATTTCAACCATTATTTTATATTATTAACACAAATAATATTACTTTTTTCTTTTATAGATTTTTATTTTTTGTTCTAATATTTTATTTGGATTTAATAATACAAAATTATGGGGGCCTTATATGGGGACAATTTAGTCTCAAGAATAGGATAACCAAGGGAATGAATTACTATGGAACTTACCCATGGGTGCTGAGCATGGAATGAGATTCTCATATTTTGTAAGAATCCTTCGTTCCCAGGAATAAGAAATTACCACCACGTCAAATTCCAACCCCCACAACAATTATAGGAATGAAATGTCATAAACATCACATTCCCAAGAATGTGGAAGATGTTGTGAATCAAACACCCCCTTAAGGTAGTTATGGACCTATGTTTAGTGCGAGCTAAGGGTCCCATGCATAACACATTTGAAAGCTTTTTATTTTATTAAGTCAATTTTTTACAATTACTCAATTATAATCATAATTATTACAATAGCAAGTCAAACATAGCATTAGAGTACTAATAAAACAAAAACAAAAAAAAAAACAATTCAAATTTTCACTACATCAGATTTCCTCCCCAATTGGATTTCCTTCTCTCTTTTTCTTTAAAAATTTTTTGAAAGAACAGCCTAAATTTGGTGTATTTCGACTTAGACCCCATGCAACAGTAAGTCGAATGGGTGCAATCTCAAAGAACTGTGCAACTTGAAGCCTACTTACATAAACAATTTTTCTTTAATAGCATGCCTAGTTTACAAAATAATAAAACAACCTTTTTTTGTCAATTGAGTCTGTAGCTGATGTAGCGTGCATGGTCGAACACACTATAGGATCTGTGAGATTAGAAATCTGACATGTTAGTGATGATTAGAGGGGGATATAGTGGCTAAGAGAGATCATCACTCAGCATAAGCTCTAAATATCAATTTGATGCAGCATGTGTGGTAGAAACACACTTTATGATCTGTCAGATTTCTAATCTGACAGATTAGGCATAATTACGTGGAAATATAGCGGCAAAAGAGAGGCCCTCTAGTGCGAAATGCAGCAGTGGAGGGTGAAGGAACAACTGGTAAATCCCCAACCCACACTTCCAGATTCTCACGAAATTCTGAACAAGTCAAAATTGGCAAGCAAATAAAAGGAAAATTCTGTATTGCCCCCTCATTATCTAGCCCAAGAGACTTGCGCAGCTGTCTCTACAGCTGTTGACTATTGTGACTTGAGGAATGACTATTGTTGACCATGGCTGTTTCCAACTTCTCTTAGACTTTGAAAACCTCATTAATGAACTCTGAAAACAAAGCTGGACTTAGGAAATAACACACTTTGACTAAACCCTAGTAATGATACCTAGATAATAACTAATAAATATTATAGCAACTAAGAATATTAACCATGCGTCACTCTTGCACCAGCACTGCATCATTACCCTCTTGTTAGAAGAAACTCACCATTGTGCAAGCTGCCATCTCATGGTTACACATCTTGGTGTCACTCCATATAAGCTCCTATTTGCCTATCCAAGAGTTACAATGGTTGGGCTTTCCTTTCCACATCACCACAAATCGGAAATGAGTATTATTTTTAAATTTAATTTCCTGTACAATAACAGTTGTCATTGCTTCCAAAACTTTTGTTGCTGTCTCATTTTTTATTTGGCTATGGTAGCAGCAACTACTTACTTTGTCAATTTCTTGTTGCTCATTGTCAAAAGCCTTATATTTGTTGCAACTATTCATAGGTATCAGTGGCACAGCCTTGCTGTCGTTGTAAACCCACTCATATCTTCAAAGGAAAGGAAATGCACAAAAAGCTTCGTCCACTATAACTTGATTTTCAATTGAGGAAGTATTCGGTGCTTGAGCTCCCTCATTTCCTGTAAAATGTTGGTTTGTTTATCAAAACTACCAGCCTGTGTTTCCTCCTTTTTCGTCACATTAACACCTTCCATAGGCTTTAAACTAGCTTCCTCATCCTGTCAACATTTTTGACATAGTTGTCAAAAAAACATTCCCGGCCTTTCCTCATATGTTTCCACAACCCAAACCCATACAGTTCCCTACTCTCTTTAGTTATTCACAGTTCCACCCACTGTAGTCCCTCCCATATTTAGCCCAAACACTCACCCCCTCCACAGCTGTTCCTTTTTCCACCACGAATATCCATAACCGCTTCCCAAGCAAGACTGCCCACAGCCGGTCAGATCTTTAATACCCAGCCTTCAAAGATCAGTTGTTTTACCCATGGTTTTAAATAACGGCCGTTACGTAACGTAACGGCCGATACGTAACGTAAATCAAGGGCTCCGAAACCGATCCGGGCCGATAATGCGGTTCGGAAAAAATTCACAGCCGTAACGGCCGTTACGTCTCCGTAACGGTCCGTAACAGCCGTTACCCCTACATTACACTCCGTAACAGTCCGTTACGGACCGTTACATACCGACAACTTGCAGAATCTGCTTTCTGCTGCGCAGCGTTCCTTTCCCCCTTTCCCGAGTCCCAAGCACCCATCTACCATTCAATCTACCTAAATCTAACATTCAAAGAACAAAAATACTTACTTGCAGTTTTGTTGGCCGAGCCGCTGAAGCTATAAGAAGGCTTCACGCCTTCACTCCTTCGAAGCCTGAGTTACTCATCTTCGCAGCCTTCGTTTCCTGAATCCTGAACCTAACAAAGTTCTTCGAAGCTTGAGAGTGGCCGAAGGCAGCTTCATCCGCCACCGCCAGTCGTCGCACTCGCCGCCACCAGCCAGCCCTCCGCCAGTCGTCGCACGAAGCTTCGAGGCTTCGAGGCTCCTCCATCCTCTGAGTCGCCTCCCCTCTCTCGGTCTCACTCAGAGTCTCAGACTCTCTGCCCTCTGCTCATCTCGCGTATGAGATAAGCTTTATTTCAATAACACTCAACACCCACAACCACATCTTAAATATTTTATTATGTTTTTTTTTTTAATTATAATTTATTGTAAGTAACGTTTGTTAAATTGAATTAAAAAAAAAAAAAGAGTAATTTAATAGAGTAAAAAGCTTTAAAATTTCAGATTCATTTAATATGCAAATTGGTTCCTAAACAATTTAAGCATGTCATATTCTGTTTTGATTAACATACTTTTATTCATTCTTTACGTATTCTTTCTTTCCTTTTGGTTTCATTGCATATAAAATATATATTATTTTAAAATAAATGACTATGACATGGCATTCCAAAAATATGGAGTGGACAATTTCTCATGTTCTATTTCTATGCTATTTTATATTTGTGAGTAAAACAACATTTTGCATAATTATTTCCCCTAACAGCAATTTTTTTTGTTGTAAATTATTATATTCATATACAATATCAATTTCATTTATATGGTATCGCATTAACATTTTTTGAAAGCTGACACCGTTAGAAATAGACTAATAGTATTATGGTTACAGACTTCCAAGATACAACATTAGTACAAAAAATACTCTTTTCTAGTCTTATGCCTTGCCTATAGATGCAGCTCTTGTTTTTTTTTTCTTTTCAAAGATCAGAAATCTCCCACATCTTAAACTTTTTATTATGTTTTTTTTTTAATTATAATTTGTTGTAAATTATGTTTGTTAAATTGAATTAAAAAAAGAGTAATTTAATAGAGTAAAAAATCAAAAAATAGTAATAATTATGTAAAATAAAATTTTCTTAATTTATAAATATTTTAATTGTCTTATATTTTTGAAAGGTAATTAGGAAAATTTAGTTTTATCACATATTTCCTATTTATAAATATTTTTTAAGTTTTAAAATATCATTTTGACATTAAATTTAAAATTAGGTAAAATAAATCGTTACATGATCTATTTTTTGTTTTTCAGTTATCAAATAAAGTAAAAATTGATAACTTAATAAAAAACATTTTAACCTAATAGTTAATATATTAATAATTCAGATTTTTGCTAATTACTAGTTTACTACTGGAATTTGTAGAAAAATTTTATTTTAATCCATAAATTGAGAAAATGCTTAAAAAATTAAATAGAAAATTTATACTGTATGGATCTCTATTAGTGATGCTGTGATGTATATAAAAGTAGAGCAAGTTTTTTCCACCTTTAAAATTACAATGTTAATTTCTTCTAGTTATAAATAAAAATAAAATCAAGTTAAAAGAATAATGAAAATACCTTTTTAAAGATAAAGGAATATATTTTTTTGTAATAAAATATCTAATATTTTAATCCATATACTGAGAAAATGTTTAAAAAATTAAATAGTCAATTTGTAATGTATGGATCTCTATTTGTGATGCTATGATGTATATGAAAGTAGAGCAAAAATCTTTTTCACCTGTTAATTTCTTATAGTTATAAATGAAAATAAAATCAAGCTATAAAAAATAATGAAAATATCTTTTTAAAGATAAAGGAATATATTTTTTTTGTAATAAAATATCTAATATTTTATAATTTTGTTTATTTATATATAAAAATAATAAACATTACTTATTATTTTTAATCAAATATTATACTTATTTTTACGTAATAAGTATTTAAAATTAGGACTATTTAGTACTTATTATTTAATATTTACTAAATTACTAATTATATTATTCCTGTCATTGTAGGAAGGTTGTAACTTTGTATTTTCTTTATATTTTGTGTAGAGATCATCAAATTAAGTCTATCAATATGTCACGTGATAGAGGAAATGAAAACTTACCTAGTGAAGATATTGGATGGCATTTTGGTACTGCGGTAGACAATAATAGACATGTTATTATGTGTAAGTTATGTGGGAAGATAATCAAAGGGGGCATTACACGCTTGAAACAACACTTGGCACATAAAAAGGGTCAAGTAGCTTGATGCTCAAATGTGACCACACAAGTAAGAGAACAAATGATGAAACATCTACAACAGTATGCTGAGAAGAAAAGAGATAAACAAAAAAGGCAAGAAGAAGCAGAAGCCCAAATTAGAGGAGATTTTGAAAATTTGAGCGATGAAGAAGACTTGGAAGAAGAAAGTATGAGATTTGCTCGACAAGAAAGCATGCGATCACAACAACAATGGGAAGAGAGACAAAGATTTCGAGCAAGAACAACTGGAAGGGGTAATATTTATGAAGAGGGAGGTGGCTCTGGCAGTGGTGCTACCAGTGGTTTCAATAGAGCAGGAGCTCGATCTTATAGTGGTCGAGAAGCTGGAGGTAGTGGACGACAATGGATCAATCCTGATGCCCCTGAAGCTAGACTAAAGGCAATGGATCCTATTTTAGAAAGAAGCAAGAGTGCGAAACAACCAAAACTCAACACAAAGTTACTGAAAGGTTTAAGAAGTAAATTAGGAAAAGCGGTTGGAAAATTCCTAATTTATAATCGGATTCCAGCGAATGTAGCTGACTCTCCATTTATGCAGCCTATGCTTGGTATTGCTGCAGAGGTTGGAAAGGGGGTGAAGGGTCCATCACCCTATGAGATATCTGAAATTTATTTGGAGCAAGAGTATCAAGAAATGAAAAATTATATAGCTTCTTTTGCTGGAATTTGGAAGGAAAGAGGTGTAACACTTATGTGTGATGGTTGGTCAGGACCAACTAGAAAACACATTATAAACTTTTTAGTTTATTGCGATAGAGGCACCGTGTTTCATAAATCAGTTGATGCCTCTGATGTGCCAAGCAGAACAGCTGAATATTATTTCAGGTAATTTTCTAATTTTAATTGTATATGCAAATAGTATTATGGACTTGCATGTTTTTAATTAAATAGTAGTAATTATTGAATTTATAATTTCATTTCAGATTAATGGATGAGGTGGTTGAAGAAATTGGAGAGGAGAATGTTGTCCAAGTAGTGACTGATAATGAAGCTGCAATGAAGGCAGGAGGAAAATTATTAATGCAGAAGAGGCCCAATCTCTATTGGACAGCATGTGCAGCTCATTGCATAGACCTTATTCTTGAAGATATTGGTAAGAAAAGTAACGTGAAGAAGGTCTTAGAAGATGCAAGAACAATAACCTCATTTATTTACAACCACACATGGACAGTGAATTTCATGAAGAAATTCACAAATAATAGAGAGTTACTTCGCCCTGCCATCACTCGATTTGCCACAAATTTCATTGCTTTGGAGACTATTGTCAGGCATAAACAAGCACTAAGGGAAATGTTTACATCTGATGCTTGGAAAAACTCAAGGTTTGGAATGGCAAAATCAGACCCAGCATATGATTCAAAGAAAATTATCTTAGGCAAAGAGTTTTGGCAAAAGGCCTCTGATATAATTAAAGTGCAAGAACCCTTGGTGAAAGTTCTTAAATTGGTTGATGGTGATGAAAAACCAACCATGGGCTTCATATACGAGGCAATTGATAGGGCGAAGTTGGCCATTCAAAAAGATTGCCGGTTTTACAAAGACTATTGGAAAATTATTGACAACCGATGGAGTTTTCAGTTGCACCAAGATTTGCACGCTGCTGGTAAGTGTAAATCAAATACAATTTCTTATTATTTTAACTTTTAAATTATGCATAGTTGCATTAGAAAACTATTGATTAATATGTTTCTAAATTTAATTGTAGGGTATTTTTTGAACCCACAATTTCTTTATGGTGCCCCACCCTCTCCTGAAGTTGCTAGAGAAGTCATGGATGGAGTTAAAAAAGTGATAACCAAGTTGGTACCCGATATAGATACTCAAATTCGGGCTATTAATCAAGTAAGTATTGGTTCCATTAAATTGAATAATGAATTGTTCTAGTATTTAATAATACTTTTAAGAATAATTATTAATATATCTAATTAATTAATTATATTTCACAATCATCCTTTTTTAGTTGTTGCTATATCGAGATAGGCAGGAGACTTTTGGAACCCCGTTGGCTCAAAGGGCAGTAAAACAAACAAATCCTGGTAAATATGGCTATATAGCTAAATAATAGAGAATTACTCTATTTTCTCTCTTTGTGTTCAAATTTGACTTTTGAAATACGCTATACTAACATAAAACTCTTTTTAATTATTCATGCAGCTGAATGGTGGATTCATTATGGCTTGTGTGCTCCTGAGCTCCAAAGAATAGCAATTAGAGTTCTTAGCCAGACCACATCAGCTTCGAACTGTGAGCGTAATTGGAGCACCTTTAGCCTCATCCATACGAAAACAAGAAATAGATTAAAGTACATGAGACTACAAAAACTTGTTTTCGTACATTACAACATGAGGTTAAAGTTAAGACGTACAATGAGAAGAAACCAACGAGAAATTGAAGAGGGTTTCAATCCTATCAATTTGGACTACATTTTCGAAGAAGATGATCCTTTAAGTCAATGGTTAGAGGAGAGAGAGACACCACTACTCGACGGTCAGCACAATTCAAATTGGTTAAATGAAGAGGTTGGTGGTACTACAGAAGGAGGTGATCAACCACCAATAAACGCGCATGATGATTCAAGTTCAAGTCCTGAACGCACACAAAGTGATGACAATCTTGGTTTGAGCCTACCAAGTGATGATGATGGTAATAGTGGTGCTGGAGCTGGGGTTGGGGGGGGTGGCAGTGGTGGTGGTGGAGGCGGCGGTGTAGAATATAATTATGGATATGATACAGGGACATCATTTGGAAGGGATATATATCCTTCTGATCCTTATGGACTACATGACATACCTGAAAATTATGACTTGGGTATTCCTCCAGGGAACCAATCTTCACAACCCAGGAGAAGGAGTGCTCGTGGTGACCCTAGCGATTCTACTGAAGATTCATATGGTGTGGTTCGTAGTTTTGGTGACTTTGGTTATGGTTTATCATCACAATCATATGGATCTCATCCAGCATATCCACATTATGCATCTCGTGACTCACATTTTTATCCCAGTGGATCAGGAATCTCAGGATCTAGTGAGTCTTCTTCTACACACTACCCAGAGCCAGCCCCTGCCCCAACTTGTAGACATTATTCAGGAGAATTTTCATCACCAGTACATTTTCAAGAGCAACAACAAAATGACGCAAACTTGGGTTCATTTAACTATGTATTTCCACAAGGATGGGGAGATAATTTCCCATCCCAATCTCAAGATACAGATGCAAATTATGAAGACCCTCCACGTCATTCTTTTTGGTGGTGACATGTGTTATGTTATAAATTTGTAATATTGTATTCATGTATTTTCAACTATTTATTGATATTTGATATTAATCACTTTTTAAATTCATGTATGTGTAATCACTGTAATGTGTATATTGACTTATTGAGTATTAAATCTATTGAGTATTGATTCATTTTTAGTAACTTTATGACTTTAATTAATTGATTCTTACATTTCTACATCTTTTTACTCATTAAACTAATGTAAACTATAAAAAAATATGCTTTTTTTTGTAAACAGCGCACTAAAATTAATATAAAAATCATAATGCCTATTAAAAAGCATTTGTAGGGTGAATGAAAGCCTGCAAAATTCATTAAAAATCATGTATTAATGGATTTCATGCTTATTTTTTAATTTTGGCATGGTTGTGCATGTGTGAAAAAAATTCACGACCGTTACGCCCGCTTCCCGTTACATAACACCCGCGTCTCCCGCGACCCGCGACACCCGCGACCGTTTCGCGACGTTACCTGCGACCGCGATTTCGAACCATGGTTTTACCACCTACTACCTCATCAACTGGTACTAAAAACAGCCCACCAATGTTGCCCCCTCAAAAATCCCTCTAAATTGCTTCAACCCTCCTTGTCACTGGCTTGGAATCAAGAAGAGAGACATGAACTACACAAGAAAGTTGAGCAAAGTATTTTAACGAATGCAATTCTCCCTTGTTTTCATAGATAATCTCTTTTCACCCTGTTCACATTTGAATCTTTCCATCACTGGCTCACATCGGCCACATCCATTCATCTTCAAATTTAGCACCCAAGCGGAAGCCCCCAAATGGTCAAGGGGAGACTCTCAACCTTGGATCCCAAATTGTTTGCAGCATTTCACCTTCAACCCCATCTCCTAAAGGAATTAACTCATTCTTCTCAAAGATAACCTTCAAATAAAGCGAAATGCAACCAAGATTTAGAACTTCATTCAACTTAGCATCACAAAATATTATAGTGTAATCAGCAACGATCAAGTGCAAAACTATCCTCCTATTGTCCTCCCACTACAAAACCTGCCATCAGACCATGATCCATGTGCTGAATAAATTTTGCTTAGAACCTTGATAACAAAATAAAAAGGAGCCAAGGGAAAGAAGCCCCCTAGATGAGTGAAAAACGAATCCCACAGATGAGAATGGAAAAATGACTGTACAAAAATTGCCACATCCAATTCATTTTCTCGAAGACACATATAAGAATGGCCCGACAAGCATGATCATACACTTTCACCAATCACTTTGTCAAGCTCACAAATAGTCCCTTTTCCGCCTTTTTTAATTTGCAACCCACAAGCTCATTAACCACAAGTGTTGCATCACTGATTTGTCTTCCCTTGCAAAGGCATTTTAGAACAGCCCCACCAGCTACTTTAACCTCCTGGCTAGGACTTTCAATAGCAATTTATAGGCACATCCCACTAACGTAATGAGTCAAAAACCCTTAATGCAAGTAGCTCCACTTTTCTTCAAATCAAAGCAAAGAAGGTGCCGTTGGTATTGATATCAATCCAAGACCCAAATCAATGTCAATTTTTTTTTCTAAGACAAAATTGATAATTTACCAATCAAAATATTTCCCATTCAGATTTTCCTCCAAAATCTCCTGTCGCATAAATATCAGAAAACACCTCAAAAAGATCTTCCTTCAACAAATACCAAATTTTATTTTTTATTTGTTTAAAAAAAAAAAGCCATAGTGAATCCATCAAGATCCAACAAGTGTCCAACACCTCATTGTCACCAAGAGGCCTCCAAAACCAGATGATTCATCCAGGATTCTAATAAATTCCATACCCTCAACCAGTGGTCTATGGTTCACTGTTTCAGTTGGCTACATTAGAATTTGCATATTGTCCCTTTCTCTTTCCTTTTACTACACCACCACCTTGCTGATAAAAATGTATTTATGGTGTATGTTCGCTGTTCTCTTAATATTTATACTATTTATAAAATTTAAAAAAAAAGAGAGACTTTATATTTTTCTCTTTTAACCATGGAACCCTGGACTTTGGCCTGCAATACTCCATCCCAATTGCGTTGGACAATTATTTCTTAACAAAAACCCCCTCCTTCCACAAAGAAGATCCCCTCCACGGCTGCTTTTCTTTACTTCTGATTTTTCTAACCTCTCCATATAGCTTGCTCGACACTTCACAGTTAGAAATACACCACAGCAGAATTGGGTGATAGAGCGCATGAATTGAATTTTGCTGGAGAAAGTTCGATGTATGTTGTCTAATACTGGGTTAGACAAAACGTTTTGGGCTGAGGTTGTTAGATATGCGTGTCATCTCATCAATCGTCTACCATCATCTGCAATAGGGGAAAAAACACCCTATGAGGTATGATCTGAAAAGCCTGCTAGTGATTATGATTCTTTACATATATTTGGTACTATGGCTTATTATCATATTAAAGAAATTAAGTTGGATCCAAAAGCCAAGAAAGCAATATTCTTGGGGATAAGTGCAGGAGTCAAAGGATACCGTGTTTGGTGTCTTGAAACGAAAAAAATGATTTTAAGCAGGGATATGACTTTTGATGAACTTGCGATGATGAAAAAAACAATACGCAAAGAGTCACGAGTTGAAGAGAATACCAGTGGTACTTAACAATAGGTGGAGGTTGAGACAATTTTTGGAAACCCAGTGAGAAATGAGACTACACAAGGTAACTCTTCAGTTACGGTGGGGAATAGTGTACAAGAACAAGAGATTTCAATTCGAGAATCTTCACAACAACAAGAATCAATTGTTTCTCAAAGACCAAGACGAGAAATTCGAAAACTTGTTCGGTACATTGATATAATGGCCTATGCACTTCTAGTTGTGGAGTATCATGTTCCTTGCACTTTCAAAGAAGCAATGAGGAACTCTAAATCAGACAAGTGAAAAAGAGCGATGGATGAAGAAATGCAGTTTCTTCATCATAATCAGACTTGGGAGCTAACCCAGCTGCCCAAAGGTAAGAACGCAATTGGTTGCAAATGAGTTTATGTAAAGAAAGAAGGAATTCCATATGCAAAGAATGTTCACTTCAAAGCTAGATTGGTAGCTAAGGGCTACGCACAGAAGGAAAGCATTGATTATAATGAGGTATTTTCTCCAGTTGTTAAACATTCTTCCATTCGAATTTTGTTGGCTTTGGTAGCACAATTTAATCTTGAACCAGTTCAGCTCAATGTAAAAACTGCATTTTTACATGGTGATTTAGAAGAGGAAATCTATATGACTCAGTCAGATGGATTTCAGGCTGCTGGAAAAGAAAATTTGGGTATGTAAACTGGGTAAATCGTTGTATGGTTTAAAACAGTCTCCAAAACAGTGGTACAAACGATTATGATGGGTCACAAGTACATCAGAAATAGACATGATCATTGTGTTTATTTTCGCAAACTACAAAATGAATCTTTTATATATTTACTCTTGTATGCTGACGATATGTTGATAGCTTCAGATAACAGGGAAGAAATCAACAAGTTGAAAAGTCAGTTAAATCAAGAGTTTGAGATGAAAGATCTTGGTGAAACAAAGAAGATACTCAGGATAGAGATTCGCAGAGACAGAATGAGAGGAAGAGTTAATTTGTCTCAGAAACAGTATTTGAAGAAGGTAGTACAGAGTTTTGGCATGTCTAAGCAGTTAAAACTAGTAAGCACTCCTCTTACTCCTCATTTCAAACTTCGTGCAGTTTTATCTCCTAAATCAGATGAGGAACATAAGTATATGTCATAGGTTCCTTATGCAAGTGCTGTTGGTAGTCTGATGTATGCAATGATTTGTACTAGCCTTGATATTTCACAAGTTAGTATTTTCACAAGTTGTTAATATGGTGAACAGGTAGATACATGATCCGAGTAAAGGACATTGGCAAGTTGTGAAATGGATTTTGAGATAATATTATGAATACGATTGATGTTGGTATAGTATTTGAGAAAAATAATACTATTAATCAACAAGTTGTTGGATATGTGGATTCTGATTTTACAGGAGATCTGGATAAACGTCGATCAACTACTGGATATGTTTTTACATTTGCTAATGGTCCAGCGAGTTGGAGGTCTACCTTACAGTCTACCATTACCTTGTCTACAAGAGAAGCAGAGTACATGGCAACTTCAGAGGTTGTTAAGGAAGTTATTTGGTTGCAGGGTTTACTTGAAAATTTGGGAATTGTTCAGAAGCACATTGTTGTGTTCTATGATAGTCAAAGTGCTATTCATTTAGCAAAAAACCAAGTCTACCATGCACAAACGAAGCACACCAACATTAGGTTTCATTTTATGCGGGATATTATTGATGGAGGGCAAATACTACTTAAGAAGATTGCTACAACTGAAAATCCCGCAAATATGTTGACCAAGATTGTGACAACAATCAAATTCAAACATTGTTTGGACTTGATCAATATCTTACAAGTCCGAATATTTTTTGGAAGGCGTCGATGATGTGGAACTCCAGAAAATGTTGGTGACTGAAAATTTTGTTAAATTTATCGTCAAGGTGGAGATTTGTTGTTTTTTGTCCCACATTAGTAGAATATTTCAACATTGGTGGAAAAAGTTGCTTTGAATTTTTTCTTTGTTTGTCCCACATTGGTGAGAAGTGTTTTTTGGACTTGAAGTTGAAGTTATATACAGAGCTCAACTCTCAATTTGTAAAACACACCTCAAAGTTGTACTTTGTCAAAAAGTAGTGGATTAATCATCGGCGCCGAGGACGTAGGTAATTCTATACCGAACCTTGTTAATTTCTTGTCTTGTTCTTTTTACTATTTTTATTATTAATTTCTGCATTACTTTCGTTTTTTATATATTCAATAGCATTAGTTGTAGTATTGGTGTTTGGCACAAGTGGGGTGTCCGGCACAACAAGCACATTCCAAACAAATTAACTGAACAAATTAAAAACAAGAGGAAGGCCGCAAAAATACTTTGTAAGAAAAATTTTGAAGAAACAATTATATTGCAATATGAAACTACTATCTCTCCATGCTAATATGTCTACATCATATCTTAGTGAAGCATAAAATCGAACTACATTTACCTTTGTCCCATACTCTGACTGTCCAAGCGGTCGAACTGAGACATTCACATCACAACGAAGTGAACCTTCTTGCATATTGCCATTACTCACTCCCAAATATCGAACCAATCTCTGCAACTCTGCAGCATACTCTGCAGCTTCAATACCAGTTCGCATATCAGGTTCTGAAACAATCTCAAGCAAAGGTACCCCTGCTCTATTCAAATCAACCTGCACAAAAAAAAGCATGAAAAAGTCAACAAGCATACAGCATACAAAATATTATTAACTAAGACCAGCCATAAGCCCTAGAGTGGTAGAAAGCCTAATCAACCACCAGAAAAATAAGCAACAACAAAAAGAGTGCTTGATAAACTTGAAACTCTATTATGCAACCATAACACTAATAGCTACAACCAAAATAATAATAGTCAAGGAAATTTCAAAAACCCATAAATATAAGCAATTAGCATCTAATCTTCCAGGAAAAAAAAGGTATACATTGAATCCATAAAGGAAACTGGTCAAAGCAGAGTAGCAAATTAGCAAAGGTGAAAGTAATTTCCTGGGAGTGACTCTCATTTCCTGAATGAAGTAGCTTTCCAGCATCCTCCTCCATATGAACTCTGGTTATTCCAAACCTTCTATGCCCACCACCAAACTCAACTGGCAAATCCAAATCAATAAAACCACTAGTTGCAACTGGGAGATCAAACTGAGAAATTTGATAACCCTTTGGAAGGTCTGGATAGAAGTACTGCTTCCTATCAAACTTTGAGTTGAGAGACAAATGACAATTGAGAGCAAGACCGACTTTCACTGCATACTCAATGACCTTTGAATTCAAAACTGGCAATGCGCCAGGCAGACCCATGCAAATGGGACAAACAGTGGTGTTTGGTGGAGACCCATAATTGTACGGGCAGCTACAAAAAGCCTTGGTGAGAGTGGAGAGCTGAACATGTGTTTCTATACCAATAACTGCTTCATAATCTTGTGAGAATCTATCAAGGGTTTTGCTCTGAGACTGTTGCGTGACTTTAGTCTCTGGCGGTGGCTTGCCATGGGTTTTAGCATGAGTTTGTGTACTTTTCATCGTACAATAAAAAAAACCAGTTCTCCTTAGCGATGCTGATGGAAAGAATAAGAGGCCATAAGTTTGAATCCCTCTGAAGAATGTAGAAGCCATCAAAGTCGCTTTTTAACCAAGTTTGGGCATCAAACAAAGTGATGACTGCTTCTGCAAAACATCAAACAGGACATCAGCAAGGATTAACCACCAGACAAAAACTACCATCTAAATGAGAAATAACATTATTAAATGCCATTAGCCAATCCCTGTGCTCTAAACTTGAAAATCAACGAGAATTACAAAAACAACGAAATAGGAAACAAGCTCAAAATTTTCCCGAGATTGATGTTGTCAACAAGAAACTTCAAAAATTTTGAATTTGGAGGTTACAAGGAAATATTTTGGAAATGAAACACTGAAAGCCAAGTAAAATACAAATACGGGTTAGTGGAAGGTGAGAGGGAGGATAGAGTAAGAATAAGCTACAAGTTATCCATTGGGCTCGCACATGGTGCCTTGCTGGTATGACATCGTTTAAAATTTAAATTTATATATAAACAAGTTTAGGTAACGAGCGAATTCAATAAACACATCGTTGAATTTATAAACGAGCGTTAAGCTAGCGCGTTTGGAGAACTGAATATGATGTCATTCGAGCTTGCCTAGTCTACTTGACAAACTTCAATTTTAACTGGAGGTTGGCTTGTATATTTTGATGAACGGAGTTTGAACGAGCCATTTTCAAATCAACAGAATTTCTCGCGAAGGCTTGACTCGTTTGCCGCCAACCATAACCCCAAAAGGGCTCCCAGCAGTTGCCGGCAATGGCGGGTCCCAATTTGCTTTGGCCCGTACCAATCATCATCTTCCTCACTCTTCTTCCTCTTCTTCTATTTTTACTTTGCAGCTTGCGGTCCAAAAGAGCCATTAACATCAGCTGTCAAAACAGACCCATACGGCCCATACGCCCAGAACACCTACGTCTTAGGCCATGCACCTAGATTGAGCGACCTCACCGAAGGGATTTGTTGTGTGTATAACTAGCTGATTGCTAATTCCAATTTTCAGATCTCAATTAATTATAAGCAAGCCACAATAATAATCTGAATTTGTACAAGCATCAACCACAATTACACCTAAACTTAAACCTATTTATTTTGACGTGTGTGTGTGCGCTAAGCCTGATCAAGAAAAATATATGTTCACCAATCCAATATTCAGCAAAACATAAACATGCGACAATCACAACCACAATCACAAGAACACATTTACGTGGTTCGGCCCAAAACTTGGCTTACATCCACTGCAGAAACTCACCTCCAGAGATACTATATTAAATCGGCGGAAATATATACACATACACAGATTTACTCTTTCTTGTCTTACCAATCTCCTCTGGAAATCAGCCCAAGAATAATCCAAGAAACCACCCTTTTTGCACCTGCGAAGAACCCTAGGTTTCTCCCTATATTCCTCCCTGATTTCCCTACAAGAAATCCCTCCCAAGAAACTAAATCTGTGTCTTTACCTTCACTTACCCTTGCGTGCACATCTGCTGGAGATACCCACGCTACACCCACCTCCTGCCGTCTCCCTCTCCCGCGCGCTGCGGCTGAAGAACCTCTCTCGGCGGTGATGGCCTCCTCGGGTCGCAGGTGCTCTCTCACGCGGTTACAAGTGAAGACGTCTCTCCTGCGCTCGGGGTGAAGAAGAAGACTCACTGCGGCTCTACAAGAGTCTCTCGCGGCTGGAGCCAAGAAAACCCTCGCGGCTCTTTTTCTAAAGCCCCCTGCGCTGCTGTTTTTTCTTGACGCTGCGAAGACGCCCAAAAGATGAAGAACCCCCCTAGGTTGCTGTCTGTTCTAAAGCCTTCCAAGAAAATCTCAGCCCAGTTGTTTTTGTTTAACGATTAGAAATAGGAGTAAATTACAACAAAGCCCTCCCCCATAACTGAAACAAAAAACAGCCGCTGGATCTCTCTAGGAATGGACGGTCTGGATTTCCTTTAGGCAAGCTTGACACTCCAACAGGATTAGATACAACTTACGAGAGAGTGAGAGAGTGAGAGAGAGAGAGAGAAACGTACCTGCTGATTGCCGCTGGACTTGGAAAATTGCTCCTCTTCGTCTGCAGCTGAGAGAAGCTTATGAGTTGGTTGGGACTCCAGTAGACCTGGCAAAGCGGATCGGGTTAGTTTATCCGTGGCGGATAAGGCGGATTATCAGGTAAAAAATTCATAATCCATATTCGACTCGTTTAAGTGGCAGATTAAGCAGTTTCGGGTCGGATAATTCATGACGAATGGGCGGATAATCCGTCATTCTCAAATATAATTTTATTAATAATTTATTTTTTGTCATAATAATTTAAGTTGTATACGGAAACTTGCGATTAGTTTGTGTATTAATTTTTTTAGTAACTATCAATCATTCAATCATTTATACTAATTAACAACTCCTGATTCAAGCAAGTAAAACTATAAACAATAAAACATAATTAATTAGTCCCAATCCAACTCAAAATAGAAACTCAAACATAAACATAATAAATTAGTCCCAAGAAATTTCTAAAAATTTCACAATCAAAAGGCACAACAATGCCAATTCTAAAGAATAATTTGTCACTTATGCCTTTTAACAAGCTTCATTCAAGAAAACATGATGTTCCAATAGGTGAATTCTTCAAAATAAGATCTTTAGTTCCATTTAAAAATTTTGTACTCAAAAGGCACATTGCCTTTATGCCCATGGAAATGCCTAAATGATGACATTTCAAATTGAGGATTCTTCAAAATAAGACCTTTGGCTCCATTTAACAGAGCAGAGAAAGCCAAAAAAAAAAATTGCAATAGTATTACTAGCTTAAATTTTTAAAGAGAAAATGGATTTATATTTAGAATATAGAATAATATTAGTAATAAATTGTCTCTGTTTTCCAGTTGACCAGGAGGTTAGATGACAAAAAAAATTAGAGACTAATCACCACTTGGACATTTTAACAAACATGTAACGAAACATGATATTGTAAAAAGTGAAATTTTCTAAGAGAAGAAAAGAAATAGAAAATGCTCATACAAGAAGACCGCCCAAACTAGGTTTGAGCCAATCGATCGTGGTGACTCTCAGCAACACCAGCAATGCCAAAACACCTTTATTGAGCATCCAGTCCCAAATCAAGTCTATAGAAGACCCATGGTCTCAAAAAATCTGGGCACCAAATAACCAAAATAACAATGAAAGTAGAATTCCACACCTTCCAAAATCTCTAAATTCAACCACCAAGAAATCCTCCAAAGAATAAGGGCACCCATAACACTTCCTAACAGGCCAAAAATCTTGTTCCAAAGACACCAAGCCACAGGACTGAGAATAAATGAGCACAGTCCTTATTTCCATAGCTACACATGACACAAACATCTGAACATAAAGCCTAATAAGGTCTCTCAACCTGCAAGGCTACAACAAATCATTGGTGTTAACCCTAAATGGTGATCTACACAACACCTTTACTTTGAAGGAACTTTAGCTCTCCACAATTTATTGGCAAGATGAAAAAAATGATAAGATGTGTTCAGGTGAGTACAGAATCATTTACAAGAGAAAACACCATAATTATCCAAACACCAATCCTAAAATCCCCACAATGGTAATAACAAGAAGAATCCAAGAACCACGTGAGAGAGTTCCTCAAGCTCCCCATCATTAAGGTTAAAACAAAAAGAGAAAATCCCAAACAATACTGCTAAACATATTAAAAAACTGATGAACATGGAAAGTAAAAAGCAGATTTGTAGAAGAAGAAGAAGAATACTTACAAATTCGAACTTCGACGCAAATGAACTCACGAACTCACAAACGCTCAAAGACGAGCTTGCGAGGAGCTCCTTCTGGTTTGAAAATGTCCACGATGAACTCGCGAAGTTCCTGACGAAGTGACGAACTCGCGAAGGGCTCCTGCTGGTTCGCAGTGTAGAAGACCAACTCACGAAGGCCAGAGGGCTTCGAAGGGTCGAAGAAGAAGGCCACAATGAAGTGTTGGCTCTCTGAGCAGAGACGTTGGCTCTCTGAGCAGAGACGTTCGCCACGCACAAATGAAGAATCGAATAGGGCAGCAGGCAGCTAGGGCTCGAATTGAATTGGGCTGCGGGCATTAGGTGATTAGGGATTTAGGGTTGGGCCGGTTGGCCTGGGATTGGAGTGGGAGGGGCCGAGTGGGCCGTGTGGGCCGTGCGGCCGTGGGCACTTGGGGCTGTGGGCTCATAGGCTGGCTGGGTTTGGAGTCTTTGGACTTTGGCTGTAGCCTATTGGGCTTTCCTAGGTTACTAATGTAAGCGAGTTGACGGATATCTGTCGGATAAACCCGACCCGACCCGCTAAGAGGACAGATATGAAAATGAAAAATAATATTCGACTCGTTTGGCAAACGGATAATTATAAATTGGGTAAAACGGGTCGGATGCGGTTCAGATTAACGGATTTTTATCCATTTTGTCAGGTCTAAACTCCAGCCCTCCAGCGTTGATGAGGAGGATGGGGAAGGAATGGAGCAATATGTATTTAATTATTTATTTTTCTCAGCTAACATAACATCAAGTGGGCGTGCAGGAGTGGTTATCGGGCATGACTTGAAATCGTGTGGGCTCTGCCCGCGCAGGTTCGAATCCTGCCACCCACGTATTTTACATACGATAGTACTGTTTTTCTTACAATTAGTAAACTTTTAGTTATTTTGAAAAATTTTACAACATTCATATGAGACATAAAACAGGGTAAACATTTTGATATCATTTATTTGTAAAAATTGTTTTATTTTTAATTTTTCTTAAACAATTACAAAAATATCACATTAATTTTTAATTTTCTGAAATTATACAGACAATCTAAATTCATCTTTATTTTTTTATATTTTAAATTTCTTATTTTATGCACGAAACATTGAAGTCAGATTGTGAATTCTTCTTTTTTTAAAAGAAATTTCTTTCAAATCAATACAAATCCAAGTCAACATTTTAAATTTCTTGCTCATATGTAAAATAAAAAAATTATAAATTTAAAAAAAAAATTAAGTCACAAAACTATTGATATCAAATGTTGAATTGCTACTCCTCTCTCTCTCTCTCTCTCTCTCTCTCTCTCTCTCTCTCTCTCTCTCTCTCTCTCTCTCTCTCTCTCTCTCTCTCTCTCTCTCTCTCTCTCTCTCTACTCAATGCAACTGTTTTAGGTTGAACAATAGCAAGGCAGCTAAAAAAATCGAATGGTACTCTACAAAATTCTTAGAAACAGATAATTGTTCTATCATCAATTATGGGCTCAAATATAATAGAAATTCTAGGGAATTCTTGCTATTACTATATTTTCTAATTTTTTCTGAATTTAAACGTCTATTTGGGTCAAGGATTTTATGTGAAAAAAGAAAAAAAAAAAGGAAAATGAGGAGAAAACTCATTTTCCCTTATATTTTCCTTCTCTATTAAAAATTATCAAAAATAAAAGTTTATTTTAATATGACTAAAAATTTTAAAAAAACTAAATTTTAATGATGTGTAAAACTTTATAGATTTGGTATACTTTTTATTTTCTTTCTCACTTTCCTTGACAACCAAATATGAAAATGAGAATTTCTTGATATTTTCCTTTTCTTTATCTAATATTTTCTGAGTTTCAAATTGACCTAAATGAGAAGGAGAAAAAAATTCCTAAATATAATAGAATTTTAACAAAATAATCTATTAGTTACAAAAAAAAGTAAATTCAATAAAACTTCATTATTTATGTAGAAAATGATAGAAAGAAAAGAATGTTCTCCTAGTGGTTTAGTTGTGTGCCCCAAGAGCCAAGGACAATATTTTATAAGAAAGTATGTAATATTTTTTTTCTAAAAAAACATTAGCAAATACAAAGTTTTTCATATTACCTAAAATATAAATAGCATGTAATAATAAATTACATAAGTTAAAATAATTAAATACTAATAATGCATTATAATCGATATATTCTAAACAATCTAAACATCATATATTTATATATACTCTCACATGATCTGTTTTCTCAAGAATAAATTCGACCATTTGAAGAAAACTTATTGCTAAATTTGTGGGACTTTACTGTATATGTATCAATGAACATCATCATCATCATAAGTTAGAGATGGATAAATGTAGATGTCATTAATTTACAAAATTTGAATCCTTACATATGCAATAACTCATTTGTATAATTCCCCAGATGTTCCTCTAGGACAAACAATTTATTTTGAGACAATATGACACAAAATTTGATGCTCCCTAGAGTTGTAAGATAGGAAGAAATAGAATTGCTGAAGAATGAACCAAGTCAAGAGTAAATAGACCTCAAATTCAAACTTCAAATAGAAATTTTGAAGGATTTATTGTTACGCCCCGAACCCGCAGATGGGTCCCGAGTGTGAATCTAGTAACGTAACCTGTCTCTGTATCAATTTAAACATACATGATACAATACAATAAAATGGTCCGACCCTGTGAATGCCCTATACACAAACACATATACATCCACACTCATCAAATGCACAGCGAATTACGGTCTTTCTATACATGTGCAATACCATACCAGAGTCTATACAAAATTAGGATATACATTCCCATAATTACAAAACATACCCCGGGTGTCTACAAAAACCATAACGACAACCCGATTAAAAAATTCGTACCTAAATAGGCACAAACACCAGCTATCGACACTCTCGCTTTCAATTGCTAGGATGCTAGTTACGACTACCTGAAAGACCTAAAAATATTTGTACGTACATTCGGGGTGAGACACCTCTCAATAAGGAAGAAAACAGGTTATATCAATGTGTAGCATACCAGTGTTATTTTATGTAAAATATAATACCATACAATACGATACAGTTTAAAAACATCTCCATACAGTTTCAGTATTTTCACAAATCAATTCCAGTACATACGATACCCAAACATACGGTCAGTGTCGTCACACTAATACGCAACTACGCTATGAAACCCGAAGTTTCACAGCGATTACATTGCTAATACAATGTAACACACACTAATATGCAACAACTCCACGAAACCCGAAACTTCACAGCGATTACATTGCCAATACAGTGTAGCTCATACCCCTCGGTGATCAGTCGGGATACAGGTGATATTTCACACCCTCGGATATAGAGTCGGACACTCTCGCCCACGGTTTTGACACCGGTACATGGCGCGGCGTACGGTAATTAGCCGCCACATAACTGTTTCAGCGTATGGTAATTAGCCGCCACTAACCGATTTCACAAAACCTAGAATCATTTTGAAACTTATGTTTCTGTACTCATCAGTGTAAGGTAATTAGCCGCCACATAACTGTTTTACAAAATACCTGGAACAATTACATACAATTATACATTCCGCACTTATTTGGTTTACGTCAAATCATATCATTTTCAAATTCAAGTATACAGTTTTATACAAATATGGATAACAGTCATCTCAATAATACAATTTCAACAAAACAAACTGTTTTCCAAACAAAGTAGAGATGATACCCGAAATCCCCAAATTTTTCATAAAACTGAAACCCAAAAATCTCATATTTTACCCGATAGATTTCCCCAAATAAGTTACCAAAACATACATATGATCGTAGCCTATAAGCTTACCGATCCCAATTTCAAAAAGTAACTGATATAAACTAAATCCCCTTACCTTAAGCCGAATTCCAACTACGAACTCTACGGTTCCCGAAACTATGAACCGAGACTCCAAAACCTACAAATCACAGTACAATACATGCTTACAACTCATACTACTACACATATTTCGAATCAAAAAGAAAAACCAAGTCTTACCTCTATTTTGGCCTGAAACCCGAAACTACCCGAAATGAGATTCAGATCTGCTAAAAACGTAGAGAATTCTTCCCTGATCGTCACAGTAACATCTGATTTATGAATCAGGCGACGAACGATGAAGAAATCAAGAAAGAGAGAGAGAGCTTCGAGTTCTAGAGAGAGAGAGAGAGAGAGAGAGAGAAAGAGATTTTTAAGCTAACTTAGCTTGGAAGCAACTCATTTGGATATTTATAGCCCCTTTGACTCAGGTGGATTCATTGACGAGATGACGTCTTCGTTGACGAGTTCATCGGGCTTCTCGTCAACGAGACGGCGGTTTCGTCGATGAGCCAGATATTTCCAATTTTTTTCGAACCCCTCGACATGAATTTTGTTGACGAGGAGCCACTAGTCTTCATCGGCGAATGATGGTCTCGTCGACGAAGTCTGCACAATTACCTTTTTACCCTACTCTTTCATAATTTAATCCATTTATCACGACTCGGGTTCTTACATTTATAACTTATAACATTGGAGATCTAGGAATTAATATTCCAAAGAAACAATATAATTTTTGACAGGACTCTATAGAGTCTAGAAGACTTCCAAAGTACCAAACTAAGTTTCTCGCGGCAAAGATCCTTTACTCAATCTAGGCAAAACGTCGCTGAATTTGAAGAATCAAGACCATCTTCTTTAAAAATTAATATCCCTAAAAAACTCAAAGGAATAAAAATGGAAGAACAAATTGTTCAATCGATATATGACCAACCAAAACAAATTTTTTTTCCAACACAATCGCAAAGCCTATAAAATCAATTTTATTAAAAAAAAAAACTTTTCAAATAAACAAGAAAAAAATAAATAAAACTTTTTTATCTAAAGAAAATAAAATTTTAAGAAACCAATTTTTTGAAAGACTTATAGAAAAGAAAATTGAAGAATATAAACAAAGATGGTGTGTTGAAATGGAAAAATAAGAGAACAATATTTATTGTTTTGATTGGTTTTACAATAGAAAGAAAAATTGTGATGCAATTAATAAAGTTGGCAAAAAGTGTACAAAACAAAAACAAATGTTGTGGCAAGTACTCATCCTCCAAAAGAAAAAAGTTGGCAATAACCCATTTGTATAATTTCCCAAATGTTCCTCTAGGACAAACAATTTATTTTGAGACAATACGATTCATAAATTTGATGGTCCCTAGAGTCGTAAGATATGAAGAAATAGAATTGCTGAAAAATGAACCACCAAGTCAAGATTAAATAGACCTCAAATTCAAACTTCAAATAGAAAGTTTGAAGGATTTATAACTTATAACATTGGAGATTTAGGAATTAATATTCCAAAGAAACAATATAATTTTTGACACGACTCTCTAGAGTCTAGAAGACTTCAAAAGTACCAAACTAAGTTTCTCGCGGCAAAGATTCTTTAGTCAATCTAGGCAAAACATCGCTGAATTTGAAGAATCAAGACCATTTTCTTTAAAAATTAATATCCCTAAAAAACTCAAAGGAATAAAAATAGAAGAACAAATTGTTCAATCGATATATGACGAACCAAAACAAAATTTTTTTCCAACACAATCACAAAGTCCATGAAATCCATGTTATTGAAAAAAAAAACCTTTTCAAATAGACAAGAAAAAAATAAATAAACATTTTTTTTACAAAGAAAATAAAAATTTAAGAAACCAATTTTTTGAAAGATATATAGAAAAGAAAATTGAAGAACATAAACAAAGATAGTGTGCTGAAATGGAAAAATAAGGGAACAATATTTATTTTTTTGATTGGTTTTACAATAGAAAGAAAAATTGTGATGCAATTAATAAAGTTGGCAAAAAGTGTACAAAACGAAAACAAATGTTGTGGCAAGTACTCATCCTCCAAAAGAAAAAGTTTATATCCAACAAATGAAAAATAAATAAATAAATTGAAGTCTCACCATTTGCAAAGACATATATTGAAAAACCCCTAAAATCAACAACACAAAATCAAGTTGAAACTTTAGTAAAACAAAACAATTATGCAAATAAATATTTGACTACTTTAGGAGTTCAATTGCATCGAATTGAAAGAGGTGCTCCAAGACTAGTTATCAATTGTAAACACTTAAACAAAGTCTTAAAATGGATAAGATATCCAATTCCAAACAAATAGATCTTGTCAAAAGAGTTTATGATGCAAATATATTTTCAAATTTTGATATGAAATCTAGATTTTGGCAAATTCAAATTGTTGAGAAAGATAGAGACAAAACAGCTTTTACAATACCATTTAGGCAATATGAATGGAATGTCATGTCATTTGATTTAAAGAATGCTCCAAGTGAATTTCCAAGTATCATGAATGATATTTTTAATCCCTACTCACAATCTATCATTGTCTATGTAGGTGTGTTAATATTTTCTGAAAATATTCATTAACATTTTTAAACATATTGAAACCTTTATTAGTATTACTAAAATCAATGGTTTAGTTGTCTTGGCAAAAGAGACTATCTTATTCCAAACAAAAATCAGATTTCTTGGACACAATATTGAAAATGAGACAATCATTCCAATCAATATGAGTATTGACTTTGTAGATAAATTTCCAGATGAAATTAAAGATTGATGCAATTGATGTAATCCCAAGAGGGGGGTGAATTGAGTATTTAAAAATATTTGGCTAATTTAAGCTTTGTGTCGAATCACCACAAAACATATCTCATTCAAAGAATAAGCGTAGATGTAAAATGATTTACCAATTAATGCAAACATATACGAGTGCAACATATCTCATTTAAATTAAATGTGTGCATGCAAATAAGTTTAACAGTAAATAACACAAGCATACACAAATGGAATTTAAAGTGCAAAAATTTGAATGAGAGAGAGAGAGAGAGAGAGAGAGAGAGAGAGAGAGAGACGATTTGTTATCGAGGTTCGACCAAACCAACCTATTTCCTCCCCCTTAGGCATACCTCATAAGGATTCCACTATCCTTGCCCATTTAAGCGGGTGGAGCAGAAGTTGTTTACAACCTCTCCTTGAGAGGTG
Organism: Malania oleifera; assembly: GCF_029873635.1. Taxonomy (NCBI): domain Eukaryota; kingdom Viridiplantae; phylum Streptophyta; class Magnoliopsida; order Santalales; family Ximeniaceae; genus Malania; species Malania oleifera. Next base: position 39,105,754 of record NC_080419.1, read on the forward strand.
AGGAATACCCCAACTACATTTACCGGGCGGAGCCAAAACCCAGCCACACTTTATGGGCAGTGCCAAAACCCAACTTAATTACTAGGCTGAGTTCAACTGGTCTCCCTTATGGGGCGGAGACTCCCCAGTTCAATATACCATGACGAACCAAATTGGTCTCCCTTATGGGGCAGAGACTGTCAAACGTAACTTTCATTCATACCATTTCCATAAAATTGAGTACAAGATATAGAGATAAGAGAAACTATTTTAGGAAGCTATTCTATGTCTATACAATATTTACGGCTATAATCATGTTTGACCTTTGAATGAAGGAATTCCTAAATCTAAGATTTCCATAGTTGCCTAATTGCGGGACTCACACCAACACTCCCCCTCAAGTTGGTGTGTAGATATCTCTAACACCTAACTTGTCCAGTGAGTCATTGAAGTTTCTGCTGGAAACTGCCTTGGTAAGAATGTCAGCTAATTGATCTTCAGATTTAACAAAAGGGAACTCAATGATCTTCTCTTCCAGGTTTTGTTTGATGAAATGTTGGTCTATCTCCACATGCTTGGTGCCGTCATGTTGAACTAGGTTGTGAGATATGTCGATGACAGCTTTGTTATCACAGAATAAATTCATTGCAGAGCCAGGAGGAAAACCGACATCTATTAGCAAACTTCTAAGCCAAAGAAGCTCATATAATCATTTCGCCATGCCTCGGAACTCAGCTTCGGCACTGGATAATGCTACCACCTTCTGCTTTTTGACTCCTCCATGTAACTAAGTTTCCTCCAATAAATGTAAAGTAGCTTGAAGTAGACTTTCTATCCAAGATATTCCCAGCCCAATCTGCATTTGTGTACCCTTCAATCTTCAGATGAGCATTCTTGGAGAAAATTAGTCCTCTTCCTGGTGATGACTTTAGATAGCGGAGAATTCGAATTACGGAACCCATATGGTCTTCACTCAGATTATGCATAAATTGGCTTACCACACTTACGACATAAGACGAGTGTGAGATAAGTAAATGAGCTTCCCCACTTGTCTTTGATACCTCACCTTATCGGCTGGCACCTGGTTCGAATATTCTCCAAGCCTATGGTTCTGCACAATCTGTGTATCCACAGGTTTACACTCTAGTAATCCCACTTCCATTAATAAGTCTAGTACGTATTTCCGCTGAGAGAGGAATATGCCTTTTCTTGACCTCGTCACCTCTATTCCTAAAAAATACTTAAGCCCTCCCAAGTTTTTCATTTCAAATTTAGTAGAAAATTGTTCTTGTAGCCTTAAGATCTCATCAGCGTCATCCCCCGTAATTATCATATCATCTACATAGACTATTAATGTTGTCACATTGCTTTGTCGGTGTTTCAGCAAGAGAGTATGGTCAAAGTTACTTTGGCGATAGCCATACTTCCTCATAGCTGAACTAAGTCGGCCAAACCATGCTCGCAATGACTATTTTAGTCCATACAATGCCCTCTCCAGTTTACAAACAATTTTGTTCTCAGCCGATCCTGTATATCCTGACGGGATATCCCTGTATACCTCCTCATCAAGGTTGCCATGAAAGAAAGCATTCTTCACGTCGAGTTGATCTAGTGGTACCTCATGCGGTTCAAACTCTCTATTTCCAGTGCCATGCTCACCTACGGAGGCCATCAACCAATTTGTCTCTTCTACTTGAGTCTCCCCCTGAAGGGAAGAATTGGGTACCGGTGAAGGATAGAAATTCTCAAACTCAAGAAATGTAACGTCCATGGTGATATAGTTTCGGTTGGTAGTGGGGTCATAGCAACTAATGCCTTTTTTATGTAAACCATATCCCAAAAATAAGCACCGAATGACACATAGGTCTAGTTTGGTACGTTGATTCTTGTGGAGGTGGACAAAAGCAACACACCCGAAAATTCTAGGAGGAAGCATCAATATTGGGGGAAGGGATATATGAGTAGAGAGGATTTGTAAGGGGGTTTTAAAGTGTAAAATTTTAGATGGCATACGGTTTGTAACGACTAGAATAATAATGGTATTTAAATAATAAAGAGGGAGGGAAATGGAATAAGTAACAGAAGGAGGTAGCCGAAGGTGTTCGTCGACGACATTACATTTTGGCGTTCGTCGATGACATTACATTTTGGAGGTGAAAATTCCAAGAAATTGTCCAAGCCCTATCGACGAAAACAGGGGTTTCGTCGACAAGGATGTAGGTTTGTCGACGAACTTTCTACAGGACACGTCGAAGAGGTGACATGGTTCATCGACGAATCCTGCAGTATAAATGTGACGACCTGCTTAATTTCCACCTTTTTTTATATATAATAAAATCAATGGCATAAATCTCAACAAATCATAATTCACCTGGACATATGGGTACTAGGGATACATCAGAACACATAATAGAAGCCTAAGCAGCAGGAAACATACAATCACATTATCACAAATACCAAAACATTCATTTCAATACCATAAATACTAGAGTTACTATAAGCACTGTATTACAATATATACATCCCAAAAACAAGATCAAGGGACATTTCCCACAAAAATCCAACTGTCCCTACTAACACTTACTCTTCAAAGAGGGCAGACAAACAGCACTAGATCAGCGGGGCTTTTCCCGCTCTCCTATCTGGGGCTCCTGAAAAGTTTATAAAATTTTGGGGTGAAACACCTCTCAGTAAGAGAAATAAACTAATACCAGTGTATGACAACATGAGTACTCTGTGTTATACATATACCATACAGAACATATTCAGTAACTGTTTAGTCAAATATGGGAAAACATACATATCATCAAAACATGGCAGAATATATTACATTTTCATAAACATATTTCATCTCATATAATATAATACAAAAACATTCCTAGTAGGTTAGCTGGCTATTGTCATGCATTACCCCCACATGACTAGGTTGCGTGGCCCAAAGGCGGGACCTGAGAATGGTTGGCCGACCACTGCCTAGTCAAAAGTACAGTCTGTAAGTCTGATGGGTCTGCCAGACCTGGTCCGTACGCCAGGGGCGCTCACACACTTCTTAAAAACCACATTGACCATCCAATCTCACCCCACTCCGTGCAGCGGCGTTAACACAGATATCATGATCATGATGACCATAGACACATAGCAACGGTACCGTGCAAGTGCTAGCCTAAACCAAGCCAACCAGGTTCTGATACCATATAACATATACTGAAACTGTGATACATGGATATTTCATATCATTAATTACCAAATCAATCATATCATTTTGCATATATATACGTATATCATAAAAAATCATCGGCACGTACGCCGGTATTTCACATTTTACCATACCTCGGCCTGTACGCCGGCAAATCATAGCATAGCACGTACGCTTGCAAATCATTTCCGTAGCTCAGCCCGTACGCCGGCAAACATATTCATAACTCAGCCCGTATGCTAGCAAATCATACATATAGCACGATTCGTACGCCGGTAAAACATATAAAAATCTCGGCCCGTACACCGGTTTTCCATTATAAAAATTCGTATCATAATCACATTTTCTAGAGAACAGTATTTCATAACATTTTATACTCAAGCCACACTAACTGATTTTTCATATCTTCGACATACAATCATTTTCAACAGTGTTTTCCCAAATATATAAATCATAAATAAATATATTTATTTTCTAAAATCGAATGCTATATATACATACATTTTCTCAAAAAGAACTAACTTAATTTATCCCCTTACCTAATTCTTGAAAAGCCCTTAAGAAAATCTGCCCCGCACCCGTAGGGTTCCCAACTCAACACCCTGGAAACAATATTTTCCGGAACTAAAGTTCAGTAATTTTAAGTGTATAACACTTTCTACAACTACCAAAAATCCAAATATTGAGTAGAAAGTCTTACCCTGGATTTGGAATGGTTTCCACTTTAGCCCCACCGACAATCCGCTTCAGCAGACTTGCATAAAACTTTCTCAGGGTGTCGTGGTGGCTTCAGATCGTCGAACCAGTGGAAATTTGGCCCGAAATTTAAGAAAGAAGGGGGAAGGATCAAAAGATGAGAGAGGGAGGGTTTCTGCGCTAATTTTCCATAAAAAATCAGAGTTTTTCACTATTTATAGGGCTGGATTCGTTGACGAGCCACGTCATCTCGTCGATGAGTCCTTCAATAATTTAGTCGACGAAACCCACTCCTCATCGACGAAATTCAGAACAACCCTATAACCCCTCTTGGCATTTCCTCGTCGACGAGACACGTCACCTCGTCAACGAGTCCTGTAGAAATTTCGTTGACGAGTCCCCAGTATTTGTCGGCGAAGGGCTGAAAAATTTCTTGGGTTTATCCTTCCCAAAATGCAACGTCGTTGACGAAGTCAACTGCCTCCTTCCGTTTCCGGTTCCATTTCCCTTTCTTTTATTATTTAAATACCATTATTCTTCGGGTCGTTACAATAAATAGTGCTTAAACTCAGTTTTTATGCAGATTTTCAGCGCAGACTCTCTCTCTCCTCTCTCCTACAGCCTATCCCTCTTCCCTTTTTGATTCTAGCCTCGTCGTTCACCGGATCGACGATCTAAGGCCACCACAATGCTCCTAAGGAAGTTCTTTCCAAGTCTGCAGGAGCGGATCGTCGGTGGGACGAGGTTGGAATTCATCCCAAATCTTGGGTAAGGTCTTTTATTCAGAATTTGGGTTTCCAGCAGTTGTAAGAAATGTAATAGACGTAGAAATAGTAATGTTTTGTTCTAAGATTTATGGTTTTCAGGATGTTGAGTGGAGAACCCTGCGGATGTAGGACCCGTTACAGTATGAGGATTTTAGCAAAAATCAGGTAAGGGAAATATGCTATGCTAGGTTACTTGAGTATGATTTCAGTATAAAATTATATATATTCTACCAGAGTATTATTCACAGCAGGGATTTATATAGTTTATAAAGTATGATTAATATCTTTTAAAATTACTGTGTGGCTTGAGAATATAGATATTGTACAGAAACATGCTTTCCAGTATTTTTCAGAGTTATGTTTTACAGAATATATAGACAGAGAAAATAGTTCATAGTAATTACAGATTACTATGATTATATAGTTGATACAGATACAGTTTATAGTACCATGACATACAGTTTTATAGATCATTTCAAAAATACAGTTGATATAAATACAGTTTACCACAACGTCATGGTTTATACAGTTATTACAGAATCATGGTAAAACAAATAGTTGTATATAAAGATATATTATATAGTATCAGACCCAGTTGGACCATTACAGATTACATAGCATGGTACCGTAGCTATATACAGTATATAGAATGTAACCACTTATTCAGATAATATGTGGTATAAAGGTCGATCGTATAAAGCCCACGAGTGGACAGGCTCCCCATCAGATATGGGTTGAGGAGAGCTGATCAGACCTATAAAGTATAGTGATTTATCCTAGACGGCCAGCTAGGATAGATCCCGCCTACGGGGCACAACCCTATCATGAGGGGTTAAATCATGATACACAGTTATCCACAGGGAAATTTTCAGTTATTACTATATTTATACAGATTTACACAAATAGAAAATATATATATATTAGAAGTATTTTGAGTAGAAACCTAAAGTACAGATATGATAAGCAACTAGGAAAAGATGATAGTTTATATTACTGATATTGTTTTTGCAGATTCTATGATACATGATTATATAGTAATAGATTTTCACAGTATTGTAACTCAATTGCCACACACTAGCAATAACATATTTTGTCTTACTGAGCGTTAGCTCATCCCATTATTTTAACATTTTTCAGGTGATCCAAGTAGGTGAGCATATCAGGCACGTAGATAGAGAAACCTCAGTATTGCCCTGATAATAGAGTGAGTATTTTTTGGGTGTATTTTTGTATAGCCCTAGCCCAGTTGAGGGTATTTTGGGGAACAACCATACATGTATACTTTAGGAACATTTTAGCACTCTGGTATTGTATATTATGGATAAGTTATATGAATTCAGTTTCTTGCTGCTTAGGTTGATAGTTTGGTATCAGAGCATTGTAAATTTTACAATATATATATAAATAAAACCAAGTTAAATAGCAGGTAGTTACAATGTGGTATCAGAGCCTAGGTTGCTAGCTTTTGTAGACTTTAGAGTGCAGTGGAAGCAATACCGGAGTATAGGAAAGAATTTGAGGTTTGTTCTATGATCTAGGTACAAGACTACCGTGGTGGTTTCTGTGTTTTTCCTAGGGTAACAACTTCAGGAAAACCATAGTAAACAATTGTCGGGTCGTGTGTCTAGGTGACAGAACTGGATATTGAGTTAAGATCAGGAAAGGTAGTTAATTTTCAATTGGTATTGGATAGGTCTGTGTAGGAGACCAGGTGCTTAAGTATGTTTCTTGTTTCAGGATGAACCCATGAAGCAGCAGCACGAATGTTGGGGAGGACAGGCCAGGACCTTCCAACATAGGTGGAGGAGATACAGATGTTGTGCTGCGCAGTGTCACTCAGCAAGTAATGGCTAAGATGGCCAGGAGCTTTGGGGAGCGTGGCTGTTTGATCGAGCAGTTGAGGCGGATGAAGCCCCTATCCTTTGCTGAAGGAGATGACCCGATTGTAGCTGAGAATTGGGTCTAGGATATTGAAGAGATGTTGGCAGTGCTTCCTTGTACGGATGAGCAGAAGGTTGTATTTGTAGCATTTAAGTTGATAGGGGAGGGAAAGCATTGGTGGAGATCAGAGCAATTGATAGAGGAGCAGAGGCCGGTTCCAGTGTTAGTGACATGAGACCGATTCAAGGAATTGTTCTTCAAGCAGTATTTCCCTACGGTCGTTCAGAGGTCGAAGGTGGCAGAGTTTATGCATCTGGTACAGGGGCAGATGACCGTATCTCAGTACGCGGCTCAATTTATTGAGTTGTCACGTTTTGCTCCACATCTAACACCTGATGAAGAGAAAAAGGCAAGGAAGTTTGAAGAAAGATTGAGGCAGAACTTATTTGAGCAGGGGATTGGCTTCAGAGCCCAGACATTTACGGAGATTGTAGACCGAGTTGCGATCATTGAGAGTGGTATACGGCAGAGTATAGTGGCTCAGAGTCAGAGGAAGAGGCTTGTGCCTCAGGGCTTTCAGGTTGGCTCTAGTAGGGCTCCATGGAGAGGAGGTCACGATAGGGGAGATCGAAGGCTGATGGCGGGACCTCAAGGGAATCAAGGTGCACCGATCGTCCCGGTATGTCAGATGTGCAGGAGATATTATCTAGCGGAGTGCCGGGTAGGGAGCGATGTATGCTATCGTTGTGGGAGACCCGGTCACATGGCACATCGCCCAGGACTACCAGACCAGGTCCCAGCTCCCAGGCCCTATCGGGGAGGATATTAGGCACCTCATGGAGGACAGCATAGGAATATGGCCCCAACGAGGGTTTATGCATTAACGCCGGGTAATTTAAAGGTTGTTACGGATGTGGTGACAGGTACATTTACTGTTTTATCACATTCCGTTATTGTTTTATTTGATTTAGGTGCCACTCATTCCTTCGTCTCTACATCCAATGTTAAATTATCTGGAAGTGAGACCCAGTCATTAGATATAGCGCTGTTAGTAGCTACACCATTAGGATCGATGATCAGATGTCAAAGGGTACTTAGGGGCTATCCGATAGAAATTCAGAGGAAAGTGTTGCCAACTGACTTGATTGTATTTAATATGTGTGGGTTTGATATAATACTGGGTATGGACTGGTTGGCTGCCAATCACGCCAGCATTGATTGTCATCGGAAAGAGGTAATTTTTAGACCCCCTGGTATGCAGGAATTTCAATTCGTTGGTTCACGGGTAGGTGCTCCAATGCAGCTGGTGTCAACCGTGCAGGCAAGCAGATTACTCCTGGACGGAGGTCAGGGGTTTATAGCGTTCGTGAAAGAAGTATTTGATAATGAATTGAAGATTGACAACACCCTAGTGGTACGAGAATTTCCAGATATTTTTCCAGAGGAGTTACCTGGGTTGCCTCCTATGCGCGAGGTGGATTTTCCTATAGATTTAACTCCAGGGACCGCGCCGATTTCTAAGGTTCCTTACCATATGGCTCCAGCTGAGTTGGGAGAATTGAAGAATTAGTTGCAAGACTTGCTGAATAGGGGATTTATACGACCCAGTGTATCGCCATGGGGAGCTCCAGTGTTGTTCGTAAAGAAGAAAGACGGGTCTATAAGGATCTGTATCTATTATAGAGAAATCAACAAGGTTACTATTAAGAATAAATATCTTCTACCCCGTATAGACGATCTGTTTGATCAGCTCCAAGGTACACGGGTATAATCCAAGATCGACCTCAGATCAAGTTATCATCATGTGAGGGTAAAAGCAGAGGATGTAGCAAAGACAGCTTTCAGGACCAGGTATGGGCACTACGAATTCCTCGTTATGTCGGTTGGTTTGACGAATGCTCCAGCTGTGTTTATGGATTTAATGAATAGATTTATTTACCAGTATCTGGACCAGTTTGTGGTGGTTTTTATTGATGATATACTGGTGTACTCGAGGAGTTTTGAGGATCATGAGATGCATTTGAGACGGGTACTGCAAACACTCAAGGAAGAGAAACTCTATGCCAAGTTTAGTAAGTGTGAGTTTTGGCTTGAGAAGGTTACATTTTTAGGCCACGTGATCTCAGGAGATGGTATATCAGTGGATCCCAGCAAGATCGATGTGATGGTGAGTTGGGCCAGGCTGAGGAATGTGCAGGAAGTTAGGAGTTTCTTAGGACTGGCAGGTTATTACCATCATTTTGTTGAGGGGTTTTCAACTTTATCAGGACCTCTCACGTGTTTGACCAGGAAGAATGCCAGGTTTGTGTGGGATGAAGAATGCTAGCAGAGCTTCCAGGAATTAAAGCAGCGACTCGTCACTGCACCAGTACTCCATCAGGAGGTGATGGTTATGTTATCTATAGTGACGCGTTTTTGAAAGGGCGTGGTTATGTACTAATGCAGCATGGTGGGGTGGTAGCGTATGCGTCCAAGCAGTTGAAAGAATATGAAAATAACTACCCTACTCATGATTTGGAATTGGTTGCAATTGTACATGCACTGAAGATTTGGAAGCATTACCTTTATGGTGAGAGGTGTGAGATATTCTCTGATCAGAAAAGCCTAAAGTATTTCTTCACACAAAAAGAGTTGAACATGCGGCAGAGGAGATGGTTGGAACTCATTAAGGATTACGACTGCACCATCAGTTACCACCCAGGTAAAGTAAATATGGTGGTTGATGCTTTGAGCCGTAAGTCAGAGGATACATCGCAGTTAGCAGTAGCAATTCAGCACCCGATTCAAATGGACTTGGAAAGACTCGGTGTGGAATTAGTGGAGAATGATCCTCAGGTGCTTATTGCCAGTTTAGTGATACAACCTGCACTGTATGAGAGAATTAAAGTTGCTCAGAGGGATGATCTGGAATTGAAAGAAGTGATAGCTAAAATTCAAGATGGTCAAGGAGAGGAATTCAACATTTTCGATAATGGAGCGGTCAAATTTCGCATCAGGTTGTGTGTGCTTGTGGATGTTAGCATCAGAAGAACGATTCTAGAAGAGGCACATAGATCTCTATACACTATTCATCCTGGTAGTACAAAAATGTATAGGGATCTACGGGAGTATTTCTGGTGGAGTGGTATAAAGAGGGAAATAACAGAATTTGTACAGCAGTGTTTGACATGCCAGCAGGTTAAGGCTGAGCACCATGGGTCAGCTGGTCAATTATAGCCACTTTTCATTCCTAAATGGAAGTGGGACCACGTATCCATGGATTTTGTTACTGGGCTACCGCCGGCACCGCATGGTCAGAATGCCATCTGGGTAATTGTTGATTGGTTGACGAAGATAGCGCACTTTTTGCCCATTAAGGTTAGCTACCCTATGAACAGATTAACAGAGATTTACATATAGGAGATTGTTCGACCCCATGGAGTGTCAGTATCCATAAAATTGGCCCGTGATTCACATTTCACATCGCGGTTTTGGAGGAGTTTATATGAGGCACTAGGGACTCAGCTAGCATTTAGCACCACTTTCCATCCTCAGACCGACGGTCAGACAGAGAAAACTATTTAGGTACTTGAGGATATGTTGCGAGCGTGTGTATTGGATTTTGGGGGTAGCTGGACTCTGTATGTGTCATTGGTGGAATTTGCTTGCAACAACAACTATCAAACTAGCATAGGCATGGCTCCTTATGAAGCACTTTATGGTAGGAAGTGTCGGTCCCCTTTATACTAGAGTGAGCTGGGTGAGAGGTGATTTTTGGTACTAGAGATAGTTTAGTAGGCGTACAATAAAGTTTGACTCGTTCGAGATCAAATCAGTGCAGCACAGAGTCGGCAGAAAAGCTACACAGATACTCGCCGTCAGGAACTGAAATTTGGACTAGGTGATCATGTATTTCTAAATATAGACAGCTGAAAGGATCATGAGGTTTGGGAAGAAGGGTAAGTTGAGCTCTAGGTTCATTGGCCCATTTGAGATACTCGAGAAGATTGGGTTAGTCACCTATCGACTGGCTTTACCGCCATCTCTATTTAGGGTTCACGACGTGTTTCATGTATCTATGTTAAGGAAATACGTCCCAGATCCTTCTCATATCATCAGCTATGCAGAA